>NC_068422.1:57148164-57487450 GCF_023373465.1 Oncorhynchus keta | reverse complement strand
CATTACAACCTTGGATTGAGTCCTTGCTTTAATAAGAAACCAATATGTGTAGGTTGAACAATGATATAGACACCTATTGGATGATCTCAATATCAATCATAGTAATCTTATAGGAGGGTAGGAGAGGTGGTGGGTTTCTCATTTGAGGTAGAAAATGGAATTAGGCTACAAGGTTTCCTCTTTAAATCCTGGCCCCTTGGGGGTGATACGCACACGCGCACAAACACACACACACAAGCACGCACAAACGCACGTCTCTCCCCCTGCCTAAGCCCCTGGTGTGATGACATATGGGCTTCTCTGTCCTCTCTGCAGACGCAGCACAGGGGAAGTCTATTCATAATAACAGCCATCAACAACCTCAGTCAGCCTCACAGTCAAGCTGGAGCCAGCACAACACACACACATGCTCGCACACACACGCGCACGCGCACACAAAATAAGAAATAATAGCACACATGGTCAATGGTTTAAATATATACACACAAACTCTCTGACATGTCTCATGTGAAGACATGCACAGTCACACACACACACACACACACACACACACACACACACACACACACACACACACACACACACACACACACACACACACACACACACACACACACACACACACACACACACACACACACACACACACACAGAGTCATTCAGCGGCGTTTCTGCTTGTAGCCCAGCTCCACTTTAGATTCATTTCAGGACGTAGTTTGTATGTTGTTGTAGTTAGTTTGTAGTTAGTTTGTAGTTTGTAGATGTTGGACAGCTAAGGGAAGCTGGGATGTCGCTTACCCAGGCTAGAGAGCAGGGTGGTGGGGAGAGAGGACTAGATGAGAGGGGGTGGAGGTGGTTGTAGTGGATGAAATAAAATATGTTTTATTGTCACAAACTGGATAGTTGAGGTTTGTGTTGTTTGATTGGGTCAGCCATAGTAATAAGGTGCCACTGGAGCAAATTACAGTTAAGTGCCTTGCTCAAGGGCACATTGACAGATTTTTCACCTTGTCAGCTCAGGGATTTAAACGAGCAACCTTTTGGTTACTGGCCCAATGCTCTAACCGCTAGGCTACCTGGCACACTGACACCTATGAGCACCTATGGTATACAAGGACACAGGTACAGAAAGTGACCCGAATAGATGTGTTCATATGAGAATTGAATGATGTAATGCCACTAGCAGCTCTCCATGACCAATCAAATGCAATCAGTGCAGGAGCCAACGCTAATACTAGCCAAGGTGTCACACCCTGAGCTGTTTCACCTATCTTTGTGCTTGTCTCCACCCCCCTCCAGATATCGCCCATCTTCCCCATTATCCCCAGTGTATTTATACCTGTGTTCTCTGTTTGTCTGTTGCTAGATCGTCTTGTCTCATCAAGCCTACCAGCATTTTTCCCATAATCCTGTTTTTTCTCTAGTCCCTGTTTTCTTGTTTTCACGGTATTGACCATTCTGCCTGCCCTGACCCTGAGCCTGCCTGTTGTTCTGTACCTTGTGACACTGCCCTGGTTTACTGACCTCTGTCAGCCCTGACCCTGAGCCTGCCTGCCGTTCTGTACCTTTCGGACTCTGCTCTGGATTTATTTTCCTGTCCCCCTCTCCTCTCCATGCCATCCTGTTGGGGGGGAACCAGTCGAAATCTCTCCAGGTACTCATCGACTCTGGGGCCGATGAGAGTCTTTTGGATGATATCCTGTCTTCAGAGCTGGGCATCCCCACTCAGCCCCTCTCCATTCCCATGGACGTTAGAGCGCTGGACGGACGCTCTATAGGCTGGGTCACCCACAATACCACTCCCATCAACCTACGAGTGTCAGGGAACCACATTGAGGCTATCCAATTCAAGCAAATTATTACGTCTCTTCAGGTTCCTGTGATATTGGAATTCTCTTGGCTCCAGCGACACAATCCCCTCATTGGCTGGACTGCTGGTGCCATCATTGGCTGGAGCCCTTTCTGCCACAGCCATTACCATTGCCTGCCCCAGGATGTCTTCCTGTGGGCTCGGAAGTTGCAACGGACCTTTCCTCCATTCCCGCAGAGTACAAGGACCTCCAGGAGGTCTTTAGTAAAGTCTGGACCACTTTGCGTCCTCCGCACCGACCCTATGACAGCAGGATCGACCTTCTCCCAGGCACCACACCCCACCCCGGTGACGACTGTACTCTCTGTCAGGACCGGAGACCTACATCAAGTCTATGGAGACCTACATCGAGGACTTCCTAGCTGCAGTGTGTATCCATCCTTCTGCCTCCCCCACCGGCACAGACAAAACCCTGCCCCGGTGCATCAACTACCATGGCCTCAATGACATCATGGTTAAGAACCGCTACCCGCTACCACTCATTGCCTCGGTCTTCAAGACGCTCAAGGGGGCAACTATTATCTCCAAGTTGGACCTGCAAAACACATACCACGGATACAGGAAGGGGACGAGTGGAAGACTGCCTTCAACACAGTCAGCGGTCACTACGAATATCTGGTCATGCCATTTGGTCTTACCAATGCTCCCACAGTGCAGCTGCAATGTTTCCTGGGATTTTACAACTTTTATCGCTGCTTTATCCAGGGTTATAGCACCCTGGCTTCCCAACTGTCTGCTCTCACCTCTCCCAAGTTCCCATTCATGTGGTCCCCAGCTGCTGACCAGGTGTTCCAGGACCTCAAGCGGCGCTTCACCACAGCTCCCATATTGGTGCATCCTGACCTGTCTCGTCAGTTTGTCAGTTCGTGAGGTCCAAGCTTCGGATGTCGGCGTGGGGGCTGTTCTGTCCCAGTGTTCTGCTCTGGACCTCAAGTTACATCCCTGCGCCTTCTTCGCCCATCGTCTTAAAGCCAAGGAGAGGAACTACGATGTGGGGAATTGTGAGCTTCTCGCGGTGAAGATGGCGCCGGAGGAGTGGAGGCACTGGTTCGAGGGGGCGGAACATCCTTTCATTGTGTGGATGGACCACAGGAACCTGGAATATCTCCAAACTGCCAAACGTCTGAATTCCAGGAAAGCTAGGTGGGCCCTGCTTTTCACCCGGTTTAACTTCTCCCTCTCCTACTGACCGGGATCCAAGAATGTCAAGGTGGATGCACTGTCACGCCGCTATAGCCCCACGGCTGCACCCTCGGACCCTGAGACCATCCATCCACCTTGTGTCTGGCTATGGCCCTCAGCTGGGGAATAGAGAATCAGGTGCGTGAGATGCAGCAGTCCCACCCAAACCCCGGGGGAGGCCAGATAACTGGATGTTTGCCCCTGACGTTATCCATCCCTCCATCCTGGAGTGGGCCCACTGCTCCAGGCTTGCGTGCCACCTGGGCTCCCATCGGTCCCTGGCATTGTGCGACAATGCTATTGGTGGCCTTTTGGTGGCCTACCACAGTCCCTGACGTCACCATCTGCATGATCAGTGAGCAGAACAAGACTCCTCGGCAAGCTCCAGCTGGTCTCCTTCAACCACTTCCTGTCCCTCACCATCTCTGGTTTCACATATCCCTGGACTTTGTCACGGATCCCCCCTCATCTGATGGCAACACTGTCATCCTGACAGTAGTGGAGATGTTTTCCAAAGCAACCCATTCCTCTCCCCGAGCTAACCTCCATGGACTCCCGGTGGATCCATGGACTCCCGGTGGACATGGTCTCATCCCAGCTCTGGAAGACATTCTTCACACTCATTGGGTCGTCGGCCAGCCTGTCCTCTGGGTTCCATCCTCAGCCAGTCAGAGCGAGCCAATCAAAACCTGACAATGACTCTTCGCTGCCTTCTCTCTGCCAATCCCACCATCTGGAGCCAGCAACTCGTGTGCCCCCGCTCATCCCCCGCTCTTGCCGGAGCAAGAGGTCGGCACACCCTAGGCCCAGATGTTCGTCCGCCGCTGTCGCCGTACCTGGAAGAGAGCCCGGTCGTCTCTTCTCAAGACCACCTCCAGGTATCGACGACAAGCGGACCGCCACCGGAACCCGGCTCACTGGTATTGTCTCGGGCAGAGGGTATGGCTGCCCACTCAAGATCTGCCCCTCCGGGTGGAGTCCCGCAAACTTTGCCCCTGTTTTATTGGCCCTTTCCCCAATCTCCAAGATTCTTAGCCACTCTGCTGTTCGTATTCTGTTGCCCCGTACCCGCCGTATACATCCCTCCTTTCATGTGCCTAGGATTAAACCTATATCATTTAGCGCTTTTACTCCAGTTTTTTCTCAAATCCCTGTTTTCACAGTTTTGACCATTCTGCCTGCCCTGATCCTGAGCCTGCCTGTCGTTCTGTACCTTGTGATGCTGCCCTGGTTTACTGACCTCTGCCTGCTCTGACATTCTGTACCTTTCGGACTCTGCTCTGGATTACTGACCTCTACCTGCCTGTCGTTTGCCTGCCCCCTGATTTTGTAATAAACGTTTTTTACTTTAAACTGTTTGCACTGGGTCGTCTCCTGAGCCGTGATACAAGGATTCCAGGGAATAAAGCCTTCACATAAATATGGTAATGAGACCAGAGTACGGGTTGCCATTGCTGTGTGACCTCGCTGACCTGCATGGTCATATAGGACTCTGTCCCTGTCTCTCGTCCATAGGACTGTAAACAACAGTGACTTTGGAGTGAAAATTGCAGTTTGTGCGTTACAGTAGGCTACTGTATGTATGTATGTACACCCTAATGCGTGAGTTCTATATTGATAAACGCAGTTCAACACATGCAAGCCATGTCACCCTCACCTTTATATGGCCCTGGAAGTGGTTGACATAGATTTGAACTAGTTACTGAATTAACAGAACGTGACAGGGTTCCTAGTGCAAAGGATGCATATGAATTCCAGCCAGAAGTACGTATAAAAACCTCAATCATCATTAATCGGCCAAGACAAAATTGGAAATAATTAAATAATTATAATTATTAATTTATAATAAGGATAAAATGGAGAAACTCTGACCTCTAAGCAAAATATATATTTTACCTAAACCCTCCCAGGATGCTTGAAAAAAATAATGTGACCCTCCCCTATACCCAAATGAATCATTAAAACATAATGTGGATAGCAGAGAGCATACTTACAGTTTAACCTCCCTATTTGAATAGACCAGAGCCTTGGATTTGCCGTTTAAGAAATTGTTCTTTGTCCTTTAAGCATTACATGGCAACGCAGGAATATTGATCGCGCACCGGGCTGCAGGCCCGAAGGTTTGGGTCCACAGACCACCGTAGGGGTGGAAAGATCTCCTTTATAAAAAAACACATTGCATGAATCTATCATCTAACTTGCAGGTCTGAGAAAAAAACATAGCCTTTTATAAAAATTTGGACTAGTAACCGGAAGGTTGCAAGTTCAAACCCCCGAGCTGACAAGGTACAAAATATGTCACCTGAACAGGCAGTTAACCCACTGTTCCTAGGCCGCCATAGAAAATAAGAATTTGTTCTTAACTGACTTGCCTAGTTAAATAAAGGTAAAACAAAAAAAATAATAATACTAAAAAAATAAATACATCTAATTCTATTTCTCCAAGGCCAAATCAGTGTGTCTTGTTTGATACGAAACTGTCCCTGTTTACAAATAATTAAATCTGAGATGTCATTAGGAATCTGAGCATGACCCTTTCAAAACGTAGGCCTACTGACGCAGAAAATGTCATATTTAACCGCTTTACTACCCTTCTTCCATGGCTTAACTCAACGAGAGAATGTCACAAGTATTTCCTTAAAAGCTGTCTGGGTTTAAAGATATTCTATTGTACAGAGAGTGAATAGCTTAATCAATAGATAGTGACAAAATTAGATTACTTTCCAAGAAAATTATATTTTTTCTCTGCGGCTGTAGAAGGTTGTAGCTCAGCCTCGGAATGTCAACGAAATGAAACAGTGTTATCCCCATATGCATCAGAGTCGTGTCTTCCCAGGGTATTTTACAGCTTGTTTCTAGCATAGAGCATCGTGGAACAAAGCGGCTCTTATAGTTCACTTTTTCTAAATTTATTTTTTCTTCCTCTAAATCTTAAAACTAACAATGGGTAGGCCTCCGCTTTTCACCGTTTACTTTAATAAAAGGTAGGTCTATGATGTACATTCATACCCCCGCAATTCGCGTCCAGGTTTTAACTTAACAGCCCTTCACTGACACAGAGGTAGGCTATTTAAAGAGCGCATGCTGGGTGGAGAAATTGGCCGAGATTTCTATGTATATAGCAGCCTACAGTCTAATTTCGAATGTGAAACAGGAAGGCCTACCTCTCATTTCTTGAATAGGAAGAAATAGGCTCAAATGCAAAGCTCTCTTGTTGTTAGTAAAGTCGAATATAATCGAAGATGGTTTAAATGAATTATGCCTACTCGATTTTGCCTACTTTCAGCACCATGAGCTGTCCATTTTCAAATCATTTTGCCGTGACTGCTGCTTCAAATTTCAGCACCACAAGGTAAATTACTCGAATCTGGCTTATTGTGAGGTCAATAACTCTGATAAATGCAACATGGGCAACAAACATATTGTTTTGATTAAAATCAATTATAGTAGTAGCAAGCTATCAAAGTTGACCTCCGGTCCTCCTCATCGTCCACCTTTCCTTCTCAAACTAAAGAGTACATAAGCTATAAGCTAGTCCGCACGCAAGATAATGCATTTGTTGGACTCATTATTTTCGAAATAAGTATTTTACTCTCCTCCTGAACTGCCACTGTAGGCCTACACAGTACAGCATTGGTTAGGCAGCACACACATTTTGGGGATCAGCAAAAGCTCAGGGTTGGAATATCCATTGCAGTGTGTAATGCAGCCTTGTTTTATTTACACCATCCCAGCAGCCATCTTAGAAATATAACTTTGCTCTGTGATTCTCTGAGCATGGACTTTGTAGCCTATAGCAAATAGGCTATGGATCAGTTGATTGAGACCACTCTATAGGCGCACTTGATATTGCGCGCCCAGAAGAGAATCAGAGATGTTGGGGGGCGGAACACACAGCTTGTTTTCTTATTAGACCTTTCAAAAAAAGTAGCCTATAGCCTATGACAGTGGTACCCACATGACAGTGGTACCCACATCATTTCCTAGTGGTTTTGGGGATGTTATGCCTCCCGCATAGGCTATTTATTTGAATCAAAACTGCAAATAGGGTACCAGGAAATCATTAGATTATGTCAATCTTTCGTTAATAAAATACATTTGACCCCATGCGTGTAGTTTGGGACTAAACGTATTTGTAATTGCAGCAGAAATTGCACGGATAGGTGCTCGTGCTTGTCATTGCAGGGACTGACAGTGAAACCACACCGCTGGTACAGCAGGCTTGTGCAGTGCAGTAGCTTGCCCTATCTCATTTGGCAGATATCAGCGCAAGCTTCCCCAATGCAACATTGTAAACGACAAACGTGTGCATGTTCGAAGACAGCTACACGCTACAATGTAACAAACCCACAACATACAACATTGCGATTACCATCTCCCCGTTGTCTGGCAATGAGGATTAAAGGGATATTATTATTATATTTCAACAATCACACGTAAGCCCTGTGGACTACATGTAGCCCAACTGTAGCCAGCTGACTAGGCTATAGGGCGGACCAGTTTATTCTCTTTTATTGTGAAGTAGAATTTTAGGATAATCCACATAAGACATTCAAGTGCACAGTCCCAACCCCGATTGATGCAATGAGTCAAAAGCAATTCGTGGGAACTAGAAGTAACCAGCCCGCACGTTAGTGATGCACCCTAAATCAAACCCACCAAACCCACAATAACCTACTGAGAAGCCCATGTGTCCTAGCCCATGTCAGCATAACTCATAAAAGAAAGCCAGTGCGTCATCCACGTTTAGACAAGCGACAAGGACTAACCTGTCTGTCCTTTGCCGAGGGTCTTTTCCAAACGATAAGGTCCCACATAGTTCATATAGTGTGCGCTGTTGTCTTTGCCAGAAGATGACATTTTGTTGGAATTTAGTAATATGTCTCACAGAATAATAAATACAAATCAAAATTATCGTTTCAAATCAACGGAAACCGTAGGTTATTCCACAGGGCAGTCGGCTGCTGCTCTCCGGTTGGCCTCCTCTCTCTCGCCTCACGCAGATGGTCGGTGGGATTCTCTCTTCTCTGGGTCCCTTTCTAACCTATTTTGTTAGTTCACTCCCCTCTGTCTCTACCTCCTCTTTTCACTGCTGAAATGTGGCGTCTTTAAATCTGGATAACATGGTGTTCTTTTCGTCCGTGTTCGTATTGTGGAGAGGAAACGAGACGCGGTGAACACAGCTTTGGCACAACCCGTTGACGGGGCAATCTAACAGGATAGTGTTTTAGTGCTGACTGACGCCAACGTCTGAGCTGTATGAATACGCATGCGCACAGCGCGCACAACGCAGGGGCTGGTTGGCCCGGCACGTAATCGGGCGAAAGCGGGGAATCAGCACGCTGCACAAAACAAATGCAATCACTTTTCACACGGTTTAAACTCCTTCCACCGGGGTAACCCGGGCCAGATAAAGGAATCCCTTAATTTAATTCAGGTCGAAGTGACAGAATAGCATTACGGTGGAATCAGCGCAGTAGCCTCCTAGTATTTGCCAAGCATATTTGTAAATATTCACAAAAGTGATTGACAAACCAACCATATAATAGAATAGTGACCAGCAAATAGAATTGGTGACAAAACCTATCCTAATTCTTGTCTTGCCTTTACCCAATAAACAAGTGGCTTTCTGATTAGGTGTATTAGCAACACTGGAGCTACCATAGCCTACCTCGCTCCTCCTCAGAGAGACTACTTCATAGCTGCTTTAGTACTTTGATGTCAGTCTGAGCATCTGTACAGGTTGTGTCCCTATGTCCCAACCTCTCCTCCTCCTAAATCACCAGTAACATCTTCCCTAGGTCCACCTTCTCACACCTTCACTGGCACTTCCTATCTTCCCTCGCTCATCAAATCAGATTGTATTGTATTTGTATTTGTATTTGTATTGAGGTGTAGTAGACTTTACCATGAAATGCTTACTTACAAGCCCTTAACCAACAATGCAGTTCAAGAAATAGAGTTAAGAAAATGTTTACTAAATTAACTAGTGAAAATAAAATAAATAAGTAACACAAGAAAATTACATAAAAGTAATGAGGCTATATACATGGGATACCAGTACCTAGTCAATGTGGGGGTACAGGTTACTCGAGGTAATTTGTAAAGTGACTATGCATAGATAATATCAGCAAGTAGCAGTAGTGTAAAAACAGGGGGGTTCAATTAAATAGTCCAGGTGGCCATTTGATTAATTGTTTAGCAGTCTTATGGCTTGGGGGTAGAAGTTGATAAGGAGCCTTTTGTCCTAGAATTGGCACTCCAGTACTGCTCGCCCTGCGGTAGCAGAGTGAACAGTTCATGACTTGGGTGACTGGAGTCTGACAATTTTTTGGGCCTCCCTCTGACACGCCAAGTATATAGGTACTGGATGTCAGAAAGCTTGGCCCCAGTGTTGTACTGGGTCGTATGCACTACCCTCTGTATGGTCCGGGGACCCACTTCAGCCCCGTCAGTGTTAATGGGGGCCTGTTTGGCCTTTCGTTTCCTATCGTCCACAATCAGCTCCCTTGTCTTGCTCACGTTGAGGGAGAGGTTGTTGTCCTGGCACCACACTGCCAGGTCTCTGACGTCCTCCCTCTATAGGCTGTCTCATCGTTGTCGGTGATCAGTCCTGTGTCATCCAGTAAACTTAAGGATGGTGTTGGAGTCGTGCTTGGCCATGCAGTTGTGTGTGAACAGGTAGTACAGGAGAGGACTAAGTAAACACGCACCCATGAAGGGCCCCGGTGTTGAGGATCAGCGTGGCAGATGTGTTGTTGCCTGCCCTTACCACCTGGGGGAGGCCGGGATCCAGTCCAGGATCCAGTTGTGTAGGGAGGTGTTTAGTCCCAGGGTCCTTAGCTTAGTGGTGAGCTTTGTGGGCATTATGATGTTAAATGCTGAGCTATAGCCAATGAACAGCATTCTCACATAGGTGTTCCTTTTGTCCAGGTGTGAAAGGGCAGTGTGGAGTGCGATTGAGATTTTGGTCATCTGAGGACCTGTTGGGGCGGTACGCGAATTGGAGTGGGTCTCGTGCTTCCGGCATGATGGTGTTGATGTGAGCCAGGACCGGCCTTTCAAAGCACTTCATGACTACGCGAGTGAGTGCTACGGGGCGGTAATCATTTCGGCAGGTTACCTTCACTTTCTTGGGCACAGGGACTATGGTGGTCTGTTTGAAACGTAGTTTTTACAGACTCGACCAGGGAGAGGTTGAAAATGTCAGAGAAGACACTTGCCAGATGGTCTACGCATGCTTTGAGTACACGATCTGGTAGTCCGTCTGTCCCCACGTCTTTGTGAATGTAGACATCGGCTACGGAGAGCGTGAGCACACAGTCATCTGGAACAGCTGGTGCTCTCATGCATGCTTCAGTGTTGCTTGCCTCGAAGCGAGCATAAAAAGCTCATCTAGAAGGCTCGCGTCACTGGACAGCTCGCTGCTGGGTTTCCCTTTGTAGTCCGTAATATTTTTCAAACCCTGCCACATCCAACGAGCGTCAGAGCCGGTGTAGTACGATTTATTCTAAGTCCTGTAGTGACGCTTTGCCTGTTTGATTGTTTGTTTGAGGGCATAGCAGGACTTCTTATAAGCTCCTTGAAAGCAGCAGCTCTCGCCTTTAGCTCCGTGCGGATGTTGCCTGTAATCCATGGCTTCTGGTTGGGAAATGTATATACGGTCACTGTGGAGACAACGTTGTCGATGCACTTATTGATGAAGCCGGTGACGGAAGTTATATACTCCTCAATGCCATTGGATGAATCCCGAAACATATTCCAGTCTCTGCTAGCAAAATAGTCCTGTTGCGTAGCATCTGCGCAATCTGACCAATTCCGTATTGAGCGAGTCACTGGTTCTTCCTGCTTCAGTTTTTTGGCTTGTAAGCAGGAATCAGGAGGATAGAATTATGATCAGATTTGTCAAATGGAGGGCGAGTGAGAGCTTTGTATGCTTCTCGGGGTGTGGAGTAAAGTTGATGTAGAGCTTTTTTCCTCTGGTTGCACATGTTTCATGCCGGTAGAAATTAGGTAAAATGGGGATGTAAGATTGCCTGCATTAAAGTCCCTGGCTATTAGGAGCATTGCTTTTGGATGAGCATTTTCTTGTTTGCTTATGGCCTTATACAGCTCGTTGAGTGTGATCTTAGTTCCAGCATCGGTTTGTGGTGGTAAATAGACGGCTACGAATAATATAGATGAGAACTCTCTTGGTATTGCGGTCTACAGCTTATCATGAGGTATTCTACATCAGGCGAGCAATGTATGCGAGCAGTGTAGGTTAGGAGCCCGTAAAACAGCAGCCATCACCTCCGGCACCTTTATAGGGTCTTTATACTTCTGCATCAGGGCCTTCTCCATTTTTTCTTATTTCGCTGATGGGTTGAAATGTTTGGTGAATTTTTTTTTTAAGAGATCCTATGGAAATAATGTTGCCACCAATAAATATATATATATATATATATATAAAAAAATACATATTTTCACAAGATGTTTGTGTGTGTGTGTTTGTGTGGGTGTGCTCTTGTGTGTGCATGCATGCACATGTTTGTGGAGCAGGCCCTGATGCATTTGTGTGCGTAACACTGGGTCACTTGATTAAACCAGAGGGCTTGATTAAACCAGAGGTTGGTCCCTACTTAATGGTTTTGACTACCATCTCTCCACACACACACACACACACACACACACACACACACACACACACACACACACACACACACACACACACACACACACACACACACACACACACACACACACACACACACACACACACACACACACACACACATCTATCTATCTCATCACTCTTGAACAACAAAAGTACTGACCCAAGCCAGCTCTGTGACAGATGGGGCTTCCCCCCTCTCCCTCTCCTCTCCTCTCCTCTCTTCCCCCTCCCCCATCCTCCCAGTCCTCCCCCATCTCGGTTGCTAACAAAGGAAGGGGCCTCAGATGCACCCTCACAAGAGAGCTTTCACTCAAACCACTTCCTGTTAATTATTTGTGACCCCTCCCCCGACCCGTATCTATGAGAGGGATCCATCATGTGCTTTCTCTTAAATGTATGTTACGGTGCAGTATGTCCTCACTGAGGACATGATCCCCAGTGTTATGATCCCTTATGGATGGATACATGATTTGACACAACACGGGTCCATGCCAACAGGATGGGTAGGGGATATTCAGCCACACTTGGAGGACAATGGATATTGAAGGCAAAAATCCACCCTTTTCGGCATTACATACACTGTCCGTATTAGAACATACAGCCATCATCAGCAACAATCATAATACACCTTGAATGGACTGAAAGCTTGAGGTTAGAAGGCGACATCATACTTTCAATGTGTCGGACAACACCAAGCAACACTTTCGCCATGGGGGTCATTGTTAGTATGAATTCCTTAATCCTGACTGGAAGTGCAATTCCACTCCACAGATTGCTCTGGCAAATTGTCACAGATAGACTTCATTGGGAGGAAGAACGTTTAACATGCTTTATGCATTTGTATGACAATTTTTCGTGAAAATCATGATGAAATTGGCAATCTTAAGACCCTATGATCTGTGAACCATGCATGATACAGACAACACTTTGGTGTTATTATACTCCTTGTAGTGTTTTCTCAAGTATGGAGTATTTCTAGATTCTGACAGACACATTTTTACATTCATATATTCAACATTAATCGTATTAGGCTACCCTGGCGGCAGGGTAGTCTAGTGGTTAGAGTGTTAGAGTGTTAGAGGTTGCAAGTTCAAACCCCCGAGCTGACACGGTACAAATCTGTCGTTCTGCCCCTGAACAGGCAGTTAACCCACTGTTCCTAGGCCGTCATTGAAAATAAGAATTTGTTCTTAACTGACTTGCCTAGTTAAATGAAGGTAAAATAAATAAATAAAATTATATCTCAAACAACCTTTATTTATTTAGCTTATTTGTAGAGATATTGTTTGTAACAATATATTCTTCAAACGTGTCAGAGTGTGCTCTGATACTTTTAATGACATGACCCATTTTATACATAGAAATGTACATTATAGGTCAGTAACCAATCACAACCCTTCTATAGGATTGCACATTCAGCATGTCACTAGAAGAGGGAGTTTCCCATTCACAATGTTTGTGATGCTCATAAAATGTACCATACCTACAGAATGACCGGAGAGCCCACCCTGTAAATGTTATGTATTTATAGAGTATATATATATATATATATTTTTTTTTACAAAGAATGTCTAAAAATGAATGACCAAAATCAAAAAGAGTTGTTTTGAGATATTCACTTTTTTTTTAATGTTAAATAAATTCATGTGAAGATTTTTTTATTTCAGAATCAATACACACTCCATATTTTATTTAGAGCACACTATTTGGAGTATAATTACACCAAGATGTTGTCTGTAATCATGAACGGTTCACAGATCTACAGGAGGTATGTATATGTCCAAAAAGGGCAAAGAAATTGCCACTTTCATCATGATTTTCTTATAAATGGTTTGTGATACAAATGAAAAAAAGCATTTATCACATCATTCCCCCCAATTAAGCTTCTACGTAAGAAACGCTAAAACAATCTGAGACACCAAAAATATTTTCCACTCCCGCTGGTGTGGAATCGCCTAGAAGGCTCTGCCACTAAATATCTCCAAGGGGATGTTTGTATCCATAATCATATTGGAGTCCAGGTGTCTAATCTGTTAAAATGCTGGAATTAAATTTGTAGACAACCCCTCTGAAATACACTGCACCAATAAAAATGTATTGTCATATGCCTACAGTACACTCTTAAACATTTACAGGGTTATTTGTTTTGTCCCTACAGGAGAACCCTTTTTGGTTCCATGTATGTTACGGGTGGTGAAATGTTTCCACTGACTAACCTGGTTTCAGAGCATTTAGTATTATTATGTCCGAAAATTTGAAACTCCTTTTCGTATGATATGGTATGTATAATTTGTGGATGTCCATCACCCATTTCATATGATATCTTACGAATTACAATATGTTTCAAATGAGCAAAACATAGTAAATGTTACGAAGTTGCAAAACATATGATATGTTATGAATTCTAGAAAGGTGGCTAGGATTAGCTAGGCTAGATGTTAGGGGGTTAGGGTTAAATTTAGGAGTTAGGTTAAAGGGCCAAGGTTAGGGTTAGGGGAGGGGTTAGCTAAAAGGGTTAGTGTTATGGGAAGGGTTAGCTAAAAGGGTTAAGGATAGTGTTCGGGGAAGGGTTAACTAATGTGCTAAGTAGTTGAAAAGTAGCTAAAAAGTATTAAGTGCTGTAGTTAAAAAGTTGCTAATTAGCTCGTCGTGCGTGATGAGATTCAAACTCGCGACCTTTGGGTTGCGTAACATAACATACTAATATGAGTGTCCCGGATTTTCTTAACCATGTTACGTCTAGTCTATTAGACCAGGCCGTACTGAACATTTTAGTGGTGAAAGGGTTCCATTAACAAAAAATAGGACATTTTCAGAGGATTTCCTTAGAGGAATAACTATTGAATAACCAGTTATGGTTCTAGGTAGCACCTTCTTTTCTAAGAGTGTACATGTATGTCATTTATTGTGGATACTAAATTACACAGTACTGTTGGCTGTATATACATGTAGTCTACACAGAACCCACACTTGCTCTTTTGAAGGCTTAGGCCCTGATGTTTTTGTCAAACAGATTGTGACAAATGATGTTGTACAAAGTGCTATGAAGTCCAAGTAAAGGTGATGTATTGATTTGAGTGAGAGAAGAAAAAAGTTTTATCAAGAGCATGGTCCAACCAGTGAGAGATCACAGGTGCTGAGGAACACTGTTAGCTGAGACTAATTGCTGTAGACAGCAAAGAGCATGCTTGTTTTTTCTCTAGCTGTCACACTCTAGCAAAACACACTGACCCCCTGCTTGACCCCCCTCGCTCTCTCTCTCTTCACCTCCCCCTCTCTCCTACATCTCTCCACACATTAAGCTCTCCTTTCCTCTCCCACCACCCCTTCTCCCCTCCCCTCCCGCTTTCTCCCTACTTCTTTCTTCCTCCGCTCCCCACCACGTCTCCATCTCGCTACATCTCTCCCTCCAACTTCTCCCCTCCAGCCCTTCATCTCTACCCCATCTCTTAATTTCTCGACATCCCTCCATCTTTCGACCTCTCCCCTCCATCCTTCCATTTCTCTCTCTCCATCCCTTCACCTCTCTACATCCCTCCGTCCCACGACCTCTCCCATGCATCTCTGTCTCTCCATCCCTTCATCTCTGTCCCTCGATCCCTTCCTCCCATTCTCTCCCTCACTCCTTCTCTCTCTCTCTCCATTTCTCTCCCGTCGATCAATTCCTCGCTCCCCTCCCCTCCCCTCCATCTCTTCCTCTGCTCCCTACCCTCCATCTCTGTCCTTCCACCCCACGTCACCCGCACTTAATGATTAGTGTGTGAACAAGCCATTAGCACCAGAGGCAATTCAGTGAGTCTTCCAGCCATCACGTCAGAGCCAAACTCCCACAGGCTACAGCACCCGCAGACATCTTTTAGTCATTTCTACAGTCTTAGAAAAAAGGGTTCCAAAAGGTTTCTTCAGTTATCCCCATAGGATAACCCTTTTTGGTTCCAGGTAGAACCCTTTTTGATTCCATGTCGAACCCTCTGTGGTAAGGTTCTACATGGAACCCAAGTAATTATACCTGGAACTAAAAGGGTTCTATCTGGAACCAAAAAGAGTTCTTCAAAAGGATCTTCTATGGGGACAGCCGAAGAACCCGTTTAGGTTCTAGATATCACCTTATGTTTTTTCGAAGAGTGTACACATGAGCAGCAACATACTTTTTTACTGAGCAAGAGCTAATGAATTATAAACTGCAGTCAAAAATAGAATATTGCTTTAAAAACCACCGTGACTACCTACGACAGAATGAAGTCTGCCATTTTAGATAGTACACAACACTGAGTTTGGGTGATAGTTCCATGTTTACTCTAGAAAGTTCTGTGGCTATTCCTTCTGTAAATAAAACGTGTGCAAAAATGTATCTTGTGACTGAGCAGAGACATGAACACATGACAGTTTAGAGTCACGGTATGCACACAGTATAAGATAGAGCAAAAACATCAGTTCCAGCCTCTGACATTTAGAGGCATCTAGTGCTAGTGGAGGCTTAGCCTGCAGTCTATTTCTGCATTAGTCAGCTCTATTGTGGCTGTCAGGCCAACATAAGCTACAGTGACATATTTCAAGCCGGAACTATAGGCCTAATGGAGAAAATATCTCCCCACAATTGTACACGACAAATAACAAAACACAGTACAACACAGCACATTACAACAACACAGCACATCACAGCACAGCACAACACAACATAGTACTGCACAACAAATCACAGCACAGCACAGCACAGCACCACACAACAAAGCACATCATAGCATAGCATAGCATAGCATAGCAAAGCACAACACAACACAGAACAGCACAAGATAGCGCAACAAGATTCAAAACAACGCAACACAACTCAACTCAACACAAATCAAGACAGGGGTGAAGTGAACCAGGCTCCCCCAATGAGAGAATTTCCCCGCCAAAACACCTGCTAACATTGCAGTTATTAGGACAAGGACAGAACATGGTATCAGCACTCACCTCTCTGATAGGAATACCAGAGTACCACCTCTTTGGCTGACCTATTTCTTTTTATCTGGACCCATATTCATAAAGCGTCCCAATGCTGATCCAGGATTAGGTCGCTCCTGTTCATGTAATCACATTCATTATGATCTAAAAAGCAAAACTGATCCTACATCAGCACTCCTACTCCATGATGCTTTATGATTATGAATATGGGCCCGTGTCAGTTTGCACTGTTCGGTAAAACACAGACATAGTGCGTCTTTACCCACTTTAACCAACACAGTCCACTCAGCAACAGTCGTCGCTGTTTTCCTGGGAGTCCTGGGAAACATCAAAACATTTAAACAAACACACACACATAATCCAACCATGTTATAATATTATTGTCACAATGTTGTTATGCGTCCCATGTGTCCATCCCTACGAGGAACCAGCCTATTAAGTTAATACAAGGAAATTAAAGAATGGAAAACCTTCTCTGCTCTTAAAGTTTCCCCCAGCCTCTCCTGTTAAACTGTACACAAGACTGTTGAGCTGTCTCTCTCTCTCTTTCTCCCTCGATATCTTTCTCTCGTTGACGGACCGTCTTTCTCTCGTAACGCTCTTTCTATTTCCGGCTGTCTCTCTCCTTTCATCTCCTTCAACTCGTTTCCCCGAGGCAGGTTGTTACATATCATCGCTTACCAGCCTAGAAAAAGGGACAATGTGATTTTCAGAGTTACCTAAGTCTGTTGGGAAACTCAAAGGACTCAAAGACCCTTATTGAATCAAACACAATAACCAGACATTTTCAAGACAAGGTAGACCAACCTTCTCCTGTACTGCGGCAGGTAGCCTAGTGGTTAGAGCGTTGGACTAGTAACTAGAAAGGTTGCATGATCAAAATCCCTGAGCTGACATGGTAAAACTCTGTCATTCTGCCCCTGAACAAGGCAGTTAACCCGCTGTTTCCTAGGCTGTCATTCAAAATAAGAATTTGTTCTTAACTGACTTGCCTAGTTAAACAATGTGGGAAAAAAAACTGTAAGGAACCGTGATATCAAGTCCGGTTTCTCTTTGTGTAACGATTCTCATTGGTGGAAGGAGAGGAGGACCAAAATGCAGCGTGGTAAGTGTTCGTCATATTTTAATTGAAAAACTGAACACTACACAAAATAACAACGAAGATAAAACAAAACAGTTCTGCCAGGTGAACCAGACACTAAACAGAAATTAAACACCCACAACCCAAATGGGGAAAACAGGCTACCCAAGTATGATTCTCAATCAGAGACAACGAACGACACCTGCCTCTGATTGAGAACCATACTAGGCCAAACACATAGAAATATAACAACATAGAAAAAAGAACATAGACTACCCACCCCAACTCACGCCCTGACCAAGCTAACACAAAGACATAAAAAAGGAACTACGGTCAGAACGTGACACTTTGCTCTCGGACACAGTAAGTATTGTTTTATTGTTTTGTCTTAACCTCAAAAGGGCCAGAGCTCAAGAAAATCTGTTATTGACAGTGAACGTTGAAGACACATCTGTTATATGATGATGAGAGAACACATTCACCAAACCACTCATTTGAATCACAGACAGACCTTGAAAGGGCATCATGATAACAGCATGTGCTAAGCAGTGCAAATCAGGTATTCATTCCTTCAGTGGTGCTGCTGATCCAATTGTTGTTTACATGGGCTTACTTATATGTACAGTTTACAGGGTTCAGTGGGTGTCTTTGTTTAGCTGGTGGTCTCAGGGGAATAGATTAGCATCCTAGCAAGTGTGTGTGTGTGTGTGTGTGTGTGTGTGTGTGTGTGTGTGTGTGTGTGTGTGTGTGTGTGTGTGTGTGTGTGTGTGTGTGTGTGTGTGTGTGTGTGTGTGTGTGTGTGTGTGTGTGCGTGCATACAAAAGGAGGGTAGGGGAGATATAAGAGCTACTTAAGCACAACGACACAGGAGAGGGTAGAGCCCTTTTGGTACATGGAAAACAAAATGGTTGTACTTGGAACCAAAAAGGGTTTTCCTATGGGGACAGCCGAAGAACCCTTTTAGGTTCTAGATAGCACCTTTTTTCAAGAGTGTAGGTCATCCTGTGTGTTTCACCAGTATCCGTCAACCCAAGAAGCTTTGCTCCAAAACAATAACAGCTGCATGTCACGCATCCAACCTCCTCATGGACACATCCAACCTCCTCATGGACACATCCACACATCACAGATCACACATATGTATGTGTGTGTACGTGTGAGTGTGTGTGTTTGCGTGCGTGCGTGAGCATGCACGTGAGTGTCTGTGTTTTCACACGTATGTGGGTGTGGATGCGTGTGTCTGTGCTCTCACACGTACATGTCTGCTAGTGTGTACAGTAAGTGAGTGTGCACATATTTGTGTGTGTGTCAGAACAGTAGCATATGGCTATGCCGATGCCTAGGGGATACACACAGGAGTATGCTGCTGCTGATTCTTGTCTAGTTAACAGTCTAACACATATACAGAGGTTCTGTCTGCTTGGGGAAAACCAACAATACACAGTCTGGTCTCTTAGGTCCACCTGATTCTGCTTTTCTACTCCCCACAGCACATCATTGATGAGTTGGAAGTTATCGATCCGCCAGAAAATGCACTACTCACCTGGCTAACCAAGTCTAATCATTTACTGCTGAGAAGGTAGACTGTTGGAGAGAACTGTTGGAGAGACTACAATTCCATCTATTAGGTGTGGACTGGAGTTTCTCACTTCTGCTTAGATCAAATATACTTACAGTACTGTGTACAGTAACCAGGTGTCTCTTAAAAAAATAGAGTTTATCTCAATGAGACTAGCTAACCTGAATAAAGGAGTTGTGTTGCCGTTTAGATTATAAGGAACGAAATGGGGGAGTACGTGATTGTAGATCAGCACTACTACTCATAGATTCTTCATGAATATGGGCCAAAAGAGACTGAACGAGGGAACGTAAGCCAAGAAGGGAAAAGCAAGTGTTTCCTTGTTATCACTTGGTGGGCTGTCATGTAAACAATAGCTGTTTAAGGTACAAATTGTTAGCTGTCAAGCAGAGAATGTAGTCGTAAGTCTTTCTGCAGTGCATTGGTAATTACACAGTGCTAATGGAGAATGCTGCATTGCAAAGATACTCAGACCAGATGACTGCAATTACATTTACAACACACAAAAATTACAAATCACGTATTACGACATTGGGCTGATTTCCCTTCTCCTCTTGCTGTTCTTTTCCCCTTCTTTGTCTGCGTCTGTCAGTGGGTTGTATGCAACCTCCTCCCTTCCCCCTTCTGTCTATGTGCATTAGAATTCAGACTATTCACACGATTGTTTTGAAAAGAGACTGGTGGTTGGTTACCTGTGTCCCTGTGTCATGTCCTACAGGGTATGTTGGGGTGATTCTTGTGTGTGTGTGTGTGTGTGTGTTTGTGTGTGTGTGTGTGAGAGAGAGAGAGCGAGCGAGAGAGCGAGAGGGTGTGTGGTTCCATGCCTATGTGCGTGCACGTGAGTACTTCAACCATGATTGACATGTCAGAGAGAACACAGAATTGCAAACACACCTGTCTGTATTCCTTGTCCAATCTCTCCACGTCTTTCTGCCTCACACCGTAGGCTCGGCCCTGATTGATGTTTTCTCTGTTACCTGGATCTGCATGGCAAATGGTCCAGGAACACAAGGAAAACACAAAGAACAATGCCCAAGGACTAGTCAGCCCTTCTCCCTCTGAGAGTCTAAAATGTATCTCTCTGTTACAGTATTCAGAGGACTGACTACTGAATGTTTGATTAGAATAATGCTGTAGTATCCATGCTTGGTATCTATCTGAAACTTTTTGACTGTGGATAACTCCGATGCTATCAACAGTGGATCCGGAAAGTATTCCAGACCCCTTGACTTTCTCCGGATTTTTGTTACGTTACAGCTTTATTCTAAAATGGATGAAATTGTAACAATTCTCAGCAATCTACACACAATACCCTTATAATGACAAAGCAAAAACAGGTTATTAGACATTTTTGCAAATAACATTTTTAAAAATACAATAAAAAATAAATACCTTATTCACATAGACCCTTTGCTATGAGACTCGAATTTGAGCTCAGGTGCATCTTGTCTCCGTTGATCATCCTTGAGATATTTCTAGAACTTGATTGGAGTCCACCTGTGGTAAATTCAATTGATTGGACATGATTTGGAAAGACACACCTGTCAAAATAAGGTCCCACAGTTGACAGTGTATGTCAGAGCAAAAACCAAAGCTCCAAGACAGGATTGTGTCGAGGCACAGATCTGGGGAAGGGTACAAAAAAATGTCTACAGCATTGAACACAGTGGTGTCACGTTCTGACCTTAGTTCTGTTGTTATGTATTTGTTTTAGTATGGTCAGGGCGTGAGTTGGGTGGGTTGTCTATGTTCCTTTTTCTATGTTTTGGGATTTCTGTGTTTGGCCTGGTACGGTTCTCAATCAGAGACAGCTGTCAATCGTTGTCCCTGATTGAGAACCATACTCAGGTTGCCTGGTTTCACTTTTGAGTTGTGGGTGTTTATTTTCCGTGTCAGTGTTTTGTTCCACACGGAACTGTTTCATTTTTGTTTTTTCACGTTGTCGTTTATTGTTTTGTTCACTGTTCATTGTTCTTATTAAAAACCAAGATTAACACTTACCACGCTGCATATTGGTCCGATCCTTGCTACTCCTCCTCAGAAGAGGAAGAGGAAAACCGTTACAAGTGGCCTCCATCGCTCTAAAATGGAAGAAGTTTGGAACCACCAAGGCTCATCCTAGAGCTGACTGCCCGGCCAAACTGAGCAGTCTGGGGAGTATGGCCGTGGTCAGGGAGGTAACCAAGAACCTGATAGTTACTCTGACAGAGCTCCAGAGTTCCTCTGTGGTGATGGGAGAACTTTTCTGAGAGGGAAATTAACATGGGACATGTTTACCTACTTTGTAATATTAATAGTTAACAATTTAGTAAGACATTTATGTTCTACTGAGGCTGTGTTTATCAAAGGGATGGGTTCTACTCCAGCTCCCGGCAGCTGGAGGCGTGTGGTGAAGGACATGGGTTTTACTCGAGGTAGGGCTATCTGGAGCGGGTGATAAAACCTACAGCATGCGTTTCATAGAATGAGTTGGTGTTTGCGTAATGTAAGGTGCCAGGGAGAGTGCCAGTCTCGCGTATGGATAACGATGAGAGGAACCTTGTCTTAGGGGCCAAACTCTTTGGTTTCTAGACAATAAGAACAGTCTTCACAGAGAATACTATCTGGCTGGGGGATACTCCTTTCTCAAATATCAAGTCGTACCTTTTGACCCATTCCACATATCTGCTGTTTGTTATGTAGAGTAGGAGGGGGTATCGTTGCAATAAAATATCTTTGTATTCTTTGTATGTCAGCGCTCTCAGCACAACTCTCAAGAGTGTTGGGCTGACCAGCCTCATTATTGCAGAGCACATACTCTATGCTCCCTTATTAATACGTTTTGAATAAAGTAATATCCTGATTGGTGATTGACAGGGTCTCTCCTCATTATTGATTAGAATTTACACGACACCATCCAGAAGGACAACCATCTCTGCAGCATTCCACCAATGAGGCCTTTATAGTAGAGTGGCCAGACGGAAGCCACTCATCAGTAAAGGGCACATGACAGCCCACTTGGAGTTTGCTAAAACGCACACAAAATGACTCTCAGACCATGAGAAAAAAGATTCTCTGCTCTGATGAAACCAAGATTGTCACGCCTTGGTCATTGTATTTTGTGTTTTCGTTATATATTTGGTCAGGCCAGGGTGTGACATGGGTTTATGTTGTTGTATTTCGTATTGGGGTTTTTGTAGTATTTGGGATCGCGGCTGATTAGGGGTGTTGTATAGGCTTGGCTGCCTGAGGCGGTTCTCAATCAGAGTCAGGTGATTCTCGTTGTCTCTGATTGGGAACCGTATTTAGGTAGCCTGGTTTCGCTTTGTATTTTGTGGGTGATTGTTCCTGTCTCTGTGTAGTTTCACCAGATAGGCTGTAATAGGTTTTCGTTCCGTTTGTTGTTTTTGTATATGTATATGTTATTTCATGTATCGCAATCTCTTCATTAAAGACATGAGTAACCACTACGCTGCATTTCGGTCCGACTCTCTTTCCACTAACGAAGAACGCCGTTACAAAGATTGAACATTTTGGCCTAAATGACAAGTGTCACACCAACATGGCACAGTCCCTACGGTTAAGCATGGTGGAGGCAGCATCATGCTGTGGGGATGTTTTTCAGCGGCCCATGCTGAACAAAGCAAAGTACAGAGAGATACTTGATGAAAACCTGCTCCAGAGCCTCAGGACCTCAGACTGGGGCAAAGGTTCACTTTCCCACAGGACAACAACCATAAGCACACAGCCAAGACAATGCAGGAGTGGCTTCGAAACAAGTCTCTTGAGTGCCAGAGCCCGGACTTGAACCCGATCTAACATCTCTGGAGAGACCTGAAAATATCTGTGCAGCGACGCTCCCCATCCAACCTGACAGAGCTTTAGAGGATCTGCAGAGAAGAATGGGAGAAACTCCCAAATACAGGTGTGCCAAGCTTGTATTGTCATACCCAAGAAGACTCGAGGCTATAGTCGCTGCCAAAGGTGCTTCAACAAAGTACTGAATAAAGTGCCTGAATACTTATTTTATATGTAATATTTACGTTTTTTTATACATACAGTATATATACACTACCGGTCAAAAGTTTTAGAACACCTACTCATTCAAGGGTTTTTCTTTATTTTTACTATTCTCTACATTGTAGAATAATAGTGAAGACATGAAAACAACGAAATAACATATGGAACCATGTTGTAACCAAAAGTGTTATATTTGAGATTCTTCAAATAGCCACCCTTTGCCTTGATGACAGCTTTGCACGCTCTTGGCATTCTCTCAACCAGCTTCACCTGGAATGCATTTACAACGGTCGTGAAGGAGTTCCCAGATATGCTGAGCACTTGTTGGCTGCTTTTCCTTCACTCTGCGGTTCAACTCACCCCAAACCATCTCAATTTGGTTGGGGTCGGGTGATTGTGGAGGCCAGGTCACCTGATGCAGCACTCCATCACTCTCCTTCTTGGTCAAATAGCACTTACACAGCCTGGAGGTGTGTTGGGTCAACACACCATAACACCCCCTCCTCCATGATTTAAGGTAGGAAATACACATGCAGAGATCATCCGTTCACCCACACCGCGTCTCACAAAGACACTGGGGTTGGCTAAGGCACTGCATCGCAGTGCTAGCTGTTCCATTACAGATTCTGGGTTTGAGAACAGGATCTGTAATAGCCGGCCGTGACCAGGAGACCCATGGGGCGGCGCACAATTGGCCCAGCGTTGTCCGGGTTAGGGTAGGGTTTGGCCGGCATGGATATCCTTGTCCCATTGCGCACTTGCGACTCTTGCGGCTGGCCGGGTGCAGTGCGCGCTGACACGGACGCCAGATGTACGGTGTTTCCTCCGACACATTGGTGCAGCTGGCTTCCGGGTTAAGTGGGCATTGTGTCAAGAAGCAGTGTGGCTAGGTTGGGTTGCGTTTCAGAGGACGAACGGCTCTCGACCTTCGCCTCTCCCGAGTCCGTATGGAGTTGCAGCGATGAGACAAGACTGTAACTACCAATTGGACACCACAAATGTTTGGAGAAAAAGGGGTAAAAATAAATAAATAAATAAATAAATAAATAAATAAATAAATAAATAAAACAAATAAAAATGAGATGGCGGTTGGAACCAAAAATCTCCAATTTGGACTCCAGACCAAAGGACACATTTTCACTAATCTCGTGTTTCTTGGCTGAAGCAAGTCTCTTCTTATTATTGGTGTCCTTTAGTAGTGGTTTCTTTGCAGCAATTCGACCGTGACGGCCTGATTCACGCAGTCTCCTCTGAACAGTTGATGTTGAGATGTGTCTGTTACTTGAACTCTGTGAAGCATTTATTTCGGCTGCAATTTCTGGGGCTGATAACTCTAATAAACGTATAGTTTTGATGTCTTCACTTATTATTCTACAATATAGAACAAATAAAAACATTTTGAATGAGTAGGTGTTCTAAAACTTTTGACCGGTAATGTATATAGCATTGAATATAGCAATTTAGATACACTTGCAAACATTTATCAAAACCTGTTTTTGCTTTGTCATAATGGGGTATTGTGTGTAGATTGACAATTTAATCCTTTTTTAGTATAAGGCTGTAAAGTAACGAAATGTGGAAAAGGTCAAGCGGTCTGAATACTTTCCGAAGGCACTGTAGATGGATGTATTATTTCTGTAGTTACTTGTATCTGTACAGGGTGAACTCTGAATTACCCCCCACACACAAGATACTGTGACACCCTGTGGAGATTGAGCCTTTTTTTTTATTTCCCTTTTATTTCAACAGGGAGACATATTGAGACTTTAGGTCTCATTCGCAAGCATGCCCTGGGAACAACAGTCACATCAGCACACACACAGTTACACACAAAATCCACCAAAATATACATGCAATATACACATTCATCAAATTCAAAAATCATTAACCAATTTCCTAAATTGACCCAGGGATACCAAATCATCCCAATGAAGTGCCATCTGGAGACTATTCCCACACATGAGGTGCCTGTTGTGAAAAAGCAGATCTCTTGGAACTCTGTGGTTACCAAGGGAGACGTCATTGTTAACCAACCCTGTGACCTTGTATTATAACCTGACATTCTACAGTTCAACAAAGATATTAAGTACGTTGAAAGCTTGTGGTGTGGAGTAGGGCTTTATATAAACAAGAGAGTAAAAAGAGAGTAATCGAGTGATCTACATGTCTTGGAAGAGATCCAGACAGCTTTTGGTAAAGGATGCAGTGATGAGTATTAAAACGGTCAGATGTAATACACGGGTATCAAATAGTCAAGAACAGGTAGAAAAGTTGATTCTACAATTCGCTTCCTGCTCGCCAGAGCTTCTTAACAAGCTCAAGTTTCTTAAACGGTAGATCATTGTCTATCCAAATACCAAGGTATTTGTACGCAGGGACTTCTTCAATTACAGAACCATTCAAGGAGTGAAGATGTCACCCAAACTGAGATATTTCTACGAGACCTTGAAAATGGCATGTATTTAATGTAGCCTGTTTTGAGTAAAAGCTTCAAATTCGTAAGGACTTCCTGAACAGCTGCAAAATAAGACTGTAGCCTTGACAATGCTAAATCAATAGCCGGAGAAATTGCATACATAATAGTGACATCCGCAAGCAAATGAAGATCACAATTTTGATGGTAAGGTTACACTGTAAACTTGGTATCGTTTGATTGGTCAATGATGGTTGGTTTTGGGTTGAGAAGGTCACGACGTTCATATTTTATAAATGGAATGAAATGCTTTTGTTCTCTCTCTTGTCCTGTATCCAATCCATGGAGGAAAGTTGTATGATCAATTCTCATTCCCCAGGCTTCTAGGCCTCTGGGCCTAGTTAAGCATTGCTTTGTTCAAGCTTTGTCTTGTAAGTTAACCTTAGGATATACTGTATATGTTAGGAATAATGCCTTGTAATGCTTGTTAATGTGTTGTAACTTAAGCTTTAATGTAACTTTTAAGCCTGGTATGTGAATCCATTCGTTTTACAAAGTCATGAAATACACTATTATTTAGAATTCCATTCTCAGATATTTGTTGTTTGCCTATTACTGTAACTCAGCTATAATGTTCTTGCATATATTGCTATTTATCTTATGGAGTCAGATCATTCAGTTAATGGGCTAATTACATTGTCTTATTATGAGTCGTTTGTGAGGTATATGTAACATACTGTATATACACATATCAAATATTACTATCCACTACAACACCTTCCTCACTCCCTGAGGCAAACGGGAAAAACCTCCAGCAAAGCTACTCGCAAACCCTTTGTTAGAGCTTAAACCTGGAATACAAACCTAAACCCTTCAAAACAGCTCACGCCAGCCTTCACAGCATCCCATCAAATCCCCTCACTTGAACCATGGCTCTTTGTTAAAAACCATTGGGGGCTTGACAAGCTGTCCTTCCAGATTGATCACGAGAAATAGACTGCAATACTGGACGTTTGAAAAGGTCCCCAGAATGTCAATATACGCCTTCCTCGGCACTCACAAAATAAAATAAAAACAACTGCCTGGCACTGGGATTGAACTTGTGATACTCAGAGCCAAAGCACACTGCTGAAACCCCTGGGCGCCCTCAAACCGCGAGAATACTTGATGGTAATAGGGCATCGTTTTTCATTATTTTCTTTGAAGAATTCCCAAACCATAGCCCTAACCTTAACCACTGGGAAATAATACCTAAACCTCACCTTTTGAATTGTTTCTGTTTTAACGCTGTGACCACACAGAATTAACCCTGTAACGACGCAGAATGTATGTGTACACAAATAGATGTTCATTCATAATACGTGGAAACTCTTTATCCAAATCTATAAACTATCTGACTGAGCTGAAAGCTTGGATGGAATATAACCAATGAACAACTGACAACCTGAGGCACTTCCTTCTTTTTTGACAAATTATGGTGATGATTTGTATTTTTCATCCAATGGCGTGGCAGGTGGAAGGCAGCGGGGAATCGCCATTGGCCACTGATCTCATATTCTCTGTTGTGACTGGTGTAGCCTGGGGCGCCATCTCGGTGAGGGGTTACTAGGCTGTCAGGTAGGGGAGCTGTTAGGTTCTAATTGCTCTCTCTCTCTCTCTCTCTCTCTCTCTCTCTCTCTCTCTCTCTCTCTCTCTCTCTGTGCAATATGGTAATAGCTCCATCCACCTTGTCCTCTAATAAGCTAGGTGTAATTTTCACCACGCTGAAACCAATCAGTGTAGCCACCCATTTCAGATCTACACAGGTGACTAGGGGATACAGAGTATGGGATAAGGGTGGATTTGGAATTGGGCTATTTGGTGGCAGGTAATTTCTCTCTGTCACCTATGTGCTGTCGCTCTTAGCCATAACTGCCACTCTAGGTGAGGGGCAGACTATTGAAACTGAAATGATTCCCACTAACATCAAGGGCAAACACAAGGTTACCTGCTGGTCTGCAATGAAGAGAGTCCGTTTTGCCATCCATGAGGCTATAGCATTTAGATAATTATAGCATGAAGTATGTATGTACTTGGTGATGTAAAGAGTTCTGGAGGTTGAAACAGGAGTGCGTAGCTTCAACTAGGGAGTGGATATCTATTGGCTTGGGTTCTATGCTTGTAATTCTAAACATGTACGCAGCCTAAATCATGCATTTGAATCAGTGGAATATTTCTGTGAGCCATTCATGTCTATCCCAAGTCAGGATAAGACCTGGTTTTAACTATCAGCGCAAGCAAGCTGTTGATTTAGACACCACCCCCTCCTTTTCACAAGCACACACACACACACACACACACACACACACACACACACACACACACACACACACACACACACACACACACACACACACACACACACACACACACACACACACACACACACACGCACGCGCGCGCGCCAGCTGGACAGCGCCTGCAGATTCACTCACAGTATATTTATCATCTATCCTGACAGTTAATTACAGTATTACAGTCTCTTGCTTTTACTCAATTCCCTGGTTCAATAAGAGCAATGGGAAATGTAATGTCTCCCATTTCGCTACATGTTAGAGCTGAGTGAGTTGTCGGCTACAGATTATACAATAAAAGTATGTGCATGTTTCAAAATATTTTTTTTAAACTTTGGAATCATTTCTTATATTCCATAATATGTTATCTGTTAGCAGGGTTGTTTTCCAAAGTGGTTGAGATAAATTTGCACTCTTCCTACAATGACTTTCACGTAGATATCCTATTAAATTAGTATTCTAATTCTTAATTCTACTTGAACTTGCATTTGATTCCTGATTTGTTATCAATGTTTGTCAGTCTATAAGAGGCTGCCCTCCAGTGGTCAAATAAAGGCACTAATGCCCAATCACATTAGGATCTGCAGTTGTTTTAATGTTTAGGCTAGCCTGTCACTTTTTTAAGACATCTCTCTGTTTTTATGGCTTCCAGTGAAAAGAGGACCCCTTGGGACCAAACGCTGAAGTTGTTCCCACCCAGGGAAAACAGCAAAAAGGTGGAGCAAAGTCCATCTGAATTCTGTAAGTCAAAACAAGACAAAGAAGAAATAGGGTTAATGTTAAGGTCAAAGGTGAGGGGCTATAGAGTCCTACAGCAACTGTCTACCATCTGTACTATATCATCTCTCTTTCCTTCTCTATGAGCCTCTGCCTCAGACGGTCAATGGCATCCATGGAAACACTGCATGGAGACAGGTGAGACATTCACAAGAGCAATTTTGACGTCTCAACAAGGGTTGGAGTCAACTCTATTAAACCCAGACCTGGGAATACATTTGAATACGTTATTGTATAATGACAACATTTCACAAATGACAGTTGCGCTCGTTTCCTTATTTGACTAAGTTGAAGTTAAACACAAATCTTGCTTTCAATTGGTGACTGCCATACTAAAACATTGTCACATCTCAAGAAGTTGGGCCTACATTGGGAAAGGTTTTTAATTCACAGAAAAGGGCCTTTAAAATCATCTAACGCATGTATGTATGTATGCCATTGCCCCACCTGTAGACCAGGTGTTGTTATAGAGCTGCAATCTGACTTTGTTGCCTTACATAATGCCCTGGTTCGTTTAATACTTGTACTTATTGTGGGCAAGGCTATATATATGTTGTTCTCTAATTTTCAGAACAAAATCATGAGCTTCCACACACCGAGAAAACGTATTTTGTGTGGAGGTGCTGACTAACAGCGAATAAACTATTCTCTAATTCTCACAAAAATGTTTCAGATGGACTTACATAGCTATTAATTGACTGGTTCTCCCGTCGATCGGGTTCCCGCCTATAAATATTTGGGCTTTGGATTGATTTAACGTTTAAAACGTGGGCTTATTTTTTTTTTAGAAATAGATCTTGCCTCTCCCTAAACAGCAGGAAGCAGATTGTATAGTCAACTTTCCTGACAGTTCTTGACTATGGTGACACAATTTACCAGAATGCAGCAGCCACAACTCTTAAATCTTTGGATGTCGTCTACCACAGCACACTTTGCTCTATCACTGGTGACAGTTTTAATACTCAGCACTGCTTACTGTATCAAAAGGTTGGCTGGTCCTCATTAAATAACCCTAGATCACTTCACTATTCCCTTTTTGTTTACAAACTCTACTACGCACAAACTTAGCTAACTTTGCTGTTGAAGTATTAAAAACATGACTGACCAAATTCGTTCACAGGGTTGGTTAACTTGAGATGACACTGAGGTTTTGTTTGACATTGTATTGGTTTTTGTATTGTTGTGATCAGGGCCCCCTTATGAATAAGACCATGGTCTCAATAGGGTTCCTCTGAATAAATAAAGAAGAAGAATAAAAAATAGCCTACGACAAACCACCTCTGCAGTATCACTCAATTAGTGGGAGAGCACTAGCCTTCTCCCATTTTTCATTTCAGAGTCCCATCTCTTTCATTTTGTGTACTTATTATATATAATATATTTGCATCTGACAACGTTTGCACTCTCAAATTTTAATTTGACACCTTTACATACATACATATAGCCAAACAAACATTAAGGTATGACGTTCTGTCTCTAAGTTTGCAGCGTAGGAAGCCATTTTTTCCTATCAAAATGCAGATCCACATTGAAATACCAGGCTATTGACACCATGAGAATGTAACACAATACACCTCTTCCTCCCCTCACCTCAGAAGGCTCTGCCTTCTCTGGTCAGGCGTCAACACAGATGACAGGTACAGGACTGTAGGGTGTAGGATTGCAGAGTTGGCCGGTCACATTTTTCCCTTGAGAGAAGAGTGTGAGGTTTCCTGATGAAGTCTTCAGCTCTAGTTATGGGAATACAGGAACAAACATATTTCCTCCATTGAAATACCCGATATTTGCACCTAGAAGTAGGGGTTATAGGTTGATTTGGTACTATGAAATAGTTTATTATTTGAACTCAGTATATTGACATCTTTACCCTCCTCTCTCACAGGTGGATAGTGTGGCAGCCATGTTCTTCTGAGTTTGATTGACAGGACAAGATGGAGCTGAAGGTGTGGGTGAAGGGTGTGGTAAGGGTGATGTGCGGCTTATCACTGGAGACTCCCTGTCAGGATGTGGTCATCGCCCTCGCACAGGTTATTGGTCAGTCTCTGTCTGATGTAATTTCCTTTGTCATTTCCTCCAATCTCACTCCTATCTTGGTGTGTCTTTTCTACAGGTCAGACGGGTCGCTATGTTCTCATCCAGAAGCTATGAGGAACAGAGAGGCAGCTTGTGGCTGATGACTGTCCCTTAGAGTCTCTATTCTATCTGGGTCAGCTGGCCATCAAGGTCAAATTCATCTTGCGTTGTACAGGCCCCTCCAGCACTGACGGACTTTACAGACCCACCCTGGATAGGGTTCACCCGTAGAAAAAAGGGGTCCAAAAAGGTACAGATTTAGATGCACTATTGTAAAGTGGCTGTTCCACTGGATGTCATAAGGTGAATGCACCAATTTGTAAGTCGCTCTGGATAAGAGCGTCTGCTAAATGACTTAAATGTAAATGTTAAATGTACTTCGGCTGTCCCCATAAGAGACCCCTTTTTGGTTTCAGGTAGAACCCTTTTGCAGAAGAACCCTTTTAGGTCCTAGATAGCACCTTTTTTTTCTTACATTTACATTTACATCTTACAGTATATGTAGCAATCAGACTACAATCCCTTGATTGTGTTCAATGACACAGAATAACCGACAAAGTCAAACTCACTGCTAAACGTCTCACAGGAGCTAAAACCCAGTGAAAGCAACCTAGGATATTCAGTATAAAAGAGCTGTGTTCGAAGATGGTTGCGCCATGTTCTTTAGAACTTGTTTGGGGATTATTCTGTATATCTGACACTGTAAACCCAGAGGCAGTACATTGTATAACTCGGCAGCCTGGGGGTTAACTGTATCCTGTAATAGCAAGTGAGCAATGAAGAGGAGTTATTGAGCTTGAGAGGACACCTGTAGAATCACCTGTGTTGTCTACCCAGAGATGGAAACTTGCCTTTGGCTTCCTGTGTTAATAGAACCGCTGCCTTTCCCTACGTTTCCTTATGGGCCGGTTTCCCAGACAGATTAAGCCTAGTCCTGGACTAAAATATTTCATGCAGGACTAGACTTAATCTGTGTCTGGGTAACTGGTCCTTATGAGTTTTTTGGATGCTCGTCCTCCACTGAACCTTTGTCTTATTCCGCCCCCAATATGGCGACAAACCTCACTACCAGACTAGTATCAGACGAGGTCCTACTACATTATCATAATTCTCAGTGTCATTTCGAGCCTCATAGTGTGGAAATGTCATTAAACAACGGGGGGAAATCTTGTTTTTTAACTGTACGGCCCTTTAACAATCAGGTTTACATGAAATTGTCGACGTTTGACATGGAACTAACATGACATCTTGTCCACTTCCCTCCAGGAGAGGTGTCAGGTGCTGGAGAGAAGCCGAACAAGAAGTAACCTGCAGCAATTCATCCTGCAGACGGGTCTTCCCCCTACCCACTCTTACTCTGACCCCCCCATCTGGATGACTCTCCAATTGCACTCTGTGTTTGTGTGTGTGTGCACGTGTGTGTGGACATGTTTTACTATACTTGTGAGTACCAAAGTCTTCACAAGAATAGTAAACCAACCAGAATTCAGAAGTGAAAAAAAAAGTCCTCACTTGAATGAAGGCTATTTTAGGTTTAGGGTTCAAATTAGGGCTCGGGTTAGGGGTTAGTGGATAGGTTTAGGATTTAGGTTTAGGAGTTCAGGTTAGGGTTACGGTTAGTGTTGAGGTAAGGGTTAGGGTTAGGAAAAATAGGATTTTGAATGGGAAGCAAATGTTAGTTCCCAAAAAGTCCTCACAGGTATAGTAAGACATGCGGAGTGTGTGTTTGTAATCTACAGCCAGAGGATTTCTTGACTTTTAAACACACTAAATGCAACATTCTAGTATTAGTGTATCTATAACCTTTAAATCTTTTATGAAATATTCATTTTCTACAGATGTACTCCCTTTGCAATAAAGATGACTTAATGTATCTGTGTTTATTTTTGTACATTTCTTTTACCGGACACGAATTGATTGACACAGTGCAACATTTCATGAACCCCTAAACTCTTAGAAAACAATGTGCTCCTATGGAGACATCCCTAATATCCTGACCAACACAGGGCATTAGGGGTGTGACAATCCAAAAAAGTCCACAGCTGTTTACTGATCATCAAGTCATGCGGGTAACTTCCCCCTTCCATCACCAAAGCACCGTGGTGTTGTTAGCTTGATGTTCGATATTGACTTTGGCATGTCATAACGTTCATAACTAATGAACACTTAGTGGTGGAAAAATAACTAAAATTGTCATACTTGAGTAAAAGTAAAGATAACTTAATAGAAAAAAAGTTAGTCACCCAGCAAAATACTACTTGAATAAAAGTCTAAATCCACTTAAGTACTGTGGTGGAAAAAGTACCAAATAGTTATACTTGAGTAAAAGAGTCAAATATTTCTGGGGGCTTGTCCAGGATCGGCACCACCTGTTGGTTGGGTTGATCAGGTGATCTATGACAACTCGGGTCAAGCAGAAGCTGAGGCGGTGTTCCAGGGACATCAGAGCGAGAGCGGAGGCTATGAATCAGACATCTGGGACGGAGTACCTGCGTGAGGGATAGAGGTTGCCATGTCGACAACAGGAGGAAGAGCCTGGTGTGTGGGACATCAGGAAGTTCCTGCTCGTTCTGTCGGCTGGGGAACTCTTGAAGGTCAAGTACTAGGCAAAGATCCATCAGAGCATGATGTGTGTATTGAGGGCTGTTTTGATTTTATCAATGCTTTTATGTATAGTAAGCCTTTGCTTGCACATGCCAGTGTTCCCGCCAGTAGGCCACCTAGGACTAAATGAGAGAGACCATATGGCTGTGTGAAATATGTCAAACGAGGGGTACCAAACTGTAACCCTTGCTTCTTCTCTGATGGGGAAAGACAACGGCATTAGGCTGTCTTAAGACACTCAAACTTTCGTTAAACGTGAGCAGGTCAAGGACGACTAGTGACCACGCCGCAGTAACAGTCCCAAGCTGAAGGTTTACAAGGGGCCGAGGCGCAGGTAGCGTACCTCAGCAATATGGCCTCACTACACATATCCATCATAATCAAATCAAAATCAAATCAAATTTTATTTGTCACATACACATGGTTAGCAGATGTTAAATGCGAGTGTAGCGAAATGCTTGTGCTTCTAGTTCCGACAATGCAGTGATAACCAACAAGTAATCTAACTAACAATTCCAAAACTACTGTCTTATACACAGTGTAAGGGGATAAGGAATATGTACATAAGGATATATGAATGAGTGATGGTACAGAGCAGCATACAGTAGATGGTATCGAGTACAGTATATACATATGAGATGAGTGTGTAGACAAAGTAAACAAAGTGGCATAGTTAAAGTGGCTAGTGATACATGTGTTACATAAGGATGCAGTCGATGATGTAGAGTACAGTATATACATATGCATATGAGATGAATAATGTAGGGTAAGTAACATTATATAAGGTAGCATTGTTTAAAGTGGCTAGTGATATATTTACATAATTCCCATCAATTCCCATTATTAAAATGGCTGGAGTTGGGTCAGTGTCAATGACAGTGTGTTGGCAGCAGCCACTCACTGTTAGTGGTGGCTGTTTAACAGTCTGATGGCCTTGAGATAGAAGCTGTTTTTCAGTCTCTCGGTCCCAGCTTTGATGCACCTGTACTGACCTCGCCTTCTGGATGATAGCGGGGTGAACAGGCAGTGGTTCGGGTGGTTGATGTCCTTGATGATCTTTATGGCCTTCCTGTAACAACGGGTGGTGTAGGTGTCCTGGAGGGCAGGTAGTTTGCCCCCGGTGATGCGTTGTGCAGTCCTCACTACCCTCTGGAGAGCCTTACGGTTGAGGGCGGAGCAGTTGCCGTACCAGGCGGTGATACAGCCCGCCAGGATGCTCTCGATTGTGCATCTGTAGAAGTTTGTGAGTGCTTTTGGTGACAAGCCGAATTTCTTCAGCCTCCTGAGGTTGAATAGGCGCTGCTGCGCCTTCTTCACGACGCTGTCAGTGTGAGTGGACCAATTCAGTTTGTCTGTGATGTGTATGCCGAGGAACTTAAAACTAGCTACCCTCTCCACTACTGTTCCATCAATGTGGATAGGGGGTGTTCCCTCTGCTGTTTCCTGAAGTCCACAATCATCTCCTTAGTTTTGTTGACGTTGAGTGTGAGGTTATTTTCCTGACACCACACTCCGAGGGCCCTCACCTCCTCCCTGTAGGCCGTCTCGTCGTTGTTGGTAATCAAGCCTACCACTGTTGTGTCGTCCGCAAACTTGATGATTGAGTTGGAGGCGTGCGTGGCCACGCAGTCGTGGGTGAACAGGGAGTACAGGAGAGGGCTCAGAACGCACCCTTGTGGGGCCCCCGTGTTGAGGATCAGCGGGGAGGAGATGTTGTTGCCTACCCTCACCACCTGGGGGCGGCCCATCAGGAAGTCCAGTACCCAGTTGCACAGGGCGGGGTCGAGACCCAGGGTCTCGAGCTTGATGACGAGCTTGGAGGGTACTATGGTGTTGAATGCCGAGCTGTAGTCGATGAACAGCATTCTCACATAGGTATTCCTCTTGTCCAGGTGGGTTAGGGCAGTGTGCAGTGTGGTTGAGATTGCATCGTCTGTGGACCTATTTGGGCGGTAAGCAAATTGGAGTGGGTCTAGGGTGTCAGGTAGGGTGGAGGTGATATGGTCCTTGACTAGTCTCTCAAAGCACTTCATGATGACGGAAGTGAGTGCTACGGGCGGTAGTCGTTTAGCTCAGTTACCTTAGCTTTCTTGGGAACAGGAACAATGGTGGCCCTCTTGAAGCATGTGGGAACAGCAGACTGGTATAGGGATTGATTGAATATGTCCGTAAACACACCGGCCAGCTGGTCTGCGCATGCTCTGAGGGCGCGGCTGGGGATGCCGTCTGGGCCTGCAGCCTTGCGAGGGTTAACACGTTTAAATGTCTTACTCACCTCGGCTGCAGTGAAGGAGAGACCGCATGTTTCCGTTGCAGGCCGTGTCAGTGGCACTGTATTGTCCTCAAAGCGGGCAAAAAGTTATTTAGTCTGCCTGGGAGCAAGACATCCTGGTCCGTGACTGGGCTGGATTTCATCTTGTAGTCCGTGATTGACTGTAGACCCTGCCACATGCCTCTTGTGTCTGAGCCGTTGAATTGAGATTCCACTTTGTCTCTGTACTGACGCTTAGCTTGTTTAATAGCCTTGCGGAGGGAATAGCTGCACTGTTTGTATTCAGTCATGTTGCCAGACACCTTGCCCTGATTAAAAGCAGTGGTTCGCGCTTTCAGTTTCACGCGAATGCTGCCATCAATCCACGGTTTCTGGTTAGGGAATGTTTTTATCGTTGCTATGGGAACGACATCTTCGACGCACGTTCTAATGAACTCGCACACCGAATCAGCGTATTCGTCAATATTCCCATCTGACGCAATACGAAACATGTCCCAGTCCACGTGATGGAAGCAGTCTTGGAGTGTAGAGTCAGCTTGGTCTGACCAGCGTTGGACAGACCTCAGCGTGGGAGCCTCTTGTTTTAATTTCTGCCTGTAGGCAGGGATCAGCAAAATGGAGTCGTGGTCAGCTTTTCCGAAAGGGGGCGGGGCAGGGCCTTATATGCGTCGCGGAAGTTAGAGTAACAACGATCCAAGGTTTTACCACCCCTGGTTGCGCAATCGATATGCTGATAAAATTTAGGGAGTCTTGTTTTCAGATTGGCTTTGTTAAAATCCCCAGCTACAATGAATGCAGCCTCCGGATAAATGTTTTCCAGTTTGCAAAGAGTTAAATAAAGTTCGTTCAGAGCCATCGATGTGTCTGCTTGGGGGATATATACGGCTGTGATTATAATCGAAGAGAATTCTCTTGGAAGATAATGCGGTCTACATTTGATTGTGAGGAATTCTAAATCAGGTGAACAGAAGGATTTGAGTTCCTGTATGTTTCCTTCATCACACCATGTCCCGTTAGTCATGAGGCATACGCCCCCGCCACTCTTCTTACCAGAGAGATGTTTGTTTCTGTCCGCGCGATGCGTGGAGAAACCCGTTGGCTGCACCGCCCTGGATAGCGTCTTCCCAGTAAGCCATGTTTCCGTAAAGCAAAGAACGTTACAGTCTCTGATGTCCCTCTGGAATGCCACCCTTGCTCGGATTTCATCAACCTTGTTGTCGAGAGACTGGACATTGGCAAGAAGAATACTGGAAAGTGGTGCGCGATGTGCCCTTTTTCGGAGTCTGACCAGAACACCGCCGCGTTTCCCTCTTTTTCGTAGTCGTTTCCTTGGGTCGCTGCAAGCGATCCATTCCGTTGTCCTGTTTGTAAGGCAGAACACAGGATCCGCGTCGCGGAAAACATATTCTTGGTCGTACTGATGGTGAGTTGACGCTGATCTTATATTCAGTAGTTCTTCTCGACTGTATGTAATGAAACCTAAGATGACCTGGGGTACTAATGTAAGAAATAACACGTAAAAAAACAAAAAACTGCATAGTTTCCTAGGAACGCGAAGCGAGGCGGCCATCTCAGTCGGCGCCGGAAGTTTCAATACAATAGCAGCCAGTGTCAAGAAGAGAGGTATGCCAAGGAATAAACTACTTCACACTCAACAAGTCAACCAGCTGTGAAGAATGATAAAATAGTCCAGCTCATAGCGAAGAAGTGCCTGATTCGATGTTAAATTAATGGACTTGCAGCCAGTGCCTTACTTGATAAAGGGACCCAAGTTAGCATTATAGACCGTGCCTGGAAGGACAGACACCTACCTACCTGGGAATGATATCAGGCCACTCATTGAACTCATGTGAGCGGATGAAAGACTTCATGTGTATGCCTTGAATCGAGACATCATACCATTTGATGGTTGTGTCGAGGGGTTATGGTATGGGCAGGGATAAGCTAGGGACAACAAACACAATTTCAATTTGGCAATTTGAATGCACAAAAATACTGTGACGAGATTGTGAGGCAAAACATTTTTTAGGTATCTGTGACCAACAGATGTATATCTGGATTCCCAGTCATGTGAAATCCATAGATTTCCAGGCGTGACACTTGGCATTCAGGCCATGAGTTCAATCTTGTTTTTATCAGACCAGAGAATCTTGTTTCTCACGGTCTAAGTCTTCAGGTGCCTTTTGGCAACTCCAAGCAGGCTGTCATGTGCCTTTTACTGAGGAGTGGCTTCTGTCTGGCCAGTTTAGCATAGAGCCCTGATTGGTGAAATGCTGCAGAGATGGTTGTCCTTCTGGAAGGTTCTCCAATCTCCACAGAGGAACTCTAGAGCTCTGTCAGAGTGACCATCGGGTTCTTGGTCACCTCCCTGACCAAGGCCCTTCTCGCCCGATTGCTCGGTTTGGCCAGGTGGCAAGCTCTAGGAAAAGTCTTGATGGTTACAAACTTCTTCCATTTAAGAATGGTTGAGGCCACTTTGTTCTTGGGGGATCTTCAATGCTGCAGACATTTTTTGGTACCCTTCCCCAGAACTGTGCTTCAACACAATCCTATATCGGAGCTCTATGGACAGTTCCTTCGAACTCATAGCTTGGTTTTTGCTCTGACATGCACTGTCAACTGTGGGACCTTTTATATAGACAGGTGTGTGCCTTTCTAATTCATGTCCAATCAATTGAATTTACCACAGGTGGACTCCAATCAATTTGTAAAAACATCTCAAGGGTGATCAATGGAAATAGGATGCAACTGAGCTCAACTTCAAATCTCATAGCAAAAGGTCTGAATACTTATGTAAATAGGGTATCTGTTTTTTATGTTTAATTCATTTGCAAAAATGTCTAAAAACCTAATTTCACTTTGACATTACAGTTTATGGAAAAGAAAAATACACTTGTAGTTGTAGGCGTTTATAAATCATGCATGAGTGTCCGGCCACACAGATTTTTTATTGAATCACATTCCAGATGTGCGTTGGAAGTGGCCAATAGCGTGAAAGGTTGCAAGACTTCTATGCTGTTTTTGGTATTCTCCAATGGGAATGATGAAAAATTTGGTAGAGCAAGCGGCACCAAGAGATCTGACCGGTGTCCTGTCCTGGACTCTGAGAAATCTCTTTAAAACATAGTTTTCTCTCCTAGACCTAGGACCAGGGGCATTATGCAACCCAAAAATCTGAGGGGGGCACAAAGTACATGAGGATGGCTGGGAGCTAGGCCCCCCGTCCGTAAAATTAAAGAATTTTGCACTATTCAAAACTAAATAATTCAATAATTACCATTACATGCCCATTGTCATGCCATTCATCCGTCGCCATCACCACATGTTTCATCACAATAATGCATGGCCTGTAACGGTTCTGTAACGACAGACGCTGGGAGACGAGAAGCAAGTACAGGGTGCGGATTTAATAATAAATAGACATGAAACAAAACAAGAACAGCGTCTGAACAGGAGAAACATAACATCCATGCTGACTCGGGAATGAAACTGAGGAAGTGACAGATATAGGGGAGGTAAATGACGTGATGAAGTCCAAGCGCAGGTGCGGGTAAAGATGGTGGCAGGTGTGCGTAATGATGAGTGAATTGGTGACCTCGAGCACCGGAGAGGGGGAACAGAAGCAGACGTGACAGTTCCCCGCCCTCTAGGGGCGCCACCTGGCATCCTAGCTAGGCGAGCCTGACGGGCCGGCCGAGGTTTGGGAGCCTAACGAGCCGGCCGAGGCGTGGGAGCCTGGCGAGCCAGCTGAGGCATGGGAGCCTGACGAGCCAGTTGGGGCATCCCCGATTGCTTCGGAAGGTGGCAGGTGTGCGTAATGATGAAATTGGTGACCTCAAGCACTGGAAAGGTGGAGCGGGAGCAGACGTGACATGGCCCCATGTCGCAAGGATCTGAACACAATTCCTGGAAGCTGAAAATGTCCCAGTTCTTCCATAGCCTGTACCAGACGTCATGCATTGAGCATGTTTGGGATGCTCTGGATCGACTTGTTGTTGTCGTGGAATATCTAATCAAAGATTATTTTTGAAAAAGGTACACTATGTGGTTGAGGTCAGGGCTCTGTGCAGGCCAGTCAAGTTCTTCCACACCGATCTCAACAAACCATTTTTCTATGGACCTCGTTTTGTCCACAGGGGTATTGGCATGCTGAAACAGGAAAGGGCCTTCTCCAAACTGCTGAATCGTCTAAAATACCATTGTATGCTGTAGCGTTATGATTTCCCTTCACTGGAACTAACGGGCCTAGTCTGAACCATGAAACAGTCCCAGACCATTATTCCTCCTCCACCTACCTTTACAGTTGGCACTATGCATAGGGGCAGGTAGCGTTCTCCTGGTATCCGCCTTCAGACTGCCAGATGGTGAAGCCTTTAAAGATCATTTAAAAAATAAATAAAAAAAGATAACTTTACAGATCTTCATTGTAAAGGGTTTAAACACTGGTTCCCATGCTTGTTCAAAGAACCATAAACAGTTAATGAACATGCACCTGTGGAATGTTCGTTAAGACACTAACAGCTTACAGACGGTAGGCAATTAAGGTCACAGTTATGAAAACTTAGGACACTAACGACGCCTTACTACTGACTCTGAAAAACACCAAAAGAAAGATGCCCAGGGTCCCTGCTCATCTGCGTGAACGTGCCTTAGGCATGCTGCAAGGAGGCATGAGGACTGAAGATGTGGCCAGGGCAATAAATTGTAATGTCCATACTGTGAGATGCCAAAGACAGCGCTACAGGGAGACAGGATGGACAGCTGATCGTCCTCGCAGTTGCAGACCACGTGTAACAACACCTGCACAGGATCGGTACATCGAATATCACACCTGCGGGACAGGTACAGGATGACAACAACAACTGCCCGAGTTACACCAGGAATGCACAATCGCTCCATCAGTGCTCAGACTGTCTGCAATAGGCTGAAAGAGGCTGGACTGAGAGTGTAGGCCTGTTGTAAAGGCAGGTCCTCACCAGACATCACCGGCAACAACGCCGCCTATGTGCACAAACCCACTGTCACTGGACCAGACAGAACAGAAAGTGCTCTTCACTGACAAGTCACGGTTTTGTCTCACCAGGGGTGATGATCGGATTTGCGTTTCTTGTGGAAGGAATGAGCGTTACACCGAGGCCTGTACTCTGGAGTGGGATGGATTTGGAGGTGGAGGGTCCATCATGGTCTGGGCCGGTGTGTCACAGAATCATCGGACTGAGCTTGTTGTCATTGCAGGCAATCTCAACGCTGTGCATTACAGGGAAGACATCCTCCTCCCTCAAGTGGTACCCTTCCTGCAGGCTCGTCCTGACATGACCCTCCAGCATGACAATGCCACCAGCCATACTGCTCGTTCTGTGTGTGATTTCCTGCAAGACAGGAATGTCAGTGTTCTGTCATGGCCAGCAAAGAGCTCGGCTCTCAATCCCATTGAGCACATATGGGACCTGTTGGATCGGAGGGTGAGGGCGAGGGTCAATCCCCCCAGAAATGTCCGGGAACTTGCAGGTGGCTTGGTGGAAGAGTGGGTAACATCTCACAGCAAGAACTGGCAAATCTGGTGCAGTCCATGAGGAGGAGATGCACTGCAGTACTTAATGCAGCTGATGGCCACACCAGATACTGACTGTTACTTTTGATTTTGACCCCCCTTTGTTCAGGGACACATTATTCCATTTCAGTTAGTCACATGTTCATGGAACTTATGTCTCAGTTGTTGAACGTTGTTGTTTATGTTCATACAAATATTTACACATGTTAAGTTTGCTGAAAGTAAATGCAGTTGACCGTGAGAGGACATTTCTTTTTATTCTGAGTTCATTAACTTTGATTCAAAATGTAGCTTAATTGAGTCGAGAAACCGTGGAGAGCGAAACACCAATCCATTTATGGGTAAATTACCCTGAAAAAAATCAAAAGTGATTTCACAGTTTACATATTTATTCATGGTTCTACTGATTCCAGGATAATCCTTTTTCAAACCATGCAAGTACAAAATATTTCACTTCATTTGGAATGGCAAACCAGATAAAGTTAAACAAGATTATTTATATAACAAACACGAGTTTGGAAAGTTAAGTCTATTAAATATGAAGGAAATTAAAACCTCTCTCTTTAAGCCTCCATTGTACTGAAATTGTACCCAAATCCAAACTGGTTTTCTAGCAAGCTACTAAGAGATGACCATCCTGTTGAAGAGTGGGCTCTGCCTTTTTGCAGATTAAAACCTCACATTTTGGTTTGATTGACAATCCTTTTTAAATGAAGTCATTGGCTACAATTTCAATTTCATCCTCCAGAAAAGGCCAATCTAATTTCAAAGGCAATTCATATGGATCACGTCCAATGTACTTGATAGAGAAAAAACAAGTGTCTCTAAGGAAAAATGTACAAGGAGAGTATAACATTTATGAAGGACGGCAGTTAAACAGAAAGTCATACCAACAAATAATAACAGTGTATGGAGGTGTATGCGCAATACAAAATTATAACCAACTCATAAAAGACAAAAAAATTCTGCCTTAAAATTGGAAGAGACAATTACTTTAAAAAGAAATTAATCAATTAGTCTGTCTGCCAACCATTAAAAAATCATAAATGGTTTCAAATGATTAGTAGAAATTTAAAAATACATCATTTTCACTTTGTCAAAAGGTTTCATAGATTGCCTTATAAAATTCAAGTCAGTTGGGAACAGGTCTTTGATACCCCAACACCTTGGCATCAGGACAATAAACTGATATATAAAACAACAATTGACACATCAATCCATTAGTTTCAATTGACATTTTTACGGTATATAAAATAATACACAAGGAAACAGAATCAATACAGCATCTTTTTCTGTTACTCTTCATCGGTGGCTCACTTTTGGAGTCAGGTCCAGGAACGGTTGTTACGTCATAATATCAGAGTTCAGATGGACCTGCAAACTGTATTGCTAGGGGATCTGAAAAAAAAAACACGATCAATCATTGGGAAATATTATTTTACTCTTGGGTAAAGTATTTATTTTTAGCTCAACATAGGCAGAAGTGTAACAAATTGGGAGGTTCAGGACCCTCATAAGACATCACAGTAAAATGGAGGGATGTCTTGCAAAAAGAAAAAATGGCATTATACCGGGAAAGATGGGTTCATCTGTGGACATTGGCGGATAGGAGTTAAGATCAGAATGAATGGTGGATTGGCCGCTGTGGGTGAAAATCCAACACTTGTAGAAAGAGGAAACCAGGAATTAGGAACACCTTCCTAATATTGAGTTGCACCCCATTTTGCCCTCAGAACAGCTTCAATTTGTTGGGGCATGGACTCTAAAAGGTGTTGAAAGTGTTCCACAGGGATGCTGGCCCATGTTGACTCTAATGCTTCCCACAGTTGTATCAAGTTGGCTGGACCTCCTTTGGGTGGTGGACCATTCTTGATACAAGTCACATCAATGGATAATTGATGGATAATTGAAATACATGTATAGTATATGTGAGCGAAAATTAGAAGGTGGCACACACTACTGGTCAACATGAGCTACCAAAATGATGCTGAAGTGTGCCAGGCCTTGCAGTCCCAAGATAGGGGGTGTGGTTCGTCAGACAAGAAAATGGCCTTTGCCGAAATCCCCCCTTCTAATTTAGTTAATTGTGTCACTAGTCAAATACTTTCTGTGGCACACATCAGAGTCAAGTACTTTCTATAGAACAAACTTCATGTCAGGATAGGCAACCAAAATTACTAAACAATGTATGTGTGTTATATTAAACATAGAGGAGGGAGTAAAATGTAGGCAAAGCAATACACATTTCAGAACAACTACTTGTCGAATAAGACATGGGCGAGATGACGAATTTTGATTTATTTATTGACTAATACACTTGAAACAAATAGCCTATCCAAAAAACTGCAGACATTACTAGTGCCTCCCCTGCGATCAACCCGCCATAAAAAAAAAATAATGAAACGCAGCCTAACATGATCATTGACAGCTGCCTTGAAGGATACAAATAAAAAATGCATCAGTGAAATACAGGCTAAACTGACAATGGAGCGAAGAGCAGAAATATTAACTAGCAAGCAAGTACAGTAAATCATGTCGCAGTCACTTACCAAACTGATTTTTGGACGAGACTTCATAACCAAAATGATCCTATTTACACTGTGTAGTCCATTTGGAAACTAGAGTAAATGTTTCTGTCTCATATCGATGCCTATAGGCCGTCATCAAAAATATAAATTGGTTTTCAAGGGCAGATTACCTTTGAGCTCAAGCTATATAGTTCTGCTAGGAAAACAAAATATTTAGTCCTAATTAGGAAAAATATTAAAAAGTAGTTACACATGTGTTGTAAACAATTTCATCTCATTGACATCAGCACATTTCTCTTTTGCCAGCAGAGTTCCGTCTTTCTTGGGATCTCCTCTTGTCTGTGATGTATAAACAAGTGGTGCAACTAGAAAGGTTGCACAGCCTACTTCGTCTGGAGAGACTGGCAGGACCTCACAAACTCAGACTGACATGTAAGCTCAATTTATCTGACGTAATTGTTATTTGTCTGTTTGTCAATGCACAACTGTAATTATATTATTGCACTTATTTCAAATCATAATTATGTTGTTTACATGCCAAAACACTATTAAAATACTTATTAAAGCTGTTGAACAGTGTACAGGAGGAAAAACAACTCTGCTGAAACGAACACACGTGACGGACCGAGTTGCTTTTCCCAAAAGGTACAGTATGTTTTTAATGTTCAAGTAAGCGGTATTACCTACTGTTTACAGCTTATACTTCCCATTCAAATACTGTGTTCCTGTTGTCAACCAATCAGAAGGACAATGACCGGAACCTAGAGAGCAGAACTTCATCAGAGAGAGTTGTTTTCTCTTTCAGTGACGTCTCCAAGTTGACTATCGTACTATCAAAAACCTTTTCTTATTTGCAACATCAAACTATTCACTCTTTACAGTTTGAGTTTAGGCTTGATGTCTCATAAGTAAAGGGAGCAACTGTATTTATGTTTCTCTCTCAATATTATGAAAATAATACTTCTCATATCCTACCACAGGGCGGCGCTCTTGCTCCATTCTGAAGAAAAAAAACAGCAACACAGCAACACAAAACTGACACAGCAACACAAAACTGTTCAGTGCAATCCAGATATCCACTTTCTGATGCCTTACCCTGATGCCAAATAAAGAATTTCAAGCCTTTCACATGACATACTCCTGTTTTATTTGTAATGTATTTAACTAATTAATTCAATACTTTATTACAGATGTAGAATGTAATGGGTAACTCGATATCCAATTCATGACTTCAGTGCTGAACCTTTTAAATGAGGATTGTGCAATTCAAGAGTGTGCCTTCAATTTATTTCAGGGCCGAATTGAAATGAGGTTGACCCCAACCCTGGCTATAACGTTTAATTGAAATGAGGTTGACCCCAACCCTGGCTATAACGTTTAATTGAAATGAGGTTGACCCCAACCCTGGCTATAACGTTTAATTGAAATGAGGTTGACCCCAACCCTGGCTATAACGTTTAATTGAAATGAGGTTGACCCCAACCCTGCCTGTAACGTTTTTATGCTGAAGGAATTCTCTATACAGCCTATCGTGGTGGAGGGGTACGCCTAACTGAATTACAGTGCCTTCAGGAATGGACTTTTTCCACATTTTGTTCTGTTACAGCCTGAATGTAAAATGGATTACATTTAGATATTGTGTCACTGGTTTACACACAATATCCCATAATGTCAATGTGGAATTATGTTTTTGTCATTTTTACAGATGAATAAAACATTGAAAAGCTGAAACGTCTTAAGTCAATTGGTATTCAACCCCTTGTTATTGCAAGCCTAAATTAGTTCAGGAGTAAAAACGTGCTTCATATGTTACATAACAGGTTGCATGGACTCACTCTGTGTGCAATAATAGTGTTTAACGTGATTTTTGAATGACTACACATCATCTCTGTACCCCACACATACAATTATCTGTAAGGTCGAGCAGTGATTTTCAAGCACTGAATCAACCACAAAGACCAGGGAGGTTTTCCATTGCATCGCAAATAAGGGCACCTATTCCAAAACATGCATCCTGTTTGCATAAGGAACTAAATTAAAGCTACGTACAAGTAAAATTATTGAGGAAAAACTATACAATTGTCATACTTGAGTAAAAGTAAAGATACCTTAATAGAAAATGAATCAAATCAAAGTGAAAGTCAACCAGTAAAATACTACTTGAGTAAAAGTCTAAAAGTATTTGGTTTTAAACAATATACTTAAGTATCAAAAGTGAAAGTAACAGTAGAAATAATCTCACATTCATTATATTAATTATTATATATTTTTTTACATTTACGGATAGCCAGGGGCACACTAAGAAATAGTTTACAAGTGAATCATTTGTGTTTAGTGAGTCTGCCAGTGTCACTTGTGCTCCCTCTCCGACCTCTAGGTTAACCAGGCTGGTCATTATGGCGCACACCTGATACCAGCCTTATGTGCACCTGCGTGTCGTCAGACTCACCTGGACTCCATCACTTCCCTGATTATCTTCCTCATATATGTCACTTCCTTTGGTTCCTTCCCAAGGTGCCATTGTTTCTGTTTCTGTTTGTATTTTTTGTTTTGTATTATGTTCCGTTTATTTGTTAGAACACTCACACTGAACTTGCTTCCCAAATCTCAGCGCATGTCGTTACAGCCAGATACGAGGCAGAAGGGATGACCAGTGATGTTCTCTTTATGTATGTGAACTGGAACATTTTGTTGTCCTGCTAAGCATTGGAAACGTAACGAGTACTTTTGGGTGTCAGGGAAAATGTATGGAGTAAATTGACATTTTGGAATGTAGTGAAGTAAAAGTTGTCAAGAATATAAATAGGAATGTACAGAACAGATACCCTGAAATAACTACTTAAATTGTACTTTAAAGTATATTTACTTAAGTACTTTACAACACTGCCTTTTTAGCAGGGCAATAACTGAAAAAACAAGGCCAAATATACACCGGGGTTGCTTACCAAGACGACATTGGATGTTCCTGTGGCCTAGTTACAGCTTTGACTTAAATTGGCTTGAAAATCTATGGCAAGAATTGAAAATGGCTGTCGAGCAACTGTGCAAAGCTGTTATCAAGGCAAAGGGTGGCTACTTTGAAGAATCTAACATGTAAAATATATCTTGATTTATTTAAATAATTTTTGGTTACTGCATGACTCCATATGTTATTTCATAGGTTTTGATGTCATCACTATTGTTCTACAATGTAGAAAATAGTAATATATATTTTTTTTTAAACCTTGAATGAGTAGGTCTGTCCTAACTTTCTGACTAGTACTGTATATATTTCCACACTGAGGTTGGAATAATATCGTGAAAATGTGAAAATAATTATAATGCCCTTTTTGTAAGAACTGTTTGAAAAAAAACACCTGAAATGTCAAGCTGTTTTGGTGAGATGGAGCTTTAGCTTGCCTGGTGATAGACCATTAATAGAGTTCCAAACTTCTTTGCCAATAACATATAGATTTCCCCTCCCCACAGAACACTCCCAGACAGTCCTAGTTAAATTATTGCTTGAGAAATTGCTCTTTGCTAAGAATCCATTTTTTTTCTTTTGTCTATAAATGTATTTACCCAGACCCTCTGACCAGTAATGTACTTAGCTGTTACCCAGAAATTATTTGATATTGAGATTTTTTTTTAATTCTGCGTTGGGGCCTCCCGAGTGGCGCAGTGGTCTAAGGTACTACATCACAGTGCTAGCTGTGCCACAAGAGATCCTGGTTTGAGTCCAGGCTCTGTTGCAGCCGGCTGCGACCGGGAGACCCATGGGGCGGTGCACAATCGGCCCAGCATCGTCCGGGGTAGGGGTGAGTTTGGCCGGCAGGGATGTCCTTGTCCCATCGCGCTCTAGCAACTCTTGTGGCGGGCCGGGCACATGGACACTGACACAGTCGCCAGGTGTACGGTGTTTCCTCTGACACATTGGTGTGGCTGGCTTCCGGGTTTAGCAGGCATTGTGTCAAGTTGCTTGGTTGGGTCGTGTTTCAGAGGACGCACGGCTCCCCGACCTTCGCCTCTCCCGAGTCCGTATGGGTGTTGCAGTGATGAGACAAGACTGTAACTACCAATTGGATACCATGTAAAAGGTGTAAAGAAATATCTATATTTAAAAAACGATACAAATAAAAATGCCTGCATTGGGCTTTGTAAGTGTTTGTGTGCGTAAGTTTGCACGTGTACGTGTATATGTGTGAGAGAGAGGTGTGTAGGCAGAAGCGTCATGCCCATAGGGGACACAGGGGCACATGCACTCTCAGATTGGTCCTGTTTTTTTATAGTTTTTGTTTTTCCTCTCTCTGTAACACTACTAGCCACTTAGCACACTTTTGTGAGGTTTTATCGCTTGGATGTCACTGCTCCCAGTGTAGCCCACAGTGTGCTACAGCTGGGACAGGTGAAGGTCCCTAGGCAGCGTGCTATGTGCGCAATACCCAGACTGCTGCGTTTGCAGGGTCAGGTCTGGGTGGTCTGCCATGGGCCGTTTCATTTAGTATCCGTTGGGTTCGGCTTTGGGCGGGATTCCATTTCCCCATAGTATGTTGTACCAAAGTTGACTGGCTGAAAGAGAACATAAACGTTATGACTACTGTGCTCTGAAGGAAGGAAACGAGGTACAACACCTGTTTGGCCCCGCACTGTCCGTTCCTTGGCTCAGTGAAGAGCGCTATTATATTGAATGAATGAATCCAAGCCTCACGCTTATCACCTGTGGAAGGTGATGGTGTGGTGCGGATGTCATTGGCCTTGCCAGCCGTGATTTTAGTTCCTTCAACAGAAGTCGCGAGAGTGAGACTCTCTATAGTATATTTTACCTCCTTCAGGGAACAGTACTGTAGTTATAGTCATAACATTACGTTTTCCTAATGGCTATGCTGATTGAAGATATTTCTTGTCCCTTGTAACTAGTGTGTGTGGTGTGTCTGTGGTCCAGCACTTCATCTTGCATTCCTAGTTTTAATTGTTTATTTACACGGCTCTTAGCTGCCTAGTCAAACTCATTTTATCAGCAGTTTAAAGGGAGTTGGCTAGAGAACAACAATGCTGGGTGGGGATCCTAAAGCCTACTACTGTACAAGCTCTATGGAGACGCAAGTTTCGGAGTGTAGCACAGTTTTGCGGTGTCGTTTTTCGTCACAAAAGGGGTGGCTCCTTATAATACGCTCTGGCATTCAACATACTTTTTTTACTAGCTGAAAAGACATGCCATATCATTCCTTCCACAGCCGTGTGGGCAATGTGGTCTCTTGGTTCCTTGATATGATCTATATAATTTGCATTGATAACGAAATATAATCTCAGGGATTGTTCAAACAGTAAACCAAGAATCCACCAAAAAAGCAATTTTTTTTAGAAGTAATAACCGGTGATTACAGGCTATTGTGAAACGGTAGGACTTGTTGTAGCTATGTGCTTTTTTCTCAGTGACTAAAACATGATGATGTTCTATTTTTATCTGATATGGGAATGAATATTCAAGCAGCAATCCAACTGAGATAATGTTTTAGGTTACACCTGGCAAGTGTAAAAATATTAACCAGGGCATATATTTGTTTGAAAAATCTGATTATGTCGCATGGATATTTGGGAAGCTAAAAAGGCTAGCTAGTGTGCTGTATTTCTGACCAGGCTAAAACCAGCTAGCCAGGCTGCCAGCTAGCTGCTACCATACACTTTAAAACCAGTATATATTGATAGCGCTGACGTCATCCACATATTGATTTCGAAAACGCCCGATGCCGGAATTATTTAAATTTGATGCCTGCCATACAGCTGAATCGGGCCGAATGGTACAAAACAATTGTTAAGAATCATGGTGAATGTGTCTGTAACTAGCAAAGGCTTTTTAGTTAGTTTTACCTTTATTTAAATAGGCAAGTCAGTTAAGAACAAATTCTTATTTTCTATGACAGCCTAGAAACAGTGGGTTAACTCCCTGTTCAGGGGCAGAAAGACAGATTTGTACCTTGTCAGGTCGGGGATTTGAACTTGCAACGTTCCAGTTTCTAGTCCAAAGCTCTAACTACTAGGCTACCCTGCCGCCCTGGATTATAGTCGATGTAGTAGTTTTCATCTTGCCTGAGAGCCTCCTCGTAGCCTGCCGGTCCGATATTGGCCTGTGTCAGCACGTGGTCCTGTGTGAGGACAAATGTAGTAGTCAGAATGAATCACTATTGAATTAGATAGATGTGTAGCAAACTTTAAAATAATTCACAGTGGGGGTGGAACTTGATCATAATAAATGAAAGTTAGAGCCCAAAATGTTCGGCCTAAACATTTTTGGGTTTGGCTGTACTGGCAATTTAAATTTACAGTGAACAAAAATATGAACGCAACATGCAACGATTTCAAAGATTTAACCGAGTTACAGTTCATATAAGGAATATATATTTTTTAAACGTATTAGGTCCTAATCGATGGATTTCACATGAATGGGAATACAGATATGCATCTGTTGGTCACAGACACCTTTTTTTTAAGTTAGGGGGGTGGATCAGAAAACCAGTCAGTATCTGGTGTGACCACCATTTGCCTCATGAAGCGTGACACATCTCCTTTGCATAGAGTTGATCAGGCTGTTGATTGTGGCCTGTGGAATGTTGTCCCGCTCCTCTTCAATGGCTGTGCGAAGTTGCTGGATATTATCAGGAACTGAAAGACGTTTTCGTACATGTCAATCCAGAGCATCCCAAACATCAATGATTATGCAGGCCATGAATTGGGACATTGTCAGCTTCCAGGAATTGTGTACAGATCCTTGCAACATGGGGCTGTGCATTATCATGTTGAAACATGAGGTGATGGCAGCGGTATCTCTGTGTATTCAAACTGCCATCGATAAAATACATTATGATTTTGTCCATAGCTTATGCCTGCCCTACCATAACCCCACCGCCCCCACGGGGCACTCTGTTAACAACGTGGACATCAGCAAACCGCTCGCCCTCACAACGCCATTTGCCTGGTACAGTTGAAACAGGATTAATCCGTGAAGAGCACACTTCTCCAACATGCAAGTGGCTATCAAGACCACTTGCATGAGCATTTGCCCAATTAAGTGGGTTACGATGCTGAACAGCAGTCAGGTCCAGACTCTGGTGAGGACGACAAACACGTAGATGAGACGGTTTCTGACAGTTGGTTCAGATATGAATTGATTGTGCAAGGCCACAGTTTCATCAGCTGTCCAGGTGGCTGGTCTCAGACGATCCTGCAGGTGAAGAAGCCTGATGTGGAGGTCCTGGGCTGGTGTGGTTGCACATGTTCTGCGGTTGTGAGGCCTGTTGGATTCTCTGAAACGACGTTGGCTTATGGTAGAGAAATGATCATAAAATTCTCGGGCAAAAGCTCTGGTGGACATTCCTGCAGTCAGCATGCCAATTGACTGCTCCTTCAAAACTGTGGCATTGTGTTGTGTGATAAAACTGCACATTTTAGAGTGGCCTTTTAATTGTCCCCAGCACAAGGTGCACCTGTGTAATGATCATGCTGTTTAATCAGATTCTTGATATGTCACACCTGTCAGATGGATGGATTATCTTGGCAAAGGAGAAATGCTCACTAACAGGGATGTAAACAAATTGGTGCTCAACAACATTTGAGAGAAATACGTTTTTTTTTTGCGTACGGAACATTTCAGAGATCTTTTATTTCAGCTCATGAAACATGAGACCAAAGCTTTACATGTTGTGTTTGTATTTTTGTTCAGTGTACATAGGTTTCCTAGGGCCGATCAGGGCTTTTAGCACCTCTAGGTTGCTACGCAGTAACCGACCAGCAGAGCTCATGACTTTCCCGCTCCAGACGGGACTCTGCCGCCTGGTTACTACTAGCAAGGGAAGGCGACACCTCTTTGTTTTTACTAAATGGAAGTACAAAATAAAAAACGTTGCTATCGCCCCCTTGTGTATGGAAGTGTGACCGGCAAGGATATCATGTTACCAAAAGGTGTCTGCTGGTCCAAAAATCCCACTCCACCCAGACGCGTGCATGCACGTAGATCAATGAAGTGAAGCTTGTCGTAACCCTTAGGCTACTCTAATTGTCATATCTTCTCTGGATAAGACTTTTCATGTAAAAATGACATTCTATTCCAATGTCTCAAAGTTGCAACTTACTAAGTCATTTACAGTAACTGGTGTTTTAACTCCTCTTCTCACACCACTGGATAGAACTTTGAATAATAGTCGAATGTTGACTTGTGAAACAGTGCTCTGTATGTTATGAGTGCATCTTAGTGGTTGATCCGACCAATGATTGCACTCAGATTCCTCCTCCTGGTTGTCATGGTGAGAAAGACTCCCCCCCCCTGCACCCTCTGGAGTCTCCCGTTTTTCTATCTCTTCCTCTCTTCTTCCCCACTCTTAACGGCACTCAAAATCTCTCCCCAACTGTAATGTAACTAAACCACCTCAAATAAAATGTGACATTTTTTCCATTGATCAGACCTATTCTGATACAGCGAAGCCATGATAACTTTGGAGAGGAAATGGTGCCCCAACAGAGTGGTGGCACAACGATTCCACATCAATGCCAGTTAGTGAACTTATCAAAGCATTTCCTAGAGCAGTCAATTGTGCAAGGGCTTCCCACTGAAAACACAACAGAATAGAAAGCACATAACAGGTTTGTTCTGGGGTAAACAAACTTATACAAACCATGGTGTTGGGGTGCTCTCTGTATGCCAGGACCCATTCACTCAAACTGGGTTGTATGATGGGTGACATCCCCTGGCCTGCTGGATAAGTGGAGTATGCGCAAAGGGGGAAGGGTGGTTGGCTTGGCTGGATTTCAATGCAACATTTTACATCCCATTTCAGTGGTTGTCATGGTGAATGTTTATTTAACCTTTATTTAACTAGGCAAGTCAGTTTAAGAACAAATTCTTATTTACAAAGACAGCCTAACCCGGATGACACTGGGCAAAATGTTGTGCTCCAAATCACAGCCGGTTGTGATACAGCCTGGATACGAACCAGGGTGTCTATAGTGATGCCTCAAGCACTGAGATGCAGAGACTTACACCACTGCGCCACTCAGGAGAAGATGATGATGGCCATTTATTTAGCAGAAGTCCGTCCTAACTGTTCATGGAATGGGTGACGGGGGGGGTGGGGGATCACATCTTTGAAAGGAAGAAAAACATACGTCTTGTTGTCCACATGTTAACAGTGACCGCTAAACTCTCTGTTGTAGAGAGTTGTATCTATACGAGTGTGAAAATGCACCTTCCAGACAATAGTGTGTGTGTGTGTGTGTGTGTGTGTGTGTGTGTGTGTGTGTGTGTGTGTGTGTGTGTGTGTGTGTGTGTGTGTGTGTGTGTGTGTGTGTGTGTGTGTGTGTGTGTGTGTGTGTGTGTGTGTGTGTGTGTGTGTGTGTGCGTGTGAAGAAATACTTTCCAGAATGGTCCTTCTGCCTGAGGAGAGTTAACAGATGGGAACGGTAGGAGCATCACTCCAGAAACCACTTTGACATGCTGCCTGCAATAGGAGAGGGGCATCCCACAGTCTATGTCCAGTTGTCCAGTTACATATAAAATGACATATTGTCATTTCATAGGATCTCTGTGTCCAATAACATAAACTGCATACAAGCAAAAATTAAGAGCAGGAATCACCAGTGACTCGGTCTATAAAAAAGTGGTCAGATGAAACAGATGCTAAACTACAGGACAGTTTTGCCAGCACAGACTGGAATATGTTCATGGAATTCTTCTGATGGCATTGTGGAGTACACCACATCAGTCACTGGCTTCATCGATAAGTGCATCGAGGACGTCGTCCCCACAGTGACTGTACGCACATACCCTAACCAGACGCCATGGATTACAGGCAACATTCGCACTGAGTTAAAGGGTAGAGCTGCCACTTTCAAGGAGCGGGACTCTAACACGGAAGCTTACAAGAAATTGCGTTATGCCCTCCTAAGAACCATCAAACTGGCAAAGCGTCAATAAAGGATTAAAATCTAATCGTACTACACCGGCTCCGACGCTCGTCGGATGTGGCAGAGCTTGCAAACTATTACAGACTACAAAAGGAAGCACAGCCAAGAGCTGCCCAGTGACACGAGCCTATCAGACAAGCTAAATGTATGCTTGCTTCAAGGCAAGTAACACTGAAACATGCATGAGAGCACTAACTGTTCTGGATGACTGTGTGATCACACTCTCCGCAGCCAATGTGAGTAAGACCTTTAAACAGGTCAACATTCACAAGCCTGCTGGGCAAGACGGATTACCAGGACGTATACTCCGAGCATGAGCTGACCAACTGGCAAGTGTCTTCACTGACACTTTCAACCTCTCCCTGTCTGAGTCTGTAATACCAACATGTTTCAAGCAGACCACCTTAGTCCCAGTGCCCAAGAACACTGAGGTAACCTGCCTAAATGACTACCAACCCGTAGAACTCACGTCTGTAGCCATGAAGTGCTTTGAAAGGCTGGTCATGGCTCAGATCAACACCATTATCCCAGAAACCCTAGACCCACTCCAATTTGCATACCGTCCCAACAGATCCACAATTGATGCAATCTCTATTGCACTCCACACTGCCCTTTCACACCTGGACAAAAGGAACACCTATGTGAGAATGCTATTCATTGACTACAGCTCAGCGTTCAACACCATAGTGCCCTCAACTCATCACTAAGCGTAGGACCCTGGTACTAAACAGCTCCATCTGCAACTGGATCCTAGACTTCCTGATGGGCCGCCCCAGGTGGTAAGGGTATGTAACAACAAATCCGCCACGCTGATCCTCAATACAGAGGCCCCTCAGTGGTGCGTGTTCAGTCCCCTCCTGTACTCCCTGTTCACTCATGACTGCACGGTCAGGCACAACTCCGACATTAGCTCAGTTGGTAGAGCATGGCGCTTGTAACGCCAGGGTAGTGGGTTCGATCCCCGGGACCACCCATACGTAGAATGTATGCACACATGACTGTAAGTCGCTTTGGATAAAAGCGTCTGCTAAATGGCATATATTATTATTATTATTATTAAGTTAGCTGATGACACAACAGTGGTAGGCCTGATCACTGACAACAATGAGACAGCGTATAGGGAGGTCAAAGACCTGACCGTGTGGTGCAAGGACGACAACCTCTCCCTCAACGTGATCAAGACAAATGAGATGCTTGTGGACTACAGGAAAAAGAGGACCAAGCACGCCCCCATTCTCATCGACGGGGCTGTAGTGGAGCAGGTTGAGAGCTTCAAGTTCCTTGGCGTCCACATCACCAACAAACTAACATGGTCCAAGCACACCAAGACAGTCATGAAGAGGGCACGATTTTACAGCTGCACCATCACTGCCTTGTATGGCAACTGCTCGGCCTCCGACCACAAGGCACTACAGAGGGTAGTGCGTACGGCCCAGTACATCACCAGGGCCAAGCTTCCTCCCATCCAGGACCTCTATACTAGACGGTGTCAGAGGAAGGCCCTAAAAATTGTCAAAGACTACAACCACCCTAGTCATAGACTGTTCTCCCTGCTACCGGACAGCAAGCGGTACTGGAGCGCCAAGTCTAGGTCCAAGAGGCTTCTAAATCTAAACAGCTTCTACTCCCAAGCCATAAGACTCCTGAACAGCTAATCAAATGGCTACCCAGACTATTTTTTTCTTACTTTTTATTGTTAGGTATTTTCTTAAAACTACATAGTTGGTTAAGGGCTTGTAAGTAAGCTGTAAGGTCTATCTATACCTGTAGTTTTCGGCGCATGTGACAAATAAGATTGGATTTGAATGTTTATAATTTTAAACTAAGAAAAGAGACCCTTAATCTTAGACTTGAGACCACACAGACACTACACTGAATACCAGGCTAATGATTGCTTTGCAATGTTTGCAGTTAGCCACTGATTCCTTCCAAACCACTTATTATTAAATTTGAGATTTCCAACTTGTTGTGTAATGTTTATGTCCAATGGCCGATGAGTACAATACATTTTATCTATAATGTATCTTCATATGACAAGGATTAGAAAGGATTTTCCAGTAGATTGTCGACTTGACTCATGATGATGACTGCTACCTAAGATTTTGAAAGTATGATGATGACATCTGTAGATATAATGTGAATAATGTTCTCTAATGTGATTTGACGTCATTTTATCTGTGTCCAATGACCTTGAGCCCTCTTGGATGGACACTTCTAATGTAATACTATGGCAGCACCCAATGGGTTTGAATTTTCTAGCTCTAACCTTAGACTTGGCAGTGAAGTAGTGTCCCCATAAGTGACACAACACTGAGCCAATCACGGCACAACATTTTCTGCTGGCTTGCCCCACCACCACAGAAAGCACTGAGCTAGGCGGAAACAACTGCCTTTTGCAGCTGTCTTTCTTACGAAAACAAAAAAGAGACCATGTTTGCTTTATTAACTCAATTACATATTTTTTTTACATCATTTGCAAACTTCTATGTGACACGTGCCAAAATAACATGCAAAACGGGAAAGCCCAAAACAAAAACAAAAATATTGTTATTACTATTATTTGCAAAAAATGTGGAGCTCTGCCCCATCTGCCCTGAATGACGGGTCACAACTGGACATAATGCATACACTATGACATCAGTTAGACATCAGTTTGGCACATGTGAATATGTAGTCTTACAGCTAGTCCCAATGTAATTTTTTTTTTATATATATTTTTTTACATTTTTTTAAAATTAACAACAAATCAATACATAAAGCACATGAGGGAACACAAGCATACATAGATTACAAACAATGGACAATCGAGCTAGGGGGTACAATATCACATTACAATTACACAAGGACCTTAAGGGACATGCATATACTTACAATTCTAACAGCTTTTTTGTTAGTAGAGCATTTAACCGTCTTAAAATACAGTTCAATTTCTTTTTGTAGGATACGAAAATGTGGTTTTCTGTTTGTAAATTTACATTTGTGTATATGAAATTTGGCCAAAAGAATAATGAAATTAATTACATAAAAATGATTCCGCTTATTTCTATTGTATGTAAAGAATCCAAACAGTACATCTCTCCACAATAGTGTAACATCTTCATAAATGTGTTCAATTATAAACCTACTGATGTCTTGCCACAGTTTTCTTACATGCATACAATGCCAAAAAAGATGCACAACTGTTTCTGGGTGGTCATTACAAAAGGAGCAATTTGAGTTGATGTTTTCCTTAAACTTCTTCATATAGTGGTTGGCAGGATAATATTTATGAATAATTTTAAAGGAAACTTCCTTAATTTTGTTAACAAGTAGGTATGTTTGTGGCAACATCCAAACTTTTTTCCAACAGATATTATTAATAAATCCATTCCAATAAGGCATGACATAAGGTATAGCATAGATACATCATCATCCTGCTGAAATGTGACAACGTTATCTAGTCCACTCTACATCACCATGTAAGAGCCAAGTTGTGCTTGATTGGATACATGTGGTCGGAGGCGTCGTATGTGTGACGCAATTGCCAACACAATAGTAGTCTCCCGAGGCAAGCAGAGGCCAAATTGAGCTCCATACCACATCACCGTTTGCCTCTCAAATGTAACAATTCGGAGGGCTTAGTATAGCTCTGCATTGACATGATTGGTTGATGGTAGGTGGGGGCGGGAGGTCCTCTATAAACACAAACTCTCTTCCATGACAACAGCTCTGCACTGCTCCATGAAACGCAAGAAGTATGAATGCCCTTACGTCTGCAGAGGCCGTATCACCATAAATTCTGCACGGCCAATGCAAACGGTGAAATGACCATGCAGCGCTTTTAAGAAAAGCTACCAGTCGTTAACAGGCGCTACTGTGTCGTATAGGTGGCTAATGTAGAATACACCTACGCCTGATAGGAGGTATCCGTTACCGCGTCAGGCAACTTGAACATTATACCGGTTGCCAGGATCACGTTCCTTTATCAAATTATTTATTGATCTCTCACACACACACACACTCTCTCTCTCTCCTGGTCTCGCTCTCTTTCACTGTAGGTGCCTACCTCTCCTCATCAGCTTGCCAAGCGCGCGAGAGTTGTGCGTAAAAAAAAGTAGCGCTGGGTGTCTGTCGCCACTTATTGAATTACATCACGCTTCGGAGTTCCTATCCGGGAGCACCAGCTCAAACAGCCCTGTCCCTTCATCCTCTTTGTCCCCACTTAAGCCAACGTCCACAGAGCAACGCCGACTTTGAGAGGAAGTTTCACCGCCAGTGCTGGCGGCGCCAAACGATTGAGGATTGTCGGTGGAGGCGAAACGGAATAAAACATTCTTCCTAAAAAAAAACAGAAACGGGTAAAACCTTCAAGGTAAGACCCGTTTGTTTGTTTACTTTTGGTGAACTCCGAGTACGCGCTGTTTGTTGCAGTGGACAGGTGTTCTCCGGTTATTCGTCGCGGGTTTGGAGAAGCCCAACAGGCACCAACGGGTCCGGCTGGTTGGGATAATGGAGATTGGCTAATGTAGAATTAACGGGTAGGCAATAGGCATTTTGTCGTACTGACGTTGCTTAGCTTTTGCATGTTAAATGTGCGAGTTAATTAGGCAACGGGATTTCACAGTTTATGCAGAGGTTGATTCTGAGAGAGGGTGCACTTGCAGCATACTTTCAGTCGTAAATCCTATTACAAATTCATTCATCTCCCTGTAACTTTGACCGTGATACACACACACAGTGGCGTGTATTCTTGCATCCAAAGGAAAGCCAATCAAAATACATACAATTATTGTATCTTTCGTCTCTCTGTGTTTCATAATTGGCCTAAAATTCACAAGAGGCTGAATGTATCTCACAGGAGAAAGGATCAAGGCGAGCGAAAACCCTCTGTCTCTCTATGTGTAGGCCATCTATCCGATGCTGTCTGGTCCAAAGAGTATGACATTTTTGCTTTGAAGGCAAGGGAAGCCAGCGAGCATTTGGCCTCCCTTGATAATTTTTAAAAAACAATTAGCCAATTGGCATTGAGCTAAACGGAGCGAGCTCAACTGTGAATAGTCCTGGTTCACACAAAAAAAGTGTTAAGGGAAGCCACCTTGGATGTTGGTGTCATTCCTATCAAATCCCATTGAGAGCATACATCATAGACAAAATACACATTATTTGTGGTATCTCATTGTGTTGTTGTCCTTTGGTGGCTAACTAGCTAGATAAAAGTGTCCTTTTCCTAAATTAGCCATGGATGGAGATAGGGATAGGCCAATGATTATAATGGCGATTCTAATCCAACCATTAATTCATACGTTATTGTGCCCCTGGGCTGAGTGGATGGAAGTTCAATTTGTAGCTAGATGCAGAAGCCTAATGTTAACTAACTATCATTGGCCATTAATGTAAGTTAAGCTAGCGAGCAAGCATTTTAGACAGGTAGCCTAGGACAACAAAAAATAATAGCGTGTACAGTATGACAGAGTGATAGACCATTTCATCAACATGAAAGAGAGGGGGATGGCATTGGCATTTCTCTACAGGTAGGGTGAGTCAACATGTTTTTCTACTTGCACGAAAGCGCACGCACACACACACACACACACACACACACACACACACACACACACACACACACAAATCAGAACCATGGACAGCAACATCATATTTAGCTTACGTCGATTGGACTAAATTGTTTTTGGTATCTTTTTTGTTGTCACTGTATTAGACTAAGCGTCGGTGATTTATTTGATGATGTTGAAATGGTGCTGGAATAGTGGAGGCAGCTCCTGTTTCCTTTGCGACTTGCTGTAACTCTCTGTGGTTCTCAATCAATAGTTGTTTAGTGGTCCGAAAATGTCGGAAACATGAACTTGCTTTTCCATGCTGTAATTCGTGCAACTGTCTGTTACTCGACATGCAATATGCTTTGTGGACTTCACTAGACAGAGGTTGTTATCCAGTTTTGTGATGAAACAAAGCTGTGGTTGCATTTATTTAGGCCACTGTGTCTTCATATGGGGGGCTTGGCTTCCCCAGTGATTTTATCCATGCACACACACACGAACGCACGCGCACGCACACACACGCACACACACACACACACACACACACACACACACACACACACACACACACACACACACACACACACACACACACACACACACACACACACACACACACACACACACACACTAAACAAGAGTATTGAAAAGCAATTAAGCTGCATAGCTGCCTGCTGCTGTCCACTCGTCCATTTTCCGCTGTTGCTCAGTCATTTACATTTTTTTAATGGCTCAATTCTCCATGCAATTGATTCTCCCTCTGGACTCAAAAAGCGGATACATTTTTCCTCATTACCCGGCTATTAGGCGACTATTTTCCAAAGTTTTCCTGGTGTTTTAGAATGTTTCCCTTGTAAATGTGGGTTCAATTTTTATGATAAATTAAGACTAACAGACATGGTTGTATCACTTGTTGAGAAACTTTAAAAGCTGGTGGATACTGCAAATGTTCAGAGCATGTCGATATTAGAGGTCGACCGATTATGATTTTTCAACGCCGATACCGATACCGATTATTAGAGGACCAAAAAAGCTGATACCAATTAATCGCCGAGTTTTAAAAATGTAATTTGTAATAATGACAATTGCAACAATACTGAATTAACACTTATTATAACTTAATATAATACATCAATAAAATCAATTTAGCCTCAAGTAAATAATGAAACATGTTCAATTTGGTTTAAATAATGCAAAAACAAATTGTTTGAGAAGAAAGTAAAAGTGCAATATGTGCTATGTAAGAAAGCTAACGTTTCAGTTCCTTGCTCAGAACATGAGACCATATGAAAGCTGGTGGTTCCTTTAAACATGAGTCTTCAATATTCCCAGGTAAGAAGTTTTAGGTTGTAGTTATTATAGGAATTATAGGTGTAACGGCGTTCTTCGTTTGTCGAAAGAGAGTCGGACCGAAATGCAGTGTGGTGGTTACTCATGACTTTAATAGAAAAAAAGTGACACATGAAATAACGATACAAAATACTAAACAACAAACGGAACGTGAAACCTAATTACAGCCTATCTGGTGAAACTACACAGAGACAGGAACAATCACCCACGAAATACAAAGTGAAACCCAGATACCTAAATACGGTTCCCAATCAGAGACAACGAGAATCACCTGACTTTGATTGAGAACCGCCTCAGGCAGCCAAGCCTAAACAACACCCCTACTCAGCCGCAATCCCAAATACTACAAACCCCAATACGAAAATACAATATATAAACCCATGTCACACCCTGGCCGGACCAAATATATAACGAAAACGCAAAATACAATGACCAAGGCGTGACAATAGGACTATTTCCCTCTATACCATTTGTATTTCATTAACCTTTGACTATTGGATGTTCTTATAGGCACTTTAGTATTGCCAGTGTAACAGTATAGCTTCCATCGCTCTCCTCGCTCCTCCCTGGGCTCGAACCAGGTACACAACGACAACAGCCACCCTCAAAGCAGCGTTACCCATGCAGAGCAAGAGGAACAACCACTGCAAGGCTCAGAGCGAGTGACGTTTGAAACGCTATTAGCGCGCGCTAACTAGCTAGCCATTTCACTTCGGTTACACCAGCCTCATCTCGGAAGTTGATAGGCTTGAAGTCATAAACAGCGCAATGCTTGACGCACAACGAAGAGCTGCTGGCAAAACGCATGAAAGTGCTGTTTGAATGAATGTTTACACGCCTGCTTCTGCCTACCACCACTCATTCAGATACTTAGATACTTGTGTGCTTGTATGCTCAGTCAGATTATATGCAACGCAGGACACGCTAGATAATATCTAGTAATATCATCACCCATGTGTAGTTAACTAGTGATTATGATTGATTGTTGTTTATAAGATAAGTTTAATGCTAGCTACAAACTTACCTTGGCTTACTGCATTCGCGTAACAGGCAGTCCTTGTGGAGTGCAATGAGAGAGAGGCAGGTCTTTATTGCGTTGGACTAGTTAACTGTAAGGTGCAAGATTGGATCCCCCGAGCTGACAAGGTGAAAATCTGTCGTTCTGCCCCTGAACGAGGCAGTTAACCCACCGATCCTAGGCCGTCATTGAAAATATGAATGTGTTCTTTACTGACTTGCCTACATTTTTTCTTAAATCGGCAAATCGGCGCCCAAAAATAACGATTTCCGATTCTTATGAAAACTTAATCGCCCCTAATTAATCGCCCATTCCGATTAATCGGTCGACCTCTAGTCGATATATGTGCCTTTGTTTCTCCCAAGGGGTGCTTTCTCATTAACGTTTAATGAAGCAACTCACAATAATGTCAGAGGTTTTTGCAGTTATTACTATTGCTATGCTGAAATGTTTGCCTCTTCTTCTAACGTGCATAAAACGGGCATGGCCGTGCGCCACTCCCCATTTGTTGATGTTCATTTCTCCACTCTTTCAATCTCACTCATGAGAACTTGGGAGCACTCTGCCTCTGTGAGTGTGTGTCCCCGCAGGTGTGTGTGTGCCCATCCCATTCCCCCCTTCTCTTTCACATCAGTTTATGTGATCTGTGACTGGCCTATTATTACAGAAGCTCATCGATGATTCTTACCTATCTGAAATGTATAAAAAACCTATGTGGGAGGGCCTCCTCCTCATTTACATAGAAAATGCTCCATTACTTCCTGTCAATTTCACAGGCTGCACCTGCTGGCTTTGTCTGCACTGTCAAGGTCTTCTCTTCTTTCTACCCCTCTTTTCATTTGTTACAAACGTCACAACGAAATGCCCCTCGTTAAATGGCTCTGGATTTGGACCCAACTCATTTCTTCCCAATCATCATCACATCTTGTATATAGCCTGGGCACCAGCCTGAGTTATCATTACACTCCTTGTCATTACATGTTTGTCATGACACCGAGTACAAAGGAGTGGAATGTTAGGAAAACAGGGTCTGGATATCAGGCCATGTCTAATAAGCCCTAAGTTGCATCCAATAAAAGGACCATTCTGGATCCTTCTCAGTAAAGGTCAATCGCAGTCTTTACTTCACAATAATGTTGAAGTTGCGTTGGAAGTAAAGATTTCTGTCAACTAATATCAACACATATTTCGTTTTGGGTAAAAACATTCTGCCTTTTGTAAGCAGTATGGGGGAAGCTACTCTGAAAATATAGTTTACCAATACTCTGAGTCTGAATGAGTCCTTACACAGGTGTACCTTGTGATGGGGGGGGGACAATAAAAGGCCACTCTTAAATGTGCAGTTTTGTCACAACACTATGCCACAGATGTCTCAAGTTTTGAGAGAGCGTGCAATTGGCATGCTGACTGCAGGGATGTCCACCAGAGCTGTTGCCAGAGCATTTAATGTTCATTTCTCTACCATGAGCCGCCTCAGCATCATTTGAGAGAATTTGGGAGTACATCCAACCAGCCTCACAACCGCAGACCACGTGTATGGCGTTGCGTGGGTGAGCAGATTGCTGATGTCAATGTTATGAACAGAGTGCCCCATGGTGGTGGTGGGGTTATGATATGGGCAGACATAAGCTATGGACAATGACAACAATTACATTTGTTGGTCCTTCTGTGGCTCAGTTGGTAGAGCATGGCGCTTGTAACGCCAGGGTAGTGGGTTCGATTCCCGGGACCACCCATACGTAGAATGTATGCACACATGACTGTAAGTCGCTTTGGATAAAAGCGTCAGCTAAATGGCGTATATTATTATATTATATTATTTTATTAATGGCAATTTGAATACACAGAGATACCGTGATGAGTTCTTGAGTCCATTGTCATGTCATTCATCCGCCACCATCACCTCATGTGTCAGCATGATAATGCACGGCCCCATATCGCAAGGATCTGTACACAATTCCTGGAAGCTGAAAATGTCCCAGTTATTCCCTGGCCTGCATACTCACCAGACATGTCATCCATTGACCATGTTTGGCATGCTCTGGATTGATGTGTACGAAAGCGTGTTCAAGTTCAGGCCAATATCCAGCAACTTCGCACAGCCATTGAAGCGGAGCGGGACAACATTCCACAGGCCACAATCAACAGCCTGATCAACTCTATGCGAAGGAGATGTGTCGCTCTGCATGAGGCAAATGGTGGTCACACCAGGTACTGACTGGTTTTCTGATCCACGCACCTACTGTTTTGAACTGTATCTCTGACCAAGATGCATATCTGTATTCCTAGTCATGTGAAATCCATAGATTAGGCCCTAATGTCTTTATTTTAATTGATTTGATTTCCTAATATTTACTGTAAACCTTTAGAATTGTTGCATGTTGCAGTTATATTTTTGTTCAGTATACATAGAGCTATGACTATATGGAACTCTATTACACATTAAGTAACTCATGCAAGCAGTAAAATCATATTGAAAAAAAAAAGATACTAAAATACAACTTCTGGAACAGCGTGACTGTGAAGACACACACACACACACACACACACACGATAAGATGCACATTGTGTTGTAGATATGTGGTAGTAGAGTAGGGGCCTGAGTGCAAACACTTAAAGAGTTGTGAAATGTAATGTGTGGTCCTTCTGTAGCTCAGTTGGTAGAGCATGGCGCTTGTAACGCCAGGGTAGTGGGTTCGATTCCCGGGACCACCCATACGTAGAATGTATGCACACATGACTGTAAGTCGCTTTGGATAAAAGTGTCTGCTAAATGGCATATATTATATAATTGTATATAACTGAATTAATTTTGCTGGACCCCAGGAAAAGTACTAGTGGGGATCCATAACAAATACAAAACAAGACTGCTAAATAGCTAATCAAATGTATTGACCAATTTTTGCACTAACTCTCTGGCACACTCTAAATCTAACATCCCAACACACTACATACAGTATGCCAGCACACACACACAGCATGCACACTGACAACACACACATTTGATTTGAAAAGTAATTAAATTACAAATTGAACTTCATAAAGTTCACCTATTCCCCAACACTGTCTGTAATTTGAAGAAACGTTGCCTTGTGCCTTGAAATTCCATTACCAAAAATCCACTTATCTTTTTTAAAGGTGTGTTGCAGTCCCACTTCTTTTGTATTATTTTTTGGCTTTTATTGAGAGTTAGCAAAACACTGGAAAGACAGCAAGGGAGAGTCAAAGGGCAGTGGGTCAGATTCGAACCTATGCCGACTCAGGCACACGTGTGTGTGGCATCCACTGAACCACACAGGCCCCAGACAACCCACATATCATTAAGACATTTTCTAATTTCTCTCCCTCATGAAGACGAGGTATAATGAAAGTTAAGTAAAGATGGGCCTACCAATTAGTTATATTTTTACTTCGATCAATTTGGTTTCTGAATTATTAAGCGTAATTTGGACCGACCTTCATTTGGCACAAAAATAGATTGACATCCATGACTAGTTCAGACATCTATGTTTCACAGGTTTGGACAGCACCGCACAGTTGAGCACATTAGAGTAGAGTACAGTAAATAAAAGAAAAGTAAAGTACAGTCCTGTGCAGTACACAGTAGAGCACACTAAATAATGTACTGTGCTGAACTATACTTTTTTAAATTTAACCTTTTATTTAACTAAACAAATTATTATTTACAATGACGGCCTACCAAAAGGCCTCCTGCGGGGACGGGGCTGGGATAAAACAAAATTAAATACAGGACAAAACACACACCACGACAAGAGGCCTAAGACAACAACATAGCATGGCAACAACACAAAATGGTAGCAGCACAAAACATGGTACAACCATTATTGGGCACAGACAACAGCAAGAAGCTAGAGACAACAATACATCACTCGAAGCAGCCACAACTGTCAGTTAGTGTCCATGATTGAGTCTTTGAATGAAGAGATGGAGATAAAACTGTCCAGTTTGTGTTTTTTTGCAGCTCGTTTCAGTCGCTAGCTACAGCGAACATAAAAAAGAGTGACTCAGGGATGTGTGTGCTTTGGGGACCTTTAACAGAATGTGACTGGCCAACTCCAAAAAGTTCTGGGACACTGTGAAATCCATGGAGAACAAGAGCACCTCCTCCCAGCTGCCCACTGCACTGAGGCTAGGGAACACGGTCACCACCGACAAATCCATGATTATCGAAAACTTCAACAAGCATTTCTCAACGGCTGGCCATGCCTTCCGCCTGGCTACTCCTACCTCGGCCAACAGCTCTGGCCCCCCCCGCAGCTCCTCGCCCAAGCCTCTCCAGGTTCTCCTTTACCCAAATCCAGATAGCAGATGTTCTGAAAGAGCTGCAAAACCTGGACCCGTATAAATCAGCTGGGCTTGACAATCTGGACCCTCTATTTCTGAAACTATCCGCCGTCATTGTCGCAACCCCTATTACCAGCCTGTTCAACCTCTCTTTCATATCGTCTGAGATCCCCAAGGATTGGAAAGCTGCCGCAGTCATCCCCCTCTTCAAAGCGGGAGACACCCTGGACCCAAACTGTTACAGACCTATATCCATCCTGCCCTGCCTATCTAAGGTCTTCGAAAGCCAAGTCAACAAACAGGTCACTGACCATCTCGAATCCCACCGTACCTTCTCCGCTATGCAATCTGGTTTACGAGCCGGTCACGGGTGCACCTCAGCCACACTCAAGGTACTAAACGACATCATAACCGCCATCGATAAAAGACAGTACTGTGCAGCCGTCTTCATCGACCTTGCCAAGGCTTTCGACTCTGTCAATCACCATATTCTTATCGGCAGACTCAGTAGCCTCGGTTTTTCGGATGACTGCCTTGCCTGGTTCACCAATTACTTTGCAGACAGAGTTCAGTGTGTCAAATCGGAGGGCATGTTGTCCGGTCCACTGGCAGTCTCTATGGGGGTGCCACAGGGTTCAATTCTCGGGCCGACTCTTTTCTCTGTATATATCAATGATGTTGCTCTTGCTGCGGGCGATTCCCTGATCCACCTCTAAGCAGACGACACCATTGTATACACTTTCGGCCCGTCATTGGACACTATCTAACCTCCAATCGAGCTTCAATGCCATACAACACTCCTTCCGTGGCCTCCAACTGCTCTTAAACGCTAGTAAAACCAAATGCATGCTTTTCAACCGATCGCTGCCTGCACCCGCATGCCCGACTAGCATCACCACACTGGATGGTTCCGACCTTGAATATGTGGACACCTATAAGTACCTAGGTGTCTGGCTAGACTGCAAACTCTCCTTCCAGACCCATATCAAACATCTCCAATCGAAAATCAAATCAAGAATCGGCTTTCTATTCCGCAACAAAGCCTCCTTCACTCACGCTGCCAAGCTTACCCTAGTAAAACTGACTATCCTACCGATCCTCGACTTCGGCGACGTCATCTACAAAATTGCTTCCAACGCTCTACTCACAGTGCCATCCGTTTTGTCACTAAAGCACCTTATACTACCCACCACTGCGACTTGTATGCTCTAGTCGGCTGGCCCTCGCTACATATTCGTCGCCAGACCCACTGGCTCCAGGTCATCTACAAGGCCATGCTAGGCAAAGCTCCGCCTTATCTCAGCTCACTGGTCACGATGGCAACACCCATCCGTAGCACGCGCTCCAGCAGGTGTATCTCATTGATCATCCCTAAAGCCAACACCTCATTCGGCCGCCTTTCGTTCCAGTACTCTGCTGCCTGTGACTGGAACGAATTGCAAAAATCGCTGAAGTTGGATACTTTTATCTCCCTCACCAACTTCAAACATCAGCTAGCTGAGAAGCTAACCGATCGCTGCAGCTGTACATAATCTATTGGTAAATAGCACACCCATTTTCACCTACCTCATCCCCACAGTTTTTATTTATTTACTTTTCTGCTCTTTTGCACACCAATATCTCTACCTGTACATGATCATCTGATCATTTATCACTCCAGTGTTAATCTGCAATATTGTATTTATTCGCCTACCTCCTCATGCCTTTTGCACACATTGTATATAGACTCCCCTTTTTTCTCTGTGTTATTGACTTGTTAATTGTTTACTCCATGTGTAACTCTGTGTTGTCTGTTCACACTGCTATGCTTTATCTTGGCCAGGTCGCAGTTGCAAATGAGAACCTGTTCTCAACTAGCCTACCTGGTTAAATAAAGGTGAAAAAAAAAATAATAATAAAATAAAAAAATGATTCTCTACTGTTCTGTGCTGTACTGGACTCTACCGAGCTCTACTGCGCTGTACTTTGATGTCCAAACTTGTGAAACATCGACATCTATGATTGGTTAAGATTTTGTGCGGTCTGGACCAACCAAAAGTGTCGGAGCTCTTTTAAAATAAAAGCCAGTGTGTAGAATAATACCCAAATATGCAAATGAGGATATTGCATATTACCTTTGTGTACCTATTTTGGATATATCATGAAGAGAATGAAATTCATATCTATAATTCTGTATTTCTGTGTAGTACAGATCAGGGACCCGTGATAATTCTATTACCGCAATTCTGTTAGCGGGTGTAAATCCACTTCACTTACTGTAGTTCAATAACCAAAATTGATGTTTTTTTCTAACTGATGGCGTCATGTCATAGCTGACACCCATTTCTTTCTGTAGAATCTTCAAATTAGTAGATTTGGCCATTTCAGCCACACCCGTTTGGTGACCGGTGTATAAGATTGAGCACACAGCCATGCAATCTCCTAACTCCATATTAATGCTCATGAATTTGGAATGAGATGTTCGATGTGGTCACAAAAATCAGATGGAGATTGTACCAAAATTTTGTCAACAAACTTTGCGTTTGATTTGATTTCCAGTAAATGTGTTTTTTTGTCAAATGTCTAGTGGTAGCAAGTAGTCCTTGTTCATGGAGTTGTATGGTTTGTTGAACTTTGAAATCAATGTTGTTTTTTGGCATACATTTTAAGTAAACATTTATGAAATTATATGGTCAATTCCAGTTACAATGGAATTTCCCACTAGCTCATTGTCGCCTCCATGACATCAACATTTCTCACCCTATAGACACTGAGGAAAGCGAATACAATACCACAATACCTCTGGATAGCGAACAGGATAATAACCATGTAGCAGTCTACCAGTCTCAACCTTTCAGAGACTTAACACAATAAAACCTTAGCACTACTCCAGTGCTAATTCAACCTTCAACTACAGCCAGCCCCCCCAGAGAGCAGTCTCTGCACTGCACTTCATTTAACTCTCCATTATAATCCATTGTGAGAGAGATGCTTTCCCTTCTCTTTGTGTGGTTATGATCAGCCAGTGGGTGTGTCTCTTTCGCTCCTCCTCATCCCTTCTTCCTCCAGTCTCTCTCTTATCTCTCCTCCTCTACCGTCATCTCTCTTTTTCCTCCTCCCTCTTTCAAGCTACCCCCCTCCCCCTCCTGTCTCTGTCTGTGTTACTCGTATCTCATGAGAAAAGGGTGCTCTTTAATGTTGGCTGGAAATCAGTGGTGTGGTCCCCTCCTCGGCTGCAGTGGACTGGAGATATATTACCAGGCAAGGCCAGGTGGAATAGGACTGGTGTTATAGCTGCTTACAAACGTTATTCCTCTCTCTTGCCAAAGCCTCTGTCTTTGGCCACAACAGTTGGTATGCATTGTTCCATATCAAAGATAGTACAATAGCAAGATACTGGTCTCGGGGACCTGCCCATTGAGAAAAGTGACTGGTCTGCCTAAGCTGGCATGTATTCTCGTGTCTGATTATGTTCTTATCCAGAGTTACCAAGAGCACACCCAAGTCTGGGATGGGCAACTCAAGAGCTGTGTGGTTGATCCTTGACTTGGCAATGTGTTGAGTCCACTTCACTAGCAGTGAAATAGCAGCCATTTGTATACACCCTCCCCTTCCCCACTCCGTGTTTCAATCCCCCCCAAACCAGTCAATGCCATCTCCCTAGAAGTGGTCTGTGTTGCACAAGCCTTTGGCTAAGAATACAGAGAGCGAGATGAATGCTGGGCCTTCTGTTGGTGCTGCCATCTGTGCTGCCTTGTATCCCAGTATGCCATTTTACCCCCTCAACCCCTCACCCTCTTCTTGTCCACCTCATCCCAACCTCCCCATTCCTCCTCACAACACCCTCTCTTCATAATTCCCAACACACACACACACACACACACACCCCAAAATACAATTGTAGTGGCCTTGCAGCATTGAGTTTGATCTATTTTATTTACTTGTGAAATAGATAACAGAAACCCCTTGAGAGAATAAACAGTTGAACATGGAAATGGTACTGTGAAGGGAAAAGGCTCCTTTACTTTTAGGAGTGAAAACTACACGGATCACATAGTCGTCCTCTGTTTCCTTCCCTCCCTTCTCCCTCTCGATGTTCCTAAAATACAGCCACAATTAACAAGAAGAAGAAGAGCAGACTGAGGTAATTAGTTGAGAGAGAGAGAGAGAGAGAGAGAGAGAGAGAGAGAGAGAAGAGCGACTTTGTGTAGAATGGAAGGTGGCAGCAGATAGCCTTGCAGTTAAGAGTGTAGTGCCCTTGAGCAAGTCACTTAATCCTAATAGTTCCTTTAAGTCGCTCTGGACCTGTTCTCTTTACCATTTGTGACTCAACACCTGGATTCTGTCTTATAGCAAAACGTTACATTTGTTTTTTTACACCGGTAAAATGTAGAGACTCAGAGCTACGAAATGGTATTTAATACACTGCATTTTTGAGGAACAATGGGAAAGTAATTCTGCTTTGAGAAACGGCCCTTAGAATGTTTTGGTACCTACGGGAGAGTTCTCCTTTGTCTACCTACACCCATTCACCATTGTTCACACCCTCTTAAGCCAACCCCACCCATCTCTTTAAGGATTCACATGAGGTCATGTGCGAAACAGTGAATAGTGTAGTAAAGATTTAGACTGAAAGTGCTAGTAGCCTACAACAAGGGTAAATTTCAAGGTAAACAGAAAGTGTCCAGATGTAAAAAAAATAAATAAATACCGTAATAGAATATGACTAAAGTAAGTCACCCAGTAAAATACTACTTGAGTAAAAGTCTAAGTATTTGGTTTTAAATAATATACTTAACTATCAAAAGTAAATGCAATTGCCAAAATGTATCAAAAGTAAAAGTACGAATAAAAAAAATAGTAGCAGCAATGTGTGTTAGGAGCGAGGCACTGCAGATAGTGCTGAAGACTGGTCCGTCCGAACCACGCATGATCAAGGGAATCTATATTCGGAGAGCCTGTTTCTGTCCTGCCCTTGACTTTGGTGCAGGGCATGTGATGCCCATAGCCTCTTCGTCGCAAAACTCCCTGATCTTTGAGAAGATCAGGGAGTGCTTGTACAGTCCAGGTGTTGCTTGTACAGGCAGACCATCCATGGGAGGAAGGATGTCAGCGTTGTGCAGCAGTTGAAACCTGGTCCCGACTGAGTCCAAATGCTTCTTGGCGACAACACCAGGCTCCAGAGCATCAAAGCTGTAAAACAGGAAATAACAATAACAAAATTGTAGACATTACGACCTTGCACAACATCAATTCACCTCTCAAGTTTAAATAAGAAGAATAACCTCATACAATGCAATTAAAATTATATTCACCTGAAGTGCTGTAATGCTTGATCTGTGGCAGCGGCCTGACTTACGGGGTCAGGTGTTGTTGCCAGTCATAGCTTTCCACCAGCACCATACCGTCCACCAGTCCAATCAGCTGTGGGATGTTGACCCCTGTCACAGTGCTGTCCTTCACAATACCACCAATCTCAGACAATTTTCACTCTGGTCTTTCTGAAGCGCTGCTTGATGAGGCCAAAAGCACCAGTCAGGGGCAAACGTGGTGTGTCTTGTGGTCAGGAAGTGCTTGTGCATGGTCCGCCAGACACAATACCAGAGCACAAACTTGTTCTTGGTTTGGTCACTGCAGCTATCACTCCATAGATGGTGAAGAAATGGTGTATGTAGTTGATGACTACACTGCTGCCTATGCTGGATGACATGTCTTCATCAATCAAGGAGTTGACTTGTGGTATTCCTTCACAGCAGACACCAAACAAGCCACTCTTGCTTGGCGTTAAAAAGTAGATGGGACTTGTCTGCATAGGGTCAGAAGGATAGTGCACCTGCAAACAACAAAAGAACATTAAGATAAATTACAATTAATTGTCTCACACCTGTCAGTCTGTCTTTATACGGCTCATTGAAAGGGATTTGCCTGCCTCCCATATAATATACACTACCGTTCTAAAGTTTGGGGTCAGTTAGAAATGTCCTTGTTTTTGAAAGAAAATCACATTTTCTGTCCATTAAAACAACATCAAATTGATCAGAAATACAGTGTAGACATTGTCAATGTTGTCAATGAATATTGTAGCTGGAAACGGCTGATCTATTTTTTAAATGGAAAATCTACGTAGGCGTACAGAGGACAATTTATCAGCAACCATCACTCCTGTGTTCCAATGGCATGTTGTGTTAGCTAATCCAAGTTCATAATTTTAAAAGATGAATTGATCATTAGAAAACCCTTTTGTAATTATGTTAGAACAGCTAAAAACTGCTGTTCTGATTCAAGAAGCAATAAAACTGGCCTTCTTTAGACTAGTTGAGTATCTGGTGCATCAGCATTTGTGGGTTCGATTGCAGGCTCAAAATGGACAGAAACAAAGACTGTTCTTCTGAAACTCGTCAGTCTATTCTTGTTCTGAGAAATGAAGGCTATTCTATGCAAGAAATTGCCAAGAAACTGAAGATTTCGTACAACGAAGTGTACTACTCCCTTCACAGAACAGCGCAAACTGGCCTTAACCAGAATAGAAAGAGGAGTGGGAGGCCACGGTGCACAACAGAGCAGGAGGACAAGTACATTAGAATGTCTAGTTTGAGAACCAGACGCCTCACAAGTCCTCATTTCTAAGTAACCCCAACATACCAAATGTTGTCCTCGATTCCTTGTAGAGATGCCACACTGCTTTTTTTGTCACATGGGATGGCTGCAGCTTTCCCCCAAAGTGTTTGTGTCCTGGGTGGCGTCCTGGTAATACAAAAGCATTATTCTCTTCGTTGTTGTTGATGAAGTTTGTCACTCGCTATAACTCCTCATTGCTTCAGGTGTCACCGATGCTTGCTTGGGCCAGCTCTCTTTTTGATGAGAGGCATTAGACCATTGTCCTTGTATGACTGATGGAGGAGAGTCAGGCATATTCAACTGATGCTGTAAGACAAATTCCAGATACTAACATTACACACACTTCATACATGTAAGTTAATGTTAGCTAGCAAGCCAGCCATCTAACCTCCACTAATGTTAGCTAGCTAACAGCAAGCTTTAACTTGGTATTTTGTTTAGACATGTAACATTAGCTAGCAAAAAAATGAACTAAAATCCCAATCCATAGAGTAACGTTAGCAAGCCAGCCATCGACGTCCAGCTGGCTAGCTAACAGCAAGCTTTGACTAGCAATACAAACCGATTGTCATAAATTTAGCTAGCTATCCATATAGGTTCAATGTTAGTTTCTTACCCGTATACATGGATGAAAGCTTCACGGCAGAATGCAACCCCTTTTATTAAATAAGACGTCCTGTGTAATAATAATAATAATAATAATAATGCCATTTAGCAGACGCTTTTATCCAAAGCGACTTACAGTCATGTGTGCATACATTCTACGTATGGGTGGTCCCGGGAATCGAACCCACTACCCTGGCGTTACAAGCGCCATGCTCTACCAACTGAGCTACAGAAGGATCATTTCCATTTAGTTTGCACAGCTTGTTTGGCCCGTTGTGTCAAGCCATTCTTTATTATTATCCATAGACTAACGTTAGCAAGCCAGCATAGCACGATCGACCTCCAGAAAGTAACTTTTTCTCACTGACCTTTGTCGATAGCGCCTGATAAATTCAAGGCAGTAGCCACGTATTTGCAGTTCTCCATGGCTAACGTTATATCTTTAAAAAAAACTGCTCTGAAAGGATTATCTACGCATTACGAGCAGCTCATTTTATAGACACAAGATGCTACACCGCAGACCAATCCAAACTCATCTCTCGGCATGCCCAGCCCACTCATTATCTCAGCAGATGGTAGTGGGAAGGTTGCTCACTTTTTCTGTGGCTAAAGCAACTAGGCTCGTAATTTAACAATTTCCTTCGTATTTACAGATGGCATACTAGTTTGATATTAATGCAGCAATGTTCAAGAAGCCATTTTTCCCAAACGGCTCTCCTGTGAAGTCAAGACTTGCGACATATGCCTAGTTTCCCGATTCAGGTCACATTTATATTAATAATATATCTGTTAAGACTTGTAATATTCATCTGTATGCAGGTGACACTGTTATGTATCTAGAAGAAAAAGTAACGCACACCTATTTAGGCGAGGTGCTGGCTAGCGGAGTAGAAAACTTGAAATTTAAAGAGAGCCGCACACTCTAGGAGCTCAGATGCAAAAATGTAACCTGTGAAGCTCTGGTGAACTCCATGCCCAAAAGTGTTAAGGCAGTGCTGGAAAATGATTGTGGCCACACAAAATATTGACACTTTGGGCCCAATTTGGACATTTTCACTTAGGGGTGTACTCACTTTTGTTGCCAGCGGTTTAGACATTAATGGCTGTGTGTTGAGTTATTTTGAGGGGACAGCAAATTTACACTGTTATACAAGCTGAACACTCACTACTTTACATTGTAGCAAAGTGTCCTTTCTTCAGTGTTGTCACATGAAAAGATATACTCAAATATTTACAAAAATGTGAGGTGTGTACTAACTTTTGTGATATACTGTATATAGCATTCTGTTGGTGGCAAGAATTTTACTTAATCATTTTAATTGGAAGACTCAAAGTGCTGAATCAAGTGTTGTTTTTTTGTACCAGTTCATAAAACATGTGCCATGGAATCGGTACATCGAAAATCTCTTCCCATTTATTTTGCAACTTGTATGATGCAGCTGTTAACATTTTTGTCCTCAGATGAAACTGGTTTATATTTTCATTTATGCCAATTCCTTTCAGCCAATTTGTATCTTTAAAATATGGCAGGCAAACAAGTTCCCTACCTTCTCTCTTTTCTACTTGCCTCCTCCATTTTTGTGGTAATGCTGCAATCAGAGTCACGAACGTTGTAATATGAATTGGACCAAAATGCAGCGTGGTATGGTTCCATCCTCTTTATTTGGAAGTGAAACAAACAGAAAACAATAAAGCACAAAAATGAAACGTGAAGCAAAGAAAGTACTCGCAGGTAACTAACTATACACAAGATCCCACAAAGCACAATGGGGAAATGTCTGCCTAAATATGATCCCCAATCAGAGACAACGATAAACAGCTGCACCTGATTGGGAACCATACCAGGCCAACATCGATACCTGAATCCAATCGAGAATCTGTGGAAAGAACTGAAAACTGCTGTTCACAAATGCTCTCCATCCAACCTCACTGAGCTCGAGCTGTTTTGCAAGGAGGAATGGGAAAAAATGTCAGTCTCTCGATGTGCAAAACAGATAGAGACATACCCCAAGCGACTTACAGCTGTAATCGCTGCAAAAGGTGGCGCTACAAAGTATTAACTTAAGGGGGCTGAATAATTTTGCGCCCAATTTTTCAGTTTTTGATTTGTTAAAAAAGTTTTAAATATCCAATAAATGTTCGTCCACTTCATGATTGTGTCCCACTTGTTGTTGATTCTTCACAAAAAAATACAGTTTTATATCTTTATGTTTGAAGCCTGAAATGTGGCAAAAGGTCGCAAAGTTCAAGGGGGCCGAATACTTTCGCAAGGCACTGTAGATATATAATAACCTAGATAACCCACCCTAGTCACACCCCGACCTAACCAACATAGAGAATAAAAAGCTCTCTATGGTCAGGGCCTGACAGTACCCCCCCAAAGGTGCGAACCCCGACAGCAAGACCTGACTCAATAGGGAAGGGTGAGCATCTACTGTCGGGGGCGGCTCCGGTGCGGGGTGATGTACCCACTCCGCTCGCGGATACATCAGCTTCTGTGGCAGCTCTGGTGCGGGGATCGTCGCCGGAAGCTCCAGACCGTGGATCGTCGCCGGAGGAACCGGACTGTGGATCGTCGTCGGAGGAGCCGGACCGTTGGTCGTCACCAGAGGAACCAGACCGTGGGTCGTCGCCGGAGGCTCCGGACCGTGGGTCGTCGCCGGAGGAGCCGGACCGTGGGTCGTCGCCGGAGGAGCCGGACCGTGGGTCGTCGCCGGAGGAGCCGGACCGTGGGTCGTCGCCGGAGGAGCCGGACCGTGGGTCGTCGCCGGAGGAGCCGGACCGTGGGTCGTCACCGGAGGAACCAGACCGTGGGTCGTCGCTGGAGGCTCCGGACCGTGGATCGTCGCCGGAAGCTCCGGACCGTGGATCGTCGCTGGGGACTCCGGACCGTGGATCATCGCCGGGGACTCCGGACCTTTGATCATCATTGGAGGCTCCAGACTGGGAATCCTCGCAGGAGGCTCTGGACTAGGAACCCTCGCTGGAGGCTCTGGACTGGGAACCATCGCTGGAGGCTCTGGACTGGGAACCCTCGCTGGAGGCTCTGGACTAGGAACCCTCGCTGGAGGCTCCTGCCTTGGCACGGGACTGGACGCCGTGCCTTGACTGGACATCGGCGCAGAGGAAGGCTCCTGCCATGGAGCTGGAGGTTCTGGACCGTGGACCGTCGCAGGAGGTTCTGGATCGTGGACCTTCTCTGGACTGGGACTCGTCGCCGGAAGCTCTGGACTGGGGACCGTCGCCTGAAGCTCTGGAATGGGGAGGCGCACTGGAAGCCTGATGCACGGGGCTGGCATAGGTGGCACCGGACTGGGGACAGTCACTTCAGGGCGAGTGCGGGGAGCAGACACAGGACATAGCTGACTGGGAAGGCGCACTTGAGGGAAAGTGCATGGAGCAGGCACAGGACGTACCTGACTGGAGACATGCACTTCAGGGAGTGTGTTGGGAGCAGGCACAGGACGTACCTGACACATTAAACTACACATTCATAATACACGTTATTATACACATCAATAACATAGTTGAATAGTATCACTTTAATCAAGAACCGGTAGAAACGTTGACTGCACAATCTGCTTCCTGCTGACTAGAGTTGCCTTTCTCTCAAAAAAAGCCCACTTTTAAATCTTAACAAGCTCATTCGTATGTTTTTTAAACAGTAAATCATCTACAATCCAAATACCAAGGTATTTATATGCAGGAACACATTTCATTATAGAACCATCCAATGAGTAAAGACGTAATCCATCTGAGACAATTTTACGAGAGCTTGAAAACAACATGTATTTAGTTTTGCCCGTATTATGTATGGGTTTGAAATTGGTAAGGGCTACTTGCATAACTGCAGTCTGTAGCCTTGTCACAGCCAGGTCAGCAGTCGGGGCAATTGCATAAATAATAGTATCATCTGCATGTAGATTTTTATTTTTTTAATCCTCGGATTGACCAATAGCATTTGAATAAGTAGTGAAAAGAACAAGTCTTACTTAACTTCTTGCGTCGAGCAATCCCGTATCCGGGAGCGTAATCATAGCCTCAAGCTCATTACCATAACGCAACGTTAACTATTCATGATAATCGCAAATGAAATGAAAGAAATATATTGGCTCACAAGCTTAGCCTTTTGTTAACAACACTGTCATCTCAGATTTTCAAAATATGCTTTTCAACCATAGCTACACAAGCATTTGTGTAAGAGTATTGATAGCTAGCATAGCATTAAGCCTAGCATTCAGCAGGCAACATTTTCACAAAAACAAGAAAAGCATTCAAATAAAATAATTTACCTTTGAAGAACTTCAGATGTTTTCAATGAGGAGACTCTCAGTTAGAGAGAAAATGTTCAGTTTTTCCAAAAAGATTATTTGTGTTGGAGAAATCGCTCCGTTTTGTTCATCACGTTTGGCAAAGAAAACCCCCCCGAAAATTCAGTCATTACAACGCCAAACTTTTTTCCAAATTAACTCCATAATATCGACAGAAACATGGCAAACGTTGTTTAGAATCAATCCTCAAGGTGTTTTTCATATATCTATTCAATGATAAGTCATTCGTGGCAGTTGGGTTTCTCCTCTGAAGAAAATTGAAAAATACACGCAGCTGGAGATTATGCAATAATTGCAACGGAGGACACCAAGCGAGCACCTGGTAAATGTAGTCTCTTATGGTCAATCTTCCAATGATATGCCTACAAATACGTCACAATGCTGCAGACACCTTGGGGAAACGACAGAAAGTGTAGGCTCATTCCTTGCGCATTCACAGCCATATAAGGAGACATTGGAACACAGCGTCTTCAAAATCTGGGGCATTTCCTGTTAGAAATTTCATCTTGGTTTTGCCTGTAGCATCAGTTCTGTGGCACCCACAGATAATATCTTTGCAGTTTTGGAAACGTCAGAGTGTTTTCTTTCCAAAGCTGTCAATTATATGCATAGTTGAGCATCTTTTCGTGACAAAATATCTTGTTTAAAACGGGAACGTTTTTTTATCCAAAAATTAAAAGAGCACACCCTATATCGAAGAAGTTAATGCGGGCAAGACTAAATACATTTTGTTCTCACAAGAATGTTTCGGATGGACTAAATATTTATTCATTGAATGGTTCTCCCATGTACTTCTTTAGTATCACTGCAGATGGCTGCTAAGATACGAGATAGCAGCCAGCAAAGTTTGACCCAGCATAGTGAAGAAGAGCTATGAGAGAGAGAATGAACAAAAGGAAATAAAAGACATGGAGAACAACTTCAGTTCAAGAGTGAGAAAGTGAAGATGCCAAGGCATCAGCTACTTTTTCTGGGCTCCATAAAAATTAAAGCACTTATATACAATTAAAAACATTAAATTACGTTTTCACAACCTATTTCACAACACATTAAGTGTGTACCCTCAGACCACTACTCTACTACCACATTCACAACATGACCAAAAGCATGTGGAGAGCTGCTTGTCAAACATCGAATTCCAAAATCATGTGCTGTTATAACAGCCTCCACTCTTCTGGGAAGGCTTTCCACTAGATGTTGGAACATTGCTGCAGGGACTTGCTTCCATTCAGCCACAAGAGCATTAGTGAGGTCGGGCACTGATGTTGGGCGAATAGGCCTGGCTTGCAGTCGGCGATCCAATTCATCCGAAAGGTGCTCGATGGGGTTGAGGTCAGGGCTCTGTGCAGGCCAGTCAAGTTCTTCCACACCGATCTCAACCAACCATTTATGTATGGACCTCACTTTGTGCACGGGGGCATTGTCATGCTGCAACAGTAACGGTCCTTCCTCAAACTGTTGCCACAAAGTTGGCAGCACAGAATCGTCTAGAATGTCATTGCATGCTGTAGCGTTATGATTGCCCTTCACTGGAACTAAGGGGCCTTGCACGAACCATGAAATATAGGCCGAACCATTAATCCTCCTCCAACAAACTTTACAGTTGGCACTATGCATTCAGGTAGGTAAGATTTCTCCTGGCATCCACCAAACCCAGATTTTTCCGTTGGACTGCCAGATGGTGAATCGTGATTCATCACTCCAGAGAATGCATTTCCACTGCTCCAGAGTCCAATGTCAGCGTGATTTACACCACTACAGCCAACACTTGGCATTGTGCATGATGATCTTAGGCATGTGTGCGGCTGCTCGGCCATCGAAACCCATTTCATGAAGCTCCTGACTAACAGTTCTTGTGCTGATGTTGCTTCCAGAGTCAGTTTGGAACTTGGTAATGAGTGTTTCAACCGAGGACAGATGATTTATATGCACTACGCACTCGGCGGTCCCGTTCTGTGAGCTTGTGTGGCCTACCACTTTGTGGCTGAGCCGTTGTTAATTCTCAATGTTTCCACTTCACATTAACAGCACTTACAGTTGACCAGGCCAGCTCTAGCAGGGCAGAAATTTTACGAACTGACTTGTTGGAAAAGTGGCATCCTATGACGGTGCCACGTTGAAAGTCACTGACCTCTTCAATAAAGCCATTCTGCTGCCAATGTTTGTCTATGGAGATTACATGGCTGTGTACTCAATTTTTATTCACCAGTCAGCAACGGGTTTGGTTGAAATAGCCTAAACCACTAATTTGAAGAGGTATCCACATACATTTGTGTGTGTGTCGTCTGTGTCTGTGTGTGTGCCTGTGTGTGTGTGTGTGTGTGTGTGCCTGTGTGCATCTTCACAGTCTCCACTGTTCTATACAGTGCATTTTCTATCTGTTTTTTAAATCCGATTTTACTGCTTGTATGAGTTACTTGAAGTGGAATAGAGTTTCATGTAGTCATGGCTCTATGTAATACTGTGCGCCTCCTATAGTCTGTTCTGGATTTGGGTACTGTGAAGAGACCTCTGTTGGCATGTCTTGTGGGGTACGCATGGGTGTCTGAGCTGTGTGCTAGTAGTTTAAACGGACAGCATTCAACATGTCAATATTTCTCACAAATGCAAGTAGTGATGAAGTCAATCTCTCCTCTACAAGCCAGGAGAGATTGACATGCATCTTATTCATGTTAGCTCTCTGTTTAAATTTAAGGGCTAGCCTTGCTGCCTTGTTCTGGGCCAATTGTAATCTTTGTGGAGCCTGAACACACGACTGAACAGTAGTCCAGGTGCAGCAAAACTATGTCCTGTAGTACCTGCCTTGTTGATAGCGTTGTTAAGAAGGCAGAACAGTGCTTTATTATGGACAGACCGCTCCCCATCTTAGCTACTGTTGCATCAATATGTTTTACCATTACAATCCAGGGTTACTACAAGCAGTTTAGGGTCCTCAAATTGCTCAATTTCAACATTTATTAATTACAAGATTTAAGTGAGTTTTCTCCCCGTCTGTGGGTGGGTGGATAAGAGAATCAAAGTATACTTAGATGACTGTCCTCTTTGTCTTTACTTTGTCTGTTGGCATCCTAAGACACCCAACTGTCAGCGCATTCTGGGAATAAGGTAGAAGTTGTTTTCCGTAATCGTTAGTTTGACTCTTTTCCAGGGTTGGGAATTGCCAGGGACCTTAGAATATGATATTATCACGGTACTTAGGTGCCGATACCATATGTATTGCTGTTGTGAAGATTCTATATCTATTGGGATTTTGAGGTTCCGAACATATTGCTCACCATATGTCTGGCTGCAGAGAGACGAGAGCATGAGAAAACAAGCTTTGATCAGTCATGGAAATTGTAACGATCTTCGTCTTCATCGGATGAGGAGTAGGAAGGATCGGACCAAAACGCAGCGTGGTAAGTGTCCATGATTATTTATTATAACACAACACGAAAATACTAAATAACAGTGTGAAAGTAAGAAATGAAAACAGTCCTGAAAGGTGAAAACACAAAACAGGAAACAACTACCCACAAACACCAGGGGGGAAAGGCTACCTAAGTATGGTTCTCAATCAGAGACAACGGTAGACAGCTGCTTCTGATTGGGAACCATACCAGGCCAAACACATAGAAAAGAAAACATAGAAAAACAACATAGAATGCCCACCCCAACTCACACCCTGACCAATCCAAAATAGAGACATAAAAAAGGAACTAAGGTCACGGCCTGACAGAAATAAGTGGTGAAAACATGTTGGCATCAAGAGATATGCTGGACCCTATGTCAGAGAGGTGTTTCGGGGATGTAGTAAAATAAAGGTTAAATACAAATAAATAAATAAAATACCTACAACACCTATGGCAGACCTACAGTATGTCCAAAAATGATTTACAAAAAATCTCTACATGTAGGTCTCCTGATTTTAAACCCGATCGAACTGTTTGGCATCAACTGAAAACATTCATCCGTATCTCTGCCAAGCCCGCAAGCAAAGATGAACTGTTCAAGGCCATCAAGACATTTTGGCTAGAGAAATTGACGATACTACAATGCAACAAATACATTGATGATCTCAGCAAGGTTTTACCCGTGGTCGTGGAGTTGGGTGGAAGTGCAACTAAAATGTAGTTTAAATAACCGTCTGCATTTTGAATGTCTTTTCGAGTTATTTTATTAACGAAAGCATAAAGATTTTGAGGAAATACTATGCTGCTGTTTTGAGTTAGAAATGTAACACTTCAGAGTACTTAAGCATCAAATACATTGAAGGTATGGGGATGTTCACACCTACAGTAGCCGGGCTATAAAGAGTCTATTGTCCTGCTAATCGTGCTAGAAGTGTTTGAAAACCTGTTTTCAAAATGTCACCAGCTGTCCGTCAATACTGTAAATAAAAACACAGCATCTTGTTTACATTCTTTATTGTAACCACAATGTCACAAATAATGTGTATCTACCTTTCCAAATACTTTTAGAGTTTGGGATTCATTTGATTAATATTATGGTGTTTCTATTCCAAGAAAACGAAAAACCCTCCTAGTTTCCGTTAGGATGGAATGGAAAATATGGCCCTGTACAATGTGATGGTCAGGAGTAGGATTCTGTACTGGGCTATTTAGAATCCCTGTGTTGTGCGGGCACATTGGAGACTGGGGTTCAATTCCCTGCCAGGGAGGAAGGTGTAGGCTGTCCTGGTAAAATAAGAATTTGTTCTTAATTAACTGACTTGTCTAGTTAAATAAAGGTTACATTAAGAGCATAACATTTCTAAACCCTAATTGTATAATGGTAGTCTAACCAATACCCAAAGAGATTCAGACAAAATAAAACATCTCATTGATTTATCAATTTCATTGTCTGAAGAAAAGCACTGGAACGAGAGCGGGAGCGTGCGTCACGAGCCTGAGACACTCTGCCAGACCCATGACTCATTCAGCTCCCATTCCCCCCTCCTTTATAGCGGAAGCCTGAAACAAGTTTCTAAAGACGGTTGATATCTTTTGGAAGCCGTAGGAAGTGCAACTTGACCCCATAGACACGGTATATTTGGTAGGCCAAGCTTTGAAAAACTACAAACGTCAGATTTCCCACTTCCTGGTTGGATTTTTCTCAGGTTTTCGCCTGCCATATGAGTTCTGTTATACTCACAGACATCAGTCAAACAGTTTTAGAAACTTCAGAGTGTTTCCTATCCAATACTACTAATAATATGCATATATTACCATCTGGGACAGAGTAGGAGTCAGTTCACTCTGGGCACGCTATTCATCCAAAAGTGAAAATGATGCCCCCTATCCCAAAAAGGTTAAATAAATAAGACCTACACCACTTTTAACCTCTCTTGGGTAGCGGGCAGTATTTTGACGTCTGGATGAAAAGCATGCCCAAAGTAAACTGCCTGTTACTCAGGCCCAGAAGCTAGGATGTGCATGGAATTGGTAGATTTGGGTAGAAAACACTCTAAGGTTTCTAAAACTGTTAAAACTATGTCTGTGAGTATAACAGAACTGATATGGCAGGCAAAACCCCGAGGACAAACCACCCCCCCCCAAAAAAAAAATTCAGCGTACCACAATTTTCAATGGCTATCACTTTTATTATTAGGCCAAGTCCTCCCAGATTGCAGTTCCTAGGGCTTCCACTAGATGTCAACAGTCGTTAGAAAGAGTTTGAGGCTGTTTTTTTGAAAATTGAGCCATAAATTGTAGTTTTTCTAGGTGACTGTGTTTCCAAGCGCGTGGAAGAGAGTGTGTTCTTTGGTATTTTTCTCCGGTAAAGACAATAACGATTCTCTGTCTTAAATTTGATTGTTTATTTACGTATTAGGGTACCTAAGGTTTGATTATAAACGTTGTTTGACTTGTTTGGAAAGATTATTAGTAACGTTTGGGATTCATTTTGTATGCATTTTGATGGAGGGAAACTGGGTGGATTATTGACTCAAGTGAGTTTTTTTGGATATAAAGAATGACATTATCGAACAAAAGGACCATTTGTGATGTAACTGGGACCTTTTGGAGTGCCAACAGAAGAAGATCATCAAAGGTAAGGCATTTTTTATGTCTCTATTTCGGAATTTCTTGTCACACCTGCCTGGTTGAAATATGTTTTTCATATGTTTGTATGTGGGGCGCTGTCCTCAGATAATCGCATGGTTTGCTTTCGCGGTAAAGCCTTTTTGAAATCTGACACAGCGGCTCGATTAACAAGAAGTGAAGCTTTATTTTGATGTATTACACTTGTGATTTTATGAAAGTTCAATATTTATTATACTGTAGTTTGAATTTCGTGCTCTGCAATTTCACCGGATGTTGGCCAGGTGGGACGCTACCGTCCAAACCTGCCCATAAGAAGTTTTTAACTTCACATTACTCAACACTAGTGAGACTCATGTCGCCTACGGTAAGCCTACATTATATCGAAATATATGACGTGACTCTCCTCCAATAATTACATATAGAGGATTGGAGGATATTTCTGTAATTCAGTGATATAGTAATTTGTTAAGGATCTATAACTAAATAAACATCAGCATTTTGAAAGAGTATTTTTATAATTATTTGGTTAACGAAAGCATAAAGATCCCATTATTAGTTACATTGTTTAAGTTTGAACGTACAGACTGGCACAAAGAACAGCGGGAGTGTTTCAATAGTCAGCGCCATTATTAGTGCATTGCCCCTTAAAGTGTTGCTCTGTCCTACCCAGTGTGGCGCAGTTTCAATGGATACAGCTGGAAATCTGTGAGGCAATTCCATTGTGTGCCACTCGGGAGCCATGACCAATATGACCAATATATATATTGTCCTGCTAATAACAGAGTTAAACATATATCTGTGAGAATATCCAAGGGGCTTTTATATAATCCTGAATTATTCATAATAATTGCATTGTTTAAAAATTATTTTGGAGATTTTGTTTTCAAATAACGTAAAATGATTGAGAAAAAAGGCCATTCTTGAACATGGGATGAGACATTGTTACTAATTTGTAAATAAAGCCGGTTTGTTATTTAGAATGATTTATTTATGTTTTTAGAGGGAGAGAAACCAAAAGCCTACGGTCATCTCATGCATTTCCTAGTCGAGGCCAGCACAGGTACTGAACCAGCATTTGTAGCAACACAGCTTGCACTGTTATACAGTGTTTTAGACCGTTGCACCACTCGGATGCTGTACAACGTGACTGGTCGGGAGTAGGCTACAGTAAGGGCAAAATAATCCAAAACAAAATAAATGAATAAAAATCTTATTGTAACAACAGTTTTAGTAAGTAATACTGAAGTTGTGCACAATTATCAGTTTCTATTTAGGTTTATGTCACCCATTCATTGTCAGTTAGAGACACAGTAGGACCCAAAAGCATAATCAGTGCTCTAACTCCCCCTTGCGCTGGTCCGGAGCAATGAACTGGTGACACAGGGTACCGTACTAGACCACAAATGACCTCTAAGTACTGCAGCATAATCGCAAAGCTTTTAGTGGAGCAACCACTGTAGCATCATATCCAAGAAGGCTCGAGGCTGTAGTTGCTGCCAAAGGTGCTTCAACAAAGTACTGAGTAAATGGTCTGAATACTTATGTAAATGTTATGTTTAAAAAAAAATATATTTGCAGAAATGTAAAATAAACAGTGTTTAATAATACATGGAATAATGTAGTAACCAAAAAAGTGTTAAACAAATTGAAACATATGTCATATTTGAGATTCTTCAAGTAGCCAACCTTTGCCTTGATGACAGCTTAGCACACACACGCTTGGCAAACTCTCAACCAGCTTCATATGGTAGTCACCTGGAATGCATTTCAACTAATAGGTGTGCCTTCTTAAAAGTGAATTTGTGGAAATGTTTTCCTTCTTAATGCGTTTCAGCCAGTCAGTTGTGTTGTGGTCGGGTCAGTATACAGAAGATAACCCTATTTGGTAAAAGACCAAGTCCATATTATGGCGAGAACAGCTCAAATAAGCAAAGAGAATCGACAGTCCGTCATTATTTTAAGGGCAGTCAATACGGAAAATTTCAAGAACTTTTAAAGTTTCTTAGGGGGACTATCATTTGTTATTCAACAGGACAATGACCCAACACACCTCCAGGCTGTGTAAGGGCTATTTTACCAAGGAGAGTGATGGAGTGCTGCATCGGATGACCTGGCCTCCACAATCCCCTGACCTCAACCAACACTATAGCCTAAAGGAACTCAAACCCAACTACAGGGGCCAGAACAGTGGTATTTTTGTAGGGTTTTTTGATAAATGCCGAAAATCAGCTCTGTGGTAAACACAGGCTTAGAAGATCTTATGTTTTGTTCTATGAGATAATCTTCATCAGCTAATGTACTTTTTTGTGTATTTTGAAGCATTGATATAATAAAAAATATCACAAAGCACATTTAGGCTTCACAATTCATAAAGGCAATTTTAACTGACTGTTATTATCTCATAGAACAAAACGTATAATATCTCCTAAGCCTGTGTTAACCTCAGACCTTATTTTCGGTGTTAATCACAAACCCTATTCTTTCCCAATTCATTTTCCCTATAGGAATGGCTAAATGACCCAGAGGTAACTAATTTCTGTTATTTTAAAACTGCAAGCTGGCAAGCTCTATATCGTCCAAAAATAATATTGTAATATGTAATTATAAAAAATTGATTTTCCCCTATCACTAGTATTTTCTTATCCTCCGAATGGCAAAGATAATGCCAGGCTGACACTGTACAAGTTCAGGAATCCCCACACCACCCCGCCATGTTTCACTCTGCAACTGTTCCTCTGTCAAAGATAGGATGGTTAAATTAAATAGCTTCATTTAATATTCCTTAGGATTTGAATTTCAAAGTATGTTGACAGGGATTGTTTACTAACAACTTTCTGCATCATTCATTAGCAATTTTCTAATTGAGTCGCTCAGCTAATTATAGCAAAACCGCGTATGTGGAATAGCTTGAAGTGTGACTGCAATCAGAAAGCGCCTTCCTCATTAACGAATGGTATATTTTCAATTTGACACACATCCGACATCCCCCACACTTGGTAATTATTGCTTGAGGCCTCATATTAATACAATGGTAACAAATTATCTCTGTTTTTTTATTACCACTCTGACAATGGATTGTGTTCATTGAGGATATTTAAATTGTTCAATATCCCCCAGGTAATATGTGTGAATGCCCCTGCTCTCCCTGACATAATAGATCTCCAGGGGAAATTATACACAACAAAACAGCCATTTTGGGGTGATGATTATACTCATTTGAGAGCTCAGTGGGGAAACCATTCAGAGGCTGTGGTGTGTATCAACACTCAGAAATCTACCAGTGTTCTTTTCCTCTAAAATGCACAATAGGCAGGTTTGACACCCTTTGTTACTTCTGAGGCAAACCGAGAAATTGATGGTTTGCTCGCTGTGAAGATGTTTCCCAGAAGACTTTGCAGGTGGCAAGAACGGGAGACGACGTGTGACATTTTGTTTATCGGTGACCTCTTGGCTTTTGTCGCAGCTCGATTGTCAGAGCAGGCGGGTGGCGGTTGAGATACTGGCTTTTCTATCTTATCAGTGGTGAGATACAGAGTATGTGGGGGTGGGGTCCGGGGAAATAAATGTGTCTACCTACCTACTGTTAGGTTGACAATGACGGCAGCCACGGAAGAGGTACATTTTGTATTGTTCTTCTTATCGTTTTCTCTGTATCCGACAAAAGAGAGGACTGAAAGTGTCTGGCGGTGGTCATTGTCCAGATGGCACCATAAGCCCCTGGGGGGAGGGGGGGAGAAAATGAGAAAGGAGTGAGAGAATGATGAATCAAGTGCCTTGGCTTCAGGAGTAGGCAGTAGTGCAGTCAGCTTGATCGGCACAGACGCTGTTGGTATGGCTGGTTTGGTACGGCGGGTCTTGTTGGCATTGACCAATCACTGCCACTGCTAGGAACAGACTTCCAGGCATGTTTTTGACAGTTCTCTTTCATGTGTAGTTTTGACACACACACACACACCATCGTGCACATGCATGCACGGTGTCTGATTATCTTAATTTAGAGACTATCGTTTGTTGAACATCATTGAGTGGCAAGGGACAGGGAGTGTGGTGTGTACCCGGTTCTGCGCTCGTCATGCTACAGCGGAGGAGAGAACAGTGGAGAGACCAGCTCTCAAACTCAAATCATATGTTATTTTTCACATGCACCAAATACAACAATTGTAGACTTTACCGTGAAATGCTTACTTGCGAACCCTTGCCCAACGACAGAGAGTTAAAAAGTAAGAAATCAAAATAGAAAATTAGTAACATAATTACACTAACAGCAGGTAGCCTAGCAGTTAGGAGTGTTGGACCAGTAACCAAAAGGTTGCTGGTTTGAATCCCAGAGCAGAATCTGTCGATGTGCCCTTGAACAAGGCACTTAACCCTAATTGCTCCTGTAAGTTTCTCTAAATAAATGTGTCTGCTAAATTATTAAAATGTAATGTAAATATATATACAGGGAGTACCAGTACCTAGTCAATGTGCAGGGGTACAAGGTAGTTGAGGTAGATGTGTACATGTAGGTAGGGGTAAAGTGACTAGTCAATCAGGATAGATAATAAACAGAGGTGTGTGTGTACACTATATATACAAAAGTATGTGGACAAATTGGTGGATTCTGCTATTTCAGTCAGACCCGTTGCTGACAGGTGTATAAACTTGAGCACAGAGCAATGCAATCTCCATAGACAAATGTTGACAGTATAATGGCCTTACTGAAAAGCTCAGTGACTTTCAACGTGGCACCATCATAGCTTCATGAAATGGCAGAGCAGCTGCACACAAGCCTAAGATCACCACGCACAATGCCAAACGTTGGCTGGAGTGGTGTAAAGCTTGCCACCATTGGACTCTGGAGCAGTCAAGCCGATGGACGAATCTGGGTTTGGCAGATGCCAGGAGAATGCTACCTGCCTCAATGCATAGTGCCAACTGTTAAGTTTGGTGGATGTTCTTCATGGTTCGGGCTAGGCCCCTTAGTTCCAATGAAGGGAAAGCATAACGCTCCAGCATACAATGGCATTCTAGATGATTTTGTGCCTCCAACTTCATGGTAACAGTTTGGGGAAGGCCCTTTCCTGTTTCAGCATGACAATGTCCGCGTGCAGAAAGCGAGGTCCATACAGAAATTGTTTGTTGAGATCGGTGTGGAAGAACTTGACTGGCCTGTACAGAGTCCTGACCTCAACCCCATCGAACACCTTTGGGATTAATTGGTAAGCTGACTGCAAGCCAGGCCTAAATGCCCAACATCAGTGCCCGACCTCATGCTCTTGTAGCTGAATGGAAGCAAGTCCCTGCAGCAATGTTCAAACATCTAGTGGAAAGCCTTCCCAGAAGAGTGGAGGCTGTTACAGCAGCAAAGAGGAGACCAATGCCATATTAATTATCATGATTTTGGAATGAGCTGTTCGACAAGCAGGTGTTGACACACTTTTGGTAATGTACTGAATGTCTGTGTTGGAGTGTGAGTGTATGGGTAGAGTCCAGTGAGTGTGCATAGAGTCAGTGCAAAAAAAGGATTAATGCAAATAGTCCGGGTAGCCATTTGATTAACTATTTAGCAGTCTTATGGCTTCAGAGTAGAAGCTTTTCAGGACCCTCTTGGTCCCAGACTTTGCACTCCGGTACTGCTTCCCATGCGTTAGCAGAGAGAACCAAGGATTAGGTGGCCGGAGTCTGACCATTTTTCGGGCCTTCTGACCACCTCCCTGTAGGCTGTCTCATCATCATCTGTGATCAGGCCTACCAGCGTTGTGTCGTAAGCAAGCTTGATGATGGTGTTGGAGTCATGCGGGGTTAATAGGGAGTACAGGAGGGGACTAAGCACACACCCCTGAGGGTTCCCCGTGTTTAGGGTCAGTGTGGTGAATGTGTTGTTGCCTACCCTCACCTCCTAGGGATGGCACATTAGGCAGTCCAGGATTCAGTTGCAGAGGGAGGTGTTCAGTCCCAGGGTCCCGAGCTTGGAGGGGACTAGGGTGTTGAATGCTGAGCTATAGTCAATGAACATCATTCTCACGTACCTAGGTATTCATCTTGTCCAAATGGGAGACAGCAGTGTGGAGTGCACTAGATATTGTGTTATCGGTGGATCTGTATAGCGGTATACAAATTGCAGTGGGTCTATGGTGTCTGGGGTGATGGTGTTGATGTGTGCTATGACCAGCCTTTCAAGCATGTCATGGTTACAGATGTGAGTGCTTTGGTACAATAGTCATTTGGGCAGGTTACCTTCTTTGGATCAGGGACAATGGTGGCCTGCTTGAAACATGTTGGGATCACAGACTGGGATAAGGAGAGTTTGAAAATGTTTGTGAAGACACTTACCAGCTTGTCTGCATATGCTCTGAGAACGCGCCCTAGTATTCCATCTGTCCCAGCGGCCTTACAAGTGTTAATCTGTTTAAAAGTCTTATTCACATCGGCCACGGAGAGCGAGATCACACAGTCATCTTGGACAGCAGGGGCTCTCATACATGGCTCAGTGTTTGCCTCGGAGCAACCATTTAGCTCATCTGGGAGGTCTGCATCACTGGGCAACTCACTGCTCGGTTTCCCTTTGTAGTCCGTAATGGTTTGCTAGCCCTGCCACATCCGACAAGCATCTCAGCAGGTGTAGTAGGATTCAATCCTAATCATATATGGTCCTTTTTCTTGTTTGATGGCTCATCAGAGGTCGTCGGTGTCCTCATCCGTGAGATGCAAGCCATCCCTATTGTATCCTTATGGTATGGCCATCCCTATGGTATAGCGAAGAGACAAACTGCTTAATGTATGGGGGACGGATTGTACTTTTGCTTTTATTGCTGTGTTACGCTATATGTGGTATAAAAATGTTGATTAATCACCTTTCGGTGTAAAAAACATGGAATTTAAAAACGGAAAACGATGTTTTAAGTGAGAAGCACCACAATGCCTTCTTCACCCATGCTTTAACAAGCTTTTCCAGCACACAATTTTGACCTACTACAGTAGCTATGTTGGTCTATTGTACTTCCAACAATGTGTAGTCAGGTTGCTTATGATTCAAACCTTCTCAAACAGCCTAATATACAGGTCTGGAAAAAATTAAGAGACCACTGCAAAATTGTCAGTTTCTCTGGTTTTACTATTTGTAGGTGTTCGGGTAAAATTAACTTTTTTGTTTTATTCTATAAACTACTGACAACATTTCTCCCCAATTGCAAATAAAAATGTTAGAGCATCATTTAGAGCATTTATTTGCAGAAAATGACAACTGGTCAAAATAACAAAGATGCAGTGTTGTCAGACCTCAAATAATGCAAAGAAAATAAGTTTAGATTCATTTTTAAACAACACAATACACTTTTTTGGAAGAGTTCAGAAGTCAATATTTGGTGGAATAACCCTGATTCATGCGTCCTTTACCAAGACAAATCTGCCCGATAATTTTGCAGTGGACTTTATAGTGTCCTGCTATTAACCTCTAAAAGTCTAAGCTGTTAGGGGAGGAGGTTCTACTAAGCTAACATATGGAATTGTTTTAAGATGATCATACCATGGATTATTTGTTTTTTGATTTTGAATTTTATGACCCCTTTAGGTATCCCTAAAATATATATTAAAAATATTTGATAAAGTACTGAATTTGGCCTTTACCACTAAAATCCATAGAATCACATAGAATAACACATTCATTAATGGCAAAAAAAGACAGTCAAAAAATGGATCATTCGGAATACGGTTTTGAAGTGTCTGTCCTATATCTAGGAGATATAAGAAAGCTCAGAAAATATTAGTGTTTTTTTGGACACATATTTAACCCCTTAGTTTTGTTGGCACAAAACTTCCTCCATACTCCCATTCATTTATATGGGTTACCTTCAGACGAGTCCCGTGATACTTGCAGCGGTCGTAGAGCAAAAAGTGGAGAGCAAAACATGAGTCTCATCTTTCCACAGTGTGGTCATATTAGTTTGTGTCTTAAACGGTTCAGAACACTACAGATGTTTTCATGAGGAGACCGATTTTCATGATGCCTCATGATCTGACAAACATCCCTGTAGCTCGGCAACCTTCCACCGCAGATGGGGAAGGCTGACATAGGCGGAGGTGATGGATTGAGACGGCCCATGCAAAAAAAACATATCTCTAGTTTAAACTGACACATTTTGATGGGGATTTTTTTATTATGTTACTTAGATTGATGCACAGGTGCGTCAATAGACACTTAACCTTTTCACACATACCAACAAATGGGTGTGATCATTCTACAGTGGTCCCTGGAGCGTACTCTCAAACCGGTTTGATTAGAACGCTTATTTAGAACATCCAGTTTCGATTGAAGCAACAGTCAGCATTTCAGCTAGCCACACTGTATTTTCACAGAAACATTTTGCACAAAAACAGTCCTTACAAAGTTATGTCCTGAATGTGAGAAGTTTATTTTTGGGATGCAATGTTCTGACATTCACAGAAGTAGCAACAGCATACACAATCAACCAAACTGGAAAATTTGTTCTAGCGCTAACTGAGGAAATATTGACATAACACAAGCGTTCATATTTAGATAACTCTCGGCGGCTGACAGAATTACTATTTATAAATAATTACATAACGGGTGAGTTCAACATTGATCAAAATAATTGAGTAAAATACTTTCTAGAAATCGAAAGTAATTGAATGATGGGTAGGTGGTGCGCACCGCCATGTTTGTTATTCTTGTCAACCAAAGATAATAAGAAGAGACACGATGAGTTTCGTCTGTTTGCTGTATGCATGTTGAAGGAGGTGTGTCATCTATGATCATTGACTTCTGGAAGTTTACCCGAAAGATGAGTGAATCATTCCTTCACCTCATTATAATGTCTTTGGTCTGACAGACGTTTACGTGACACCCAGAATGCATTGTATAATGTCAACAAATAGCTTAGCTTTAGCTCATTATAATAAGTACAACCGTCAAAAACGTATTTTACACACATCATAGGTGTCCATTACAATCTATGCAATAATCAGAATACATTATTTGTCATCAGTACTTGAAAACATGAAACATAAAACTGTAAATACATTATTCGTCATCAGTACTTGAAAACATGAAACATAAAACTGTAAATACATTATTCGTCATCAGTACTTGAAAACATGAAACATAAAACTGTAAATACATTATTCGTCATCAGTACTTGAAAACATGAAACATAAAACTGTAAATACATTATTCGTCATACATACATACATACATACATACATACATACATACATACATACATACATACATACATACATACATACATACATACTGTATGCTACAGTAGAAACGACAACAAGATATATAGAAAAAAAGACACTTATTTTGATTAGAACACACTGTTGTGGAAATTCTTACACAGGGACACTCAAACTCAATTTTAAATTAATCATTGTTTATTTGTCTGTGCGCTGAAGAGGTTTCAACAAACTTAATGCACCATAGTGAATGTCTGTCAGAAACTCTGCCTGGGCAAACCCAGCAGGTGTCTTTATATACGGCTTGTGAAAGCAAAATTGCAAGATTATGTGCAAATACTATAATTGCATCAAATGGTTGTTTTATGCAGCAGAATAGGGGGTTCTTAGAACACTCTCATCTGTGTGTGTTCTACTGAGAATGGGCCCTGGGGGCTTAATGCTGACAGAAGATTTACGATGCCTTGGGTGATAAACCTAACAAGACCGCATTCCATAGCATGAGTTGGTGTTTCCGTACTGAGGTACCAGGGTGTAGAAGACTCCAGTACGGATAATTATGAGAGGAACCTTGTTTTGGGGGCTAGACCCTGGTTTCTACACAATGAGAACAGCCTTTACAGAAGATACTGTCTGCTGTGAATTATTTGTATCTTTCATATGAATTCTAAACCTTGTGACCCATTCCATACATCTGTTGTTTGTCATGAACATTAAGGGGGTGTATCTTAGCTATAAAAAGGTGTTGTATTGTTTGTGTCGGGGCTCTCAACAAATCATCTAAGAGTGATTTGTTGACCAGCCATCGTTATTGTAGCGCACTCACATCATTCACTTGTGGGTGTGGTGTGACGTGCTCTCCCTATAAGTGAATAAAGATTTAATTTAAGCATAACTCTGACTTGTGTGATACGTTTCTCTCCTCATTTGAAAATACAGAAATTAACCACCCCAGGCTATACACAGACAAGTTATATTTGCATGTTTTACAATAAGTTTGGTCTGTTTGCACACATATACAAAGTTATTATTTGTAAGGAAAACCACAAGGAAGGTAATGCGAGCGCCAGACAGAAAATGTGGGAAATCGTGCAAGACTGCGCAAATGTCTGCATACTTGATCTGAGGAAACATTGGTGAAGTGTGTGGGCTGTCTTCAAAGAGAGACATTTTTCCAGCTCAATAAAGCCTCCAACATAAATTGTCCACAATGCTGAAATGGTCTACTTCTATGTGAATTAATGATGAGGCGGAACACACCACAATTCAAACTGTTAGAAAATAATTTGGAAATTGACAAGTTGAAACATAGCCTATAGATAATGTTGGGTTCTGAGAATATGAAAATATACTTATTCACGTCACTGATGGAGTGCTAAGGTTTAGAGGGTCTAGACCAGAGGTTAGGGGTTATAGGAGGAAGGTATATAGTGTGTACAACTAAGCTTGGAATGTGCTGAGTGCAGGAAAGTGATAACATTTGGCAGGCATTGAGAAGGGGAGACATCTTGGAAACTAGCAATGTCACTGAGGGAGAGAGGGTAATGTATAACTTTATATTATGTCAGGTTATGTTATTGTTAGCCATCAGGGAAACTCTGGGAGGAGAAGAGACAGTCTGGTATCAATAACCATGACAACCTTGAGTTGGGGATAAGTGAGCACTTTGGGGTAGAGGTCAGGTTAGATAAAGTGCGTAAGAACAGATATCACTAAGGTTCTGTTTAGCAACAGAGACTCTGGCAACCCCGGACAGGAGGGCGACTCTGGCAACCCCGGACAGGAGGGCGACTCTGGCAACCCCGGACAGGAGGGCGACTCTGGCAACCCCGGACAGGAGGGCGACTCTGGCAACCCCGGACAGGAGGGCGACTCTGGCAACCCCGGACAGGAGGGCGACTCTGGCAACCCCGGACAGGAGGGCGACTCTGGCAACCCCGGACAGGAGGGCGACTCTGGCAACCCCGGACAGGAGGGCGACTCTGGCAGCCCCGGACAGGAGGGCGACTCTGGCAACCCCGGACAGGAGGGCGACTCTGGCAACCCCGGACAGGAGGGCGACTCTGGCAACCCCGGACAGGAGGGCGACTCTGGCAACCCCGGACAGGAGGGCGACTCTGGCAACCCCGGACAGGAGGGCGACTCTGGCAACCCCGGACAGGAGGGCGACTCTGGCAACCCCGGACAGGAGGGCGACTCTGGCAACCCGGACAGGAGGGCGACTCTGGCAACCCCGGACAGGAGGGCGACTCTGGCAACCCCGGACAGGAGGGCGACTCTGGCAACCCCGGACAGGAGGGCGACTCTGGCAACCCCGGACAGGAGGGCGACTCTGGCAACCCCGGACAGGAGGGCGACTCTGGCAACCCCGGACAGGAGGGCGACTCTGGCAACCCCGGACAGGAGGGCGACTCTGGCAACCCCGGACAGGAGGGCGACTCTGGCAACCCCGGACAGGAGGGCGACTCTGGCAACCCCGGACAGGAGGGCGACTCTGGCAACCCCGGACAGGAGGGCGACTCTGGCAACCCCGGACAGGAGGGCGACTCTGGCAACCCCGGACAGGAGGGCGACTCTGGCAACCCGGACAGGAGGGCGACTCTGGCAACCCCGGACAGGAGGGCGACTCTGGCAACCCCGGACAGGAGGGCGACTCTGGCAACCCCGGACAGGAGGGCGACTCTGGCAACCCCGGACAGGAGGGCGACTCTGGCAACCCCGGACAGGAGGGCGACTCTGGCAACCCCGGACAGGAGGGCGACTCTGGCAACCCCGGACAGGAGGGCGACTCTGGCAACCCCGGACAGGAGGGCGACTCTGGCAACTCCGGACAGGAGGGCGACTCTGGCAACTCCGGACAGGAGGGCGACTCTGGCAACTCCGGACAGGAGGGCGACTCTGGCAACTCCGGACAGGAGGGCGACTCTGGCAACTCCGGACAGGAGGGCGACTCTGGCAACTCCGGACAGGAGGGCGACTCTGGCAACTCCGGACAGGAGGGCGACTCTGGCAACTCCGGACAGGAGGGCGACTCTGGCAACTCCGGACAGGAGGGCGACTCTGGCAACTCCGGACAGGAGGGCGACTCTGGCAACACCGGACAGGAGGGCGACTCTGGCAACACCGGACAGGAGGGCGACTCTGGCAACACCGGACAGGAGGGCGACTCTGGCAACCCCGGACAGGAGGGCGACTCTGGCAACACCGGACAGGAGGGCGACTCTGGCAACACCGGACAGGAGGGCGACTCTGGCAACTCCGGACAGGAGGGCGACTCTGGCAACTCCGGACAGGAGGGCGACTCTGGCAACTCCGGACAGGAGGGCGACTCTGGCAACTCCGGACAGGAGGGCGACTCTGGCAACTCCGGACAGGAGGGCGACTCTGGCAACACCGGACAGGAGGGCGCTCTCAATACTCTCTCCTCCAATCTCCAATCTCCCCATCCACGATGTCCTCCATTCTCTCTTCTCCCGGGTCCAGGATCCCTGCTCCTCCTGGCCACACTGCTTGATCCTTTGGTGGTGGGTAGTTCTGTAATAGCTGTTTGAAGTAGAGGACCAAGGTGCAGCGTGGTAAATGTTCATGATTTATTAATAGAACTGAACACTGAATAACAAAAAACAACAAAGTGAACGAACGAAACAGTTCTGTCTGGTGCAGACACAAAAACAGAAAACAACTACCCACAAACCACATGTGGGAAAAGGCTACCTAAGTATGGTTCTCAATCAGAGACAACGATAGACAGCTGCCTCTGATTGAGAACCACACCCGGCCAAACACACAGTAATAGAAAACATAGAATGCCCATCCCAACTCACGCCCTGACCAAACCAAAATAGAGACATAAAAAAGGCGTGACAGCAGCACATTACTAGAAGACAAAACAGCTCACTCAATCAAGCCTGAAAGTCTTGTAAGTATAAAATCAAAGCTTGCTTTCATGTAGTTAAGAAAAAGCTTGACAAGTTTGTGGAATGGGATAGTGTCTTAGTGTGGGGTGGGAAGAATGCAATACATGACCTTGTATGCAGTACAAATCACATTATTGTAGGAGCAACTCCTCTCGGAGTATGAATTAGGCTGGTTGAGAAGGTTTGAATACTAACAAATCTGCCTACACATTGTTGTAAGTCCATAGACCAACATAGCTACTGTAGTAGGTCAAAGCTGTGTGCTGCAAAACCTTGGTAGAGCATGCGTGAAGTGGGCATTGTGGTGCTCATGATTTTCCTTTCTTTTTAAGGCTTCAGACCAATGCCTACTTCTCACTTACCTTTTGTTTTTAATTGAACAGCCCATTATAACGGCCTATACATGCATTCATAAACCATCACACATGCGTGGCGCATAGAAAGTGTTGCCCTTGTATGATGGCATCACCCACCTTGAGTCACTATGGTATCACTCACATTCCTAGAGTGTTGGTAGGCCTATCAGTCACATTCCTTGAGTATTGCCTTGCGTACAGTACACACTCAAGGGTGAACTCATCGCTTCCAATAACTTTAAAGCAGGATGAGGAGGAGGAGAGGGAGCATTTCAAGAGAAAGGCAGAAATGTCATTTTAAGGCTAAGGCAATACATCTTGATACAACGGCACTAGAAGCTCCTTTCTCTCTCTCTCTACCTCCCTTCCTTCCTTTACTTATTTATTAAAAGTGCTGGCTTGCCTTGAACGACGAGCAAGTAACGCCTTAGCTCTCTGTGAGTAATACTGTAGTAGGCCACCAGCTGTCTTCTGGGCCATAATGCAATGTCCATGTCCATGTCCACATCTTCACCTCATTGGGATTTGTTAGTGAGCCAAATATGTGGAAATAGCTTCTTTAGGCCATAACCCACCCACTACAGAGATCAAGCCTACATAACCATGTTTTTTTGCTGTTGTCCTGTCAGAGTAGTGAGCTCACACACTTAGGCTGACTGATGAGACTTACTGAACCATGGATGAATTAAGTTATCATACATCTGTTATTTGCTCTCCATACCTGACCATTTCATCTCTTGTTGACCGAGAGGATGGAGGAAGGGAAGAACAGAGGGTGGAGGAGAGAAGAAAGCATGCCCAATCCCAAAATGAACCCTTAATAAACCTATGCACTTGTGGAGATCTACAGTGAGAGGATTAGATGGGTAAATGGTGAAACTTCAACCTAGCCCATCAGAGGACAAGATTGCACCTGTCAAATCCTCTCAGATCTCCACAAGTACATAGGGTGTAGGGGTTAGGAGTTCATATGGGATTGGGCCGCTTAGTTTTTTGGCTGGAACTCTCAGACCCTCATGGCCCTGGCATTATGTCATTGGCTGTTGGGAAGCCAAAAGGCTTTCAGCACCACTTTCACTGCTCTGTCTGAGGAGATGATAGTCTGATACATCCATTTCTCAAGGTGATAAGCCAAGTAGCTAGCAAGCTAGCTAGTTATCATAGCAGACACAGAACTGACATTTTGTGTCTGTGAGGGTGTTCCAATTTGTATTTCGGTCTTCTGTATGAGGGCAGCCTTTTTACGAGGGCTAATACACTCCATTTAGACACCTCTCGATTTGGAGAAAGTGCTCCACTGTGTGCTGGCCTATTTGCGTTCAGATGTTGCATTGAGAGAGAAAGGGAGAGACATTTGGGAGGTTGTGAAGAGAGGCTGAGAGGGAGAGGTAAAAAGAGAGCAAGGCATGATACTGAGAGATTTGGAGAGAGAATGAGCGTTGATGATGAGTCTGCGAGAGAAAGAATAAAAAGAGAATAAAGGGAGCAATATAACAAGTGAAAGGAAAATGGAAGGGTGAAAATGAGAAGATGAAGAGAGGACGGGACCTGGTTTGAAGACAGTTCATTCCACTAATCTACTGATTAATCAACTAATCTTTTTCGGTCGACTGACAGCTTTACAACAGCACTTATTTACTCAGTCGCCTCTGATCTGTGAGCACCAAATGGGTGCAAGAGAGAATGATAGGGGGATGAGGAGAGGTTATGTCCAGTCCAGAGAGTCGAGCCGCTTTCACTCTGCCAAATCACTCTCACTGCCCCTGCGGGATCATGGTTAGTGGCTGAGTTCGTTTCGGTCTCGGCTCTGTAATCTGTTGGCTCTGTCTGGATACTCTCCTTGACCATCATTCCTATAGATTTAGGTTCAAAGAAAGCATACTAAATAGTTTACCTTCAATTGATAATGATTCTATAAATTATTTACTAAACAGATACAACCTCTGTTACTGAAATGACCTACTTGAAGCTGCTGTAATAAAGTACATGTAGACCTCTGAAAGTGCAAATGCTTAGTACACCTGTCACTGATGCACTAGGCGACACACATACTGCACAGCACTACCTATATAATGTTAAAGAAATTATAGTGTAGGATAAAAACACATGTCATGTACAGTGGAGATAAATGGAGTGTGATTGACATGCTTCACATGCCAGGCAGGATAGCACAGGATCACAGCACCACTGTTCCAGCGAGAATGTTCCTTTAGAGGTAGGTGTGTGTACGCGCGTGTGTGTACGCTCAGTGGTGGAAAAAGTAATTGTCATACTTGAGTAAAGGTAAAGATACCTTAGTAGAAAAGGACTCAATTAAAAGTGAAAGTCCCCCAGTAAAATCAAACTTCAGTAAAAAAAAGTTAAAGTTTTTGATTTTAAATATACTATATATCAAGTAAAGGTGTAAATTATTTCAAAATCCTTATATTAAGCAAACCAGACGGCACCATTTTGTTTTTTTATTTACGGATAGCCAGGGGTACGCTCCAACACTCAGACATCATTTACAAATTAAGCATGTGTTTAGTGAATCTGCATGATTAGAGGCAGAAGGGATGACCAGGGATGTTCTCTTGATAAGTGTGTGAATTTGACAATTTTCCTGACCTGCTAAGAATTCAAAATGTAACGAGTACTTTTGGGTGTCCAGGAAAATGTATGGAGTAAAAAGTACATAATTTTCTTTAGAAATGTAAAAATATAAATGGTAAAGTACAGATACCCCCCCAAAACTTCTTAAGTAGTACTTTCAAGTATTTTTACTTAAGTACTTTACATGTGTGTGTGTGTGTGTGTGTGTGTGTGTGTGTGTGTGTGTGTAAGAGAGGAGAGTAAAAGAACGACCGGGAGAGAGGGGATACTTGGGAGACAGAAGTCTATTTCTCTTGCTTATCCTAAGTTGTTCTCGAACTGAAAGTGTTCTCTCCCTTCTAAACAAATTAGATTTCACATTCAGAGAACACAGCGGCCATCTTACTAGCAATAGAGATATCTAATAGGCTTACTCATTCAAAACAACCCTTGAAGAAGCGATTTCACAATGACAGCTGCTTTGATGTGTGTGTCTCGGTGTGTGTGCGTGTGCATGTGTGTGTGTGTGTGTGCATGTGTGTGTGTGCATGTGTGTGTGTGCATGTGTGCGCGTGCATGTGTCATTTGGGACCCTTTCCAGAATTCAATATAGGTAACAATGCTGTTATGTTGGATTTGTAAAATTCCAGACAATTTCTACTTCAACAAGACTATTAACCCATGTTACTTAAGCAAGGACCCAAGAACGATCCCCGTGTCAGTCGAACACGGCCAGGACATGCTATCGACCCCGAGAACACATACCCGAAAAAAAAGGTTACTTTGGACAATGAAAGAAATCACGACACAAGTCCTTTATCATTCTGTCCACAGTTGCTTACTCCCAGGGTGGTGGAATTTTCTAATCAAGTGGGAGAGACTTAGTCATTTCTTCAAACAATCATCTTTATTCGATATCAATTAATTATTGCATAATGACACCGGTCAACTCAACAGCCTTGACTGTTGGGCTGAGCAGCCTGACTGATAATGAAAAAACAGATCTTACCCCTTCTAACCCCTACCATAAGCCACCTTGGTCCATCGACTGCTTATCTGCACTGGATGTTGTTTTACTTCCAATCTGGCTTAGTTTCCCAGATGCCAGGATGATGAGACAATGAGGCGTTGTTCTAAAGTCTTCCAGGCGATCTCTCTCGGGTCACACACACCACATCGTGTCTATGGAATGCCAGCGTTAGGTTTTTATCACCAAGTCATTGGCAGCTCAAGCTATCTCTAGCAAAACCCATTTCCTTGACCATTTGCCCAGACTAACTTCAGGAAGCTAGAGTGGAAACCATTTCTTTACAGAAACACAGAATTAAACCGAACAGACATGTCTTCCTATTTGTTAAGTATTTATTGCTAACTATTAACAAACAAATCAGATAAATATGCAATTGTTCTATCACATTCAACCATTTTGATATTTCCTTAACTTAAGAGAAATTATAACGTAGAAAAATACATACAAATATCACGCAAAAAATTCTCAGCAATCTAAGTCAGAGTATATTTTTCATCTGTACGAAACAAATCATCATGTTGATACTAATCTTACTCCCATTGGTCAGTATGGTAGAAACTAAAATTAATATATCTTGTTGGGACATCTTCCGTTTAGTGCCTAATGAAAATGACAAGCATCATGATTCCACAATTTATAAGGCAACGCCTAGCCATAGGCAACGCCGTTAGCACAACCCTGCTATTGTTCCTGAGTATTATCATTAAAAAAATCTCTTTGGTAATGGATATACAGTAGGTCATGTATCCTAGGGGCGGCAGTGGTTAGAGCATTGGACTTGTAACTGAAAGATTGCAAGATCAAATCCCTGAGCTGACAAGGTAAAAATCTGTCGTTCTGCCCCTGAACAAGGCAGTTAACCCACTGTTCCTAGGCTGTCATAAGAATTCGTTGTTAACCGACTTACCTAGTTAAATAAAGGCTAAAAAAAAAAATAGATTAGCATCAGTTTCACTCTCAGGATCGGAGTTCACCCCTCCATTCACCAAGGCATGCTGAGAACAGTCTCAACATAGTACACAACTTCTTTACCCATGTCATCATTAGCATAACAACAATCAAAACAATCAATCCATAATCTATTAATTTCTCCACTCATATAGTTATTAACATACTAAAACTTACTCAACCAAATCAGTCAGCATCACTCAGTTTCCAAATCATAAGAAATTCTCAATTATCCAACCAAAATGTACGATGACATTGCTCAGTGATTCTCATCGGTTCAATCACTCAAAATGAAAACCTCAACTTAACACACATCACTGGCAGAATGCACATTTATATTAACATACAATATATTCACCTCATAATTAACCCAATATATTCACCTCATAATTAACCCAATTAACAATCTCATCGGGGTTATAATTACTGATCAGTATCTCAATTCATTCTTAGCCTAAATTACTATAAACGGAGCGGTGTATAGACCTCAATACCCCAAATAACAATTTTAGACAAGTTGAAATCAATGCAGAGTTGACCAATGCCCCCCTCCCCTTTCCCGGCACACAATCTTCTGGCATTTCTTATTTTTTATTCCTCAGATAGCTTCACAGTTAAAAGTGGATGGCCCATGACAATGTCCCAATTTCAATGTCACCTGAGCCCCACCACAACTCCTATTATGTCTTGTCCATTTGCCAACAAGGATACCAGGATATGAGAAGTCTTGGAACGGACTTCTGTTCCACTCCTGAGAGAAAAGGCATGAGAGAAAAGGCAGTCGATAACTTCAACTGGAACGCCAGTTCTTCAGCTGGTTAGAGGGGGTTTTGAGGTCCACCCCGTTTGGTCAAACAAATGATCCCTTCCATGCATCTAGATACCATCTTCACCATAACCTCGAGAAAGGACAGATCAGAACAGTGCATCTCTGTTTCAGGAAATCCAGACAAGCATTTCAAGAAATCAAAAACTAATTATGTACTGTATAACAAATTATTACTACTAACAATATTCTATCAAAAATCTGTAAAACAAATGTCAAAGAGAATAACACATTCTGTTGAAACAATGCTCACACTGTCAATCTCATCGTAGTCATAGGATCAGGAAATTAGACCGCTAATCCTTAGGAAGTAATCTCGATCATCCAGCAGACCCAATCTGGTGAGATTTATCAAACAAAACAGACAAACCACAATACACTCCTTCATACATCATTCGATACATACATACATACATATAACTCAAGGTGTGTAAACTTCAATCCAAAAACCTCAAAAGACTGTAATTCCTCCCTTTTGACACATGACTCACATAGTGACTAATGTGCAAACACTACTGGTTAATTTCAAAATAACAAAATCAAATTAGAATCACTACCCATTAACTCCCCAAATACTTTTTTTTTTTACCCATAACTTGATTCAAGGAATAGAAAAATAGACCAGAGACAGGTCTATCCTTCTCATGGGCCAAATCTCACACTTAATTATATTCTTTGTAATCATAATCGAATTATCATAATCATAATTCGTATCATCATTACAAATGACCTTACATTGGATGATGAATTTATTTAGGCTTTCCAGTGAGGGCCATCAAACACTAGAAAGTAAAGAATGAGGTTAGAGGTAATACAAACCCATCAACGAAGTGTTTCTTACTATAGACTAATTAATGAAAAACCATCAAACATTTCATATCCCAGGTTTACAGTAAGTTTCTAGTACATTTCTTATCAAAATAATTCACAAGTTCAATTAAAGAAAAGAAAAACTATTCACATATTCCATGTGTGTGTGTGTGTGTGTGTGCCCCTTTAAATTATCTAATCACTAACCCATATTCATAAACAGTAAGTTGTGTGTGTGGTAAACTATATGGCAAAAACAAACAAATGGCCAGGCCTTATTTAATTTGGTAGCTCCTCTTTACCACCGAATCCACATACCTTTATACCTATAAAACTGCTGAATTTCAATAACTGTTCTCCCAAGACCATAGACTAGGGAAACATTTCAAAGCGAGAGAAAATGACTACCCCGCCATTCTCCTGGGGAATCAGTGATAAGGAAGGAATCAGTGATAGTTGATCCCAAGCATCTCCTGCGTATTCCTTAAAAACATCTCTAGGATATTCGGGACTGTAGCGTCCCACCTCAACAACAGCCAGTGAAAGTGCAGGGCACCAAATTCAAAACAGAAATCTCAATTAAAATTCCTCAAGCATACAAGTATTTTACACCATTTTAAAAATAAACTTCTCGTTAATCCAGCCAGTGTCCAGTTTCAAAAAGGCTTTATGGCGAAAGCACACCAAACAATTGTTAGGTAAGCACCTAGTCACAGAAAAACACAGCCATTTTTCCAGCCAAAGAGAGGAGTCACAGAAAGCAGAAATAGAGATAAAATGAATCACTAACCTTTGATGATCTTCATCAGATGACACACATAGGACATGTTACACAATGTTAGGGTTTTCTTCCGGTGAAGGAGAGGCGGACCAAAATGCAGCGTGGTTATTTCGATACATGTTTAATAAAAGATAAACACGAACAATACAAAACAATTAACGTAACGTGAAAACCTAAACAGCCTTATCTGGTGCAAACAAACACTGAGACAGGAACAATCTCCCACAAAACACTCAAAGAATATGGCTGCCTAAATATGGTTCCCAATCAGAGACAACGATAAACACCTGCCTCTGATTGAGAACCACTCCAGGCAGCCATAGACTATTCTAGACAACCCCACTAACCACAATCCCATGACCTACAAAGAACCCCAAGACAAAACACACCACATAAATAACCCATGTCACACACTGGCCTGACCAAAATAACAAAGAAAACACAAAATACTAAGACCAGGGCGTTACACACAATAGATGTATGTTTTGTTCGATAAAGATTATATTTATATCCAACATTCTGAGTTTACATTGGCGTGTCATGTTCAGTAGTTCCAAAACATCCGGTGATTTTGCAGAGAGCCACATCAATTTATAGAAATACTTATCATAAATGTTGATTAAAATACAAGTGTTACACATGGAACTTTAGATAAACTTCTCCTTAATGCAACCGCTGTGTCAGATTTAAAAAAAGCTTTACCGAAAAAGCACACCATCCAATAATCTGAGTACAGTTCTCAGACAACAAAACAGCCAAACAGATATCCCCCATGTTGTGCAGTCAACAGAAGTCAGAAATAGCATTATAAATATTCACTTACCTTTGATGATCTTCATCAGAATGCACTCCCAGGAATCCCAGTTCCACAATAAATGTTTGTTTTATTCGTTAATGTCCATCATTTATGTCCAAATACCTCCTTTTTGTTCGCGCGTTTAGCCCAGTAATCCAAATTCATGACGCGCAGTCAAGTCCATGCGAAAGTTCAGACGAAAAGTTATATTACAGTTCGTAGAAACATGTCAAACGAAGTATATAATCAATCTTTAGGATGTTTTTATCATAATTGTTCAATAATGTTCCAACCAGAGGATTTCTTTGTCTGTAGAATTGCAATGGAACGCAAGCTAACCATCACGTGAACGCGCGTGGTCAGCTCATTGCATTCTGCCAGACCTCTGACTCAATCCCCTCTCCTTCGCCCCCACTTCACAGTAGAAGACTCAAGCAAGGTTCTAAAAACTGTTGACATCTAGTGGAAGCCTTAGGAAGTGCAATATGACCCCATAGACACTGTATCTTGGAAAGGCAATGAGTTGGAAAACTACAAACCTCAGATTTCCCACTTCCTGATGGATTTTTTCTCAGGTTTTTGCCGGCCATATGAGTTCTGTTATAGTCACAGACATCATTCAAACAGTTCTAGAAACTTCAGAGTGTTTTCTATCCAAATCTAATAATATGCACATATTAGCAACTGGGCCTGAGTTGCAGGCAGTTTACTCTGGGCACCTTGTTTATCCAAGCTACTCAATACTGCCCCCAGTCCCAAAGAAGTTAACATATATACTGTAATGGACTTCCATCAGTCCTGGAAGAAAGAATCCTACTCAAGACACGTCAGACAATACAGTGTTCCATTAAGTAACAAAAAAACTAACTATAAAACCAAGCAACAATAATCAGAAACTGTCAAAGCACGTTTCTCATTACCTCTACTTCAAATGTCCCGTTGCCCGCTCGCTTTTAACCGTAGCTAACCTATTTTACAATCTCCAAGGCTCAATCCCTCTATTCATCATTTAACCTTGTATTGAAACCTCAGCTTTTCAAATGACTAAAATATCACATAATATTACATATTACCATTCACATACTGTCAAACGTCATTGGGTTTACATCAACCCTCCTTATCAATGTCTCCATCACTGTCACCCATCGTAAGGTTTAGAAATTAAAAGAAACCAAAACATGATTATTCTCTCTTTACTAGAAAACATTGTTTTCCTTATAGACTACCCTAACAAAATTACTATATTTTTAATACCAACCTCTGCCGGGTATTCCCTTTCTGCTTCACATTTATTAAACGTCTATTATTTTAAGATTAACCTGTAATACACCAAATGTATAAAATACATCAGCCAACTCTTAATCAATTCGATTGCAAAATGATTACTTTCCAATTGACTGACTTTCCTTTGTTACCTTCACTAGTCTACATCTCTGTTTCCTTAAACTCAGAAAGCTCTCTACGATCTCAACAATACTCTACCTCTGTCTTACTGCAAGCTCTTTCTTTCCGTCTAACGTTACCATACCAGGTGAACATATTTGTTTTATTATAGTCAAAACCAACATAAAGTCTGTTCACAGGGAGGCCACTTTAATTACTTGTGACCCCTCCTCCCTTTTTGTCAATTCTATAAATCTATTTTCGAATAAAACGAAATAAAGTGTCTCACAAGATTAAAAACCACTAGGGTTTTCCTGAGTTGCATTGTTCTCGAAACCAACAAATGTGATATCTATTGTTTCGCTGGTTGTACTTTCCCATGATGCCTTGTGACCCTGCTCTACCAAAACGTTTACTAACGTGACGATGTTTGGCATATGAGTTCCTTCGTCTTTTTCTGCCAATAACAAATTCATTACATATTGTATCATCACAGCACCCTCACATCTACACCATTTAGCGATTGTTTAAATGTGGTGTGATGCAAAGTTTGACTATGTGTAAATATAATTCGTGCTCTCGCCCATATATACTGCCAATTTTACACTGGCCATATTCAACGGGCACTGAGGGTAAATTCATCAGTTATTCTGTGCTCTGGTACATTCAGACAACAGCACTGAAATTCAAACAATACCCTGAGCGAATGTACCAAGTACCCCATTTAGCAATGTCCATTGAGAATGCACAACGACTACACCATTTAGCTAAGCTAAGAATGATGTGAATAATCAAGTCAACAAATGTTGGGTAGTTGAATAGCATAGTAATATACTAGCTTGATGCAATGATATGCTATGCGGTTCAGTTCATAAGGATGGCACAACCAATAAATGTGTCAAAATGTGTCATTAATACAAATCATTTATATCTTAAGACCAATAAGCATACTACATGCTCAAATTAATACACACATAGTAAGGTTAGTGTTCTATCAGCATAATCGCACTAACGTCAATATGCTGGTTGGTGTATTGAGCTAATTCTTCTTCTTTTTTGGATTGTGTCAAGTCACAATTGCATCCCTGAATTTTACTATCAGCAGAGAAATGCTGCCGAATTCCATCCATGATTGGATTTTTTTCATATTTGAGCCGAATTGGTAGAATGCTTGTGCGCTTCTATTAGTGCCTCTATAGCTTCACGGGAAAAGGATTTATTCAATAAATATAGCAACTCATCTCTTACTGCGAAAAATACAATTTCAGGCTTTAGGGGCAGTTTTCTCGAAATGTATTATACTGACGGAAAGATTCCCATAAGCGTTTAGACAGTCATATTCCCTCCTCAGGAGCCGTCAGCAGATGGAGTTTGGTGTCCCATCTGGGTCGGAATATTCTAATCAAGTGGAAGAGACTGTCATTTCTTCAAACAAGAATTTTTATTCAATATCGATTAATTATTGCATAATGAAACTGGTAAACTCAACCGTCTTGACTGTTGAGCTGAGCAGCCTAACTGATAATGAAAAAAACAGATCTTATATAGGACCTAAAAATGCTTAGTCAGCCTGGTTCCAAACCCTCCCATAAGCCACCTTGGTCCATCTCCTAGTTATCTGCACGGAATGTTCTTTTACTTCCAACATGGCAGATGCCAGGATGATGAGACAATGAGGCGTTGTTCTAAACTCTTCCAGGCTATCTCTATCTCGGGTCACACACACCACATCGTGTCTATGGAATGCCATCTTTAGGTTTTTATCACCAAGTCATTGGCAGCTCAAGCTATCTCTAGCAAAACCCATTTTCCTGACCATACGCCCAGACTAACTGCAGAGTGGAAACCATCTCTTTACAGAAACATATAATTAAATAGAACATAAATGTCTTCCTATTTGTTAAGTATTAACTTCTAACTATTAATATCAAACAACTCAGGTAACTACGCTGGTTTTCTATCACACCTGTCATTTACTTTGTCTGTAGACACACTGAGACACACTTTCCATTACAGCATATAGGATGACTGTCATTCATATAACATTCACCAAGCTCAATGTATTATCGATAGGTTTAGGTTACTTACCACATGAGAATTAAATGATCCCTATACCTATCATGAGGCTGCTGCAGCCTAGCCTATGAATGAAAGTTTACAACGTAGGTGACCAGGTGACAAAACCTTGCCAAGCAAAACCTTCCAATCATAACCACTACATACAGCCTACATCGTTGTCACCCTATTAGCTAACGTCACGTCAACAACGTATTGTAGCTACTAGAACTAACGTGTTAGTAAACCCGCTACAATCATGCAGTACAGTTAGCAAGCAGATAGTAGTTACACCGGCAGCCACAGTGGCAATAAATTATACTGAATAAAAATATAAACGCATCATGTAAAGTGTTGGTCCATGTTTCATGAGCTGAAATAAAAGATCACAGAAATGTTCCACATGAACAGAAACCTTATTTCTTTCAAATGTTGTGCACAAATGTATTTACATCCCTGTTAGTGCACATTTCTCCTTTGCCAAAATAATCCATCCTGTCGCCACTTCCCATCATGTGAAGACCATAGATTAGGGCCTATTGAATGCATTTCAGATGGCTGCTTTCCTTGTGACTGTAACTCAGTAAAATCATTAAAATTGTTGCATGTTGCGTTTATATTTTTGTTTAAATGATAAAACCAAAAGCTTACCTTAAGTTAGAAGAATTTCCGTGTTGGATAGCCATAGCTAGGTCTGTGAGAGCCAGAAATCTTGCTTGTTTGTAGGTGACCAAATACTTATTTTCCACCATAATTTGCAAATAAATCCATAAAAAATCCTACAATGTGATTTTCTGGAATATTCTTTCCCTCATCTTGTCTGTCATAGTTGAAGTGTACCTATGATGAAAATTACAGGCCTCTCTCATCTTTTTAAGTGGGAAAACTTGCACAATTGGTGGCTGACAAAATATTGTTTTTGCCCCACTGTATATATATATATATATATATATATGTGTGTGTTTCCTGATATTTTTGTATCTCTCAGATGTTTTTGGGGGGCTATCTGCTGTTCCATGTACTGAATCTGTTATTGAATGTGTTTGTAAGGGAGGGGGTGAGAACCACGAGCCTCCTAGGTTTTGTATTGAAGTCAATGTACCCAGAGGAGGACAGAAAAAACTATACTAAATGTATTCACGTCACCAAATAATTGATGCCAACAAACTGTTTTGCAATGCAGGTCTACAGTATCCTCAACAGCACTCTGTAGGGTAGCACCATGGTGTGGCCAGAGGACAGCTAATATATAAAAAGGATAACTTTGTTTCACCTTATTTATTTTTCACTGAGGAGGAGGGTCCTCCCCTTCCTGCCCTGAGGAGCCTCCACTGGTGTGTGTATGTTTGTGCGTGCAAGTGTGTGCATTAATATATTTGCAGGTGTGTTTCCTTTCACTTTCTCTGTAATGGTCACACAGACTTAATCTATGACCCCTGCAGTCTTCCCATCACCTAGCAACAGAGGATTGAGGAGAGGGGTGTAAACTGTATAAGGACTTAATTCACAAAGTCACTTGATGCTGTATACACCATGATAAAGCACTTTTTGTTGTTTCTGGAGTACGCTTTGTTATGTTTGTAACTGGATCCTGTCATGCGTTATGATGGTTTAATCACGTTTCAGGAGAAGACCCAGATGCAGACAGTGTTTAATTAACAAAAGTTTATTACTAGAACAGAGGGCAGACAAAAACACAGGTCAAGGGCTAGCAGAGGTCAGTAATCCAGATCAGAGTCTATAAAGTACAGCACGGCAGGTAGTCTCGAAAACTAGAAAACAGGAACTAGAAAAAGACAGGAGCAAGGGGAAAACGCTGGTAGGTTTGACAAACAAAACAAAATGGCAACAGACAAAGAACACAGGTATAAATCCACTGGGGATAATGGGGAAGATGGGCGACACTTGGAGGGGTGTGGAGACAAGCACAAAGACAGGTGAAACAGATCAGGGTGTGACATAGTGTTACTTTGCACAACGTCAAGCGTGACTGTGTTGCAAGTTTTCCCCTTTTTTCGGCATCGACATTAGAAACATTATTATCGTTTTTAGTTAATGACTGGACATTACTTTGAAAGGTGTAATGTGTAAAAACAAATCAGGGATTTATTTAAAAACATCAGAGTCTAAGCCTTGTCTAACCTTTCTAGCGCAGGGGTTCCACTAGACAACATTCCGCTGAAAAGGCAGTGCGCGAAATTCAAAAATATTTTTGAGAAATATGTAACTTTCACACATTAACAAGTCCAGTACAGCAAATGAAAGACAAACATCTTGTTAACCTCTTGCTTCTACCTGGCACGCAGGCGTCCCATCTAGAGCTCTGGAAATGCAAATGCGCTACGCTAAATGCTAATAGTATTAGTTAAAACTCAAACGTTCATTAAAATACACATGCAGGGTATTGAATTAAAGCTACACTCGTTGTGAATCCAGGCAACAAGTCAGATTTTTTAAATGCAGAGGAGCCTCTTAAAGAAGAAGTTACAGGTCTGTGAGAGCCAGAAATCTTGCTTGTTTGTAGGTGACCAAATACTTATTTTTCCACCATAATTTGCCAATAAATTCATAAAAAATCCTACAATGTGATTTTCTAGATTTTTTTTCCTCATTTTGTCTGTCATAGTTGAAGTGTACCTATGATGATTGGTGGCTGACTAAATACTTTTTTGACCCATTGTATGTATGTATATATATATGTATATATATATATATAGATATATATATATATATATATATATATATAGATACAGATATATATATATATATATATATATATATATATATATATATATATATATATATATATATATATATATATACAGATATATATATATACATACACACACACTACAGGTCAAACGTTTTAGAACATCTACTCTTCAAGGGTTTTTCTTTATTTTTACTATTTTCTACATTGTAGAATAAGAGTGAAGACATCAAAACTATGAAAGAACATATCATGTAATCATTGAATCATTTAGTAACCCCCAAAAAGTTAAACAATTAAAAATGTATTTTATATTTTGAGATTCTTCAAATAGTTTTGCCTTAATGACAGCTTTGCACACTCTTGGCACACTCTCTCAACCAGCTTCATGAGGTAGTCACCAGGAATGAATTTCAATTAACAGGTGTGCCTTCTTAAAGTTAATCTGTTGAATTTCTTTCCTTTTTAATGCATTTGAGCCAATCAGTTGTGTTGTGACAAGGTAGGGGTGGTATACAGAAGATAGCCCTGTTTGTTAAAATACCAAGTCCATATTATGGCAAGCACAGCTCAAATAAGCAAAGAAAAATGACATTCTATCATTACTTTAAGACATGAAGGTCAGTCAATATGGACAATTACAGTCGCAATAACCTTCAAGCGCTATGATGAAACTGGCTCTCATGAGGACCGCCACAGGAATGGAAGCCCCAGAGTTACCTCTACTACAGAGTTACCAGCATCAGATTGCAGCCCAAATAAATGCTTCAAAGAGTTCAAGTAACAGACACATCTCAACATCAACTGTTCAGAGGAGACTGTTTTATCAGGCCTTCATGGTCGAATTGCTGCAAAGACTAAGAAGAAACTTGCTTGGTCCAAGAAACCCAAGCAATGGACATTAGACTGGTGGAAATTTGTCCTGTGTTATTGGTTTCAACCGCTGTGTCTTTGTTAGACGTGGTTTGGGTGAATGGATGATCTCCGTTGGAGGAGGAGGTGGTGTTAAAGCTTGGAGGAGGAGGTGTTATGGTGTGGGGGTGCTTTGCTGGTTACACTGCCTGTGATTTATTTAGAATTCAAGGCACACTTAACCAGCATGGCTACCAAAGCATCCTGCAGTGATACGCCATCCAATCTGGTTTGGGCTTAGTGGAACTATAATTTGTTTTTCAACAGGACAATAACCCAATACATCTCCAGGCCGTGTCAGGGTTATTTTACCAAGAAGGAGAGTGATGGAGTGCTGCATCAGATGACCTGGCCTCCTCAATTCCCCGACCTCAACCAAATTGAGATGGTTTGGGATGAGTCGGACCGCAGAGTATAGGAAAAGCAGCCAACAAATGCTCAGCATATGTGGCAACTCCTTTACGACTGTTGGAAAAGCATTCCAGGTGAAGCGAATTGCAAATATCACTGAACGAATTGCAAAAATCACTGAAGCTGGAGACTCATATCTCCCTCACTAATTTTAAGCATCAGCTGTCAGAGCAGCTTACCGATCACTGCACCTGTACACAGCCCATCTGTAAATAGCCCACCCAACTACCTCATTCCCCAAATAGTTATTTATTTTTGCTCTTTTGCACCCCAGTATCTCTACTTGCACATCATCATCTGCAGATCCATCACTCCAGTGTTAATGCTAAATTGTAATTATTTCGCCACTATGGCCTATTTATTGCCATAGCCTAATCTTACTACATTTGCACACACTGCATATATATTTTTCTATAGTTTTTTTCCTTCTTTCTATTGTACTATTGTACTATTTGTTTATCCCATGTGTAACTCTGTGTTGTTGTTTTTGTCGCACTGCTTTGCTTTATCTTGGCCAGGTCGCAGTTGTAAATGAGAACCTGTTCTCAAATGGCCTACCTGGTTATATAAAGGTGAAATAAAATAAATACAAAATAAAGAAAGAAAGAAGCTGGTTGAGAGAATGCCAAGAGTGTGAAAAGCTGTGATCAAGGCAAAGGGTTGGTATTTGAAGAATCTCAAATATAACATATATTTCGATTTGTTTAACACTTTTTTTTACTTACTACATGATTCCATATGTGTTATTTTATAGTTTTGATGTCTTCACTATTATTAAAAATAAAGAAAAACCCTTGAATGCGTAGGCGTTCAACATTCTTTGACTGGAAGTGTATATATGATTTACATGAATTGAAGACTTGATCGGAGATAAAATATGGTCATTTTTAGAGTGGGAGTGTGACTCTTGTCCAGTCCAGATTCTTACAGCGTGCTTTTTCCCAGACCTCCCTCTCCAAGCTTTTGTTTTGAAGCTGTTTACAATCTGACGTTAAAAGGAAACAATGTTTCCCATTCTCTAACATTCATTTGTGTTCAGTCAGTATCAATGACTGGAAACACACACACGCTCGTGCACACACAAGCGCACACACAGACAAGACATTTACCCACCTCGTCTTCTTATCCAACAACTCATAACGCAACCTAATCCTCTCTCTAAATCATAGTGATTAGTGAGATGTGAGATGATTCCTAATAACTTAATTAATGTACTTCTGTGTTTATATTAGTCTTCCTTAAGGACAAAGAGTGAGTGAGTGTGCTGGCTGAACCTCAATAAGCGGTGAGGACGCATAGCAGCTGTTGAAATATAGATTTATAAATCTCCATTTAATGTTATTGTTTCCGCTTCTAAAATAGAGGAAATGATATGATTATTTAGTGCATTGAATCCTGTTTTTCCCTCTTCACCTCATGTCTTAGTATATTTCAGACCCGATTTCAGTGCACAACTTGCGGAATGAAGCTTCAACAAGGGATTTTGTGTTCTGGCTTGGTGGGAACTTGACAGGCCATACCCACCATGAATGTGTCCTCCTCCTACTCCATGGGAGGATTTTACTGGACTCCTACATTGTATTACAGGGTTTCCCTATAAAGTTAGGGATGCAAGAAGTGTTGTTGGGTGAACACACACAGACGGACAGACACACACAAGCACACATGCATGTGCACACACACACACTCCACTACTGTATCGCTGCATTCCAGTTTTTTATGGGCAGAGGTGGTGGTCAAACAAAAGCAAAAAGTAGCCAGTTGATAAAAAATAAATGTGAGGGAAGTTGAGTGGAGGGAAAACAACGCAATTGTCAAACTTGAGTAATAGTAAAGATTCCTTACTAGAAAATAAGTGAAAGTGACAGTCACCCAGTAAAATACTACTTGAGTAAAAGTCTAAAAGTATTTGGTTTTAAATATACTTAAGTATCAAAAGTAAATATACTATATTCTTGCACTATATTCTTTTTAAATTTGTTATTTAATGATTGTCAGGGACACACTCCAACACGCAGACATAATTTACAAGCAAAGCGCTTGTGTTTAGTGAGTCCGCCATATCAGATGCAGTAAGGATGATCGGGGATGTTCTCTTGACAAGTGTGTGAATTGGAGAATTTTCCTGTCCTGCCAAACAAAAATGTAATGGGAACTTTTGGGTGTCAAGGAAAATATATGGAGTAAAAAAGACATTATTTTATTCAGCAATATAGTGAAGTAAAATATATAAATCAAAATATAAATAGTAAAGTACAGATACCTCAAAAAACGACTTAAGTAGTACTTTCAAGTATTTTTACTTAAGTACTTTTCACCACTGATTTATTTTCTTTCACCCTGTTTAAAACGTTCTGAAAACTCCAGATCATGCTGCTCCTTATTACTTATTACTCAAGTACACAGACCCCCTTCTGCCTCATCATTACCATCATTACTTTCCACTCATCCCATCCACTCAATCCCGTAACCCCCCCCCCTCTTCCTCACCCTTGTCCTTGTTGTGGTAGGGTGCTCACTCTGCTCAACCCTAGCTCTCTATGCACTCTCTGATTGTGCCAGGCAGGGGGGATGGTGAAGGGCATGATGTCCCTGCTTGATGATGTATCAGAGAGGAGACAGGGCTGGGAAAGAGTCAGCATCACACCGCTGTGTGTGTGTGTCTGTGTGCCTGCATGCGTGCATGTGTTCATTTTGTGTGTCCGTTTATTTTGGGGTGATAGGAATTGATATTTTAGAATCAAATGCATGAATACGTTGGTGATTTCAACATAGAAGTCAAAACAGGAGACAGGAGATGGGTTGCTGACTTCCTCTACAGATAGCAGTGCTGGCTTTGCAAACACAAACACACACACAATGTTTTCATCCATTGCAGAGGCTGTGTTTGAAGAAGCTCCCACAGTGGGTGAGGATGACAGTAATCAAAAATAAATTATTTGCCTTCACAGCAGAGATGAAAGATGGCAGGTGTACACAGTGGCGACCCGTCATTCAGGGCAGGTGGCGCAGAGTCTGTTTTGCATGTTATTTTGGCATTAATTAAGTGTCACATATCAGTTTGTAAACAACGTAAAAAAATATATATATACATCATTGAGTAAATAAATCTGCATACAAACATGGTATATTTTTTTTCTTGAGTGGGGTAGCTCCAAAATGCAGGTGTTTCAGCCTAGCTCGGTGCTTTCTATGGTGGAGCGAGCCAGCAGAAAATAGGATCATTGAGCCGTGATTGGCTCAGTGTTCTGTCACTCATGGGGACACTAAGATATCGCTAATTTTAAGTCTGTAGTAAGGGTAGACATCCAACATTTCTGCCTTTTGGTTCATGCAATAGATGGCTCAATGTCATTGGCCACAGATAAAATTACATCAAATCACATTATATGTACAGTAGCTTTGATTGGAGTCCCATATGCCTTTTGGCGAACAAATCATTTTTAATCCTTGTCATATGAAGAGAAATAATGAAGTGAAATTATAGATAAAACGTATCGGTGCTCATCGGACATAAAGATTACACAAGTTGGAAATTGCAAATTCAGCAATGAGTGATTTGTAAGGAATCAGTGGCTAACTGCAAGCATTGCAAAGCAGTTGTGGGCACCGTTTGTCAGCGTTATAGTGCAATTAATGTATTGTTTAGTGTGTTGTGTTGTGTAGGGGCTTTGCTGGCAAGCATCCCACTTTTTTTTCCCCCACCAAGATTTACATGCTAACATCGCCACTGGATGTACGTAAGAGGTTCCCTCTTCCCCTCCTTCTGTACATACTCAACTCTCCTGTATTTGTTTTAACATTGAGTCATAATAAACGATAGGGAATCCACACCCGACATACTCCACACTCAGCAATACAAACCAGCAATTCCAATTACATTCATACACACAGTTATTATTACTGAGGACTTGTGTTCTATTTTCATACTTACCTCATTATTACGCAAATTATAGAGAGAGAGCGAGAGATACTCCTTTTAAAATGGTAGTCTTGGAAACATACTCTCGAGTGTACATAACATTAGGAACACCTTTTGCCAACAGAACAGCCTTAATCCGTCGGGACATGCACTCTACAAGGTGTCGAAAGCGTTCCACATGGATGCTGGCCCATGCTGGATACCCTTTGGCTAGTGGGCCACTTGATACACACAGGAAACTATTGAGCGTGGAAAACCCATCAGCGTTGCAGTTCTTGAATTCAAACCGGTGCGCCTGGCACCTATTACCTTACCCCGTTCAAAGGTACTATTTTCTCTTCACCCTCTGAATGGCACACATATACAATCCATGTCTCAACGCTTAAAGATCCTTCTTTAACCTGTCTCCTCCCCTACATCTACACTGATTTGAAGTGGATTTGACAGGTGACATCAATAAGGGATCATAGCTTTTACCTGGATTCACCTGGTCAGCCTATGTCATGGAAAGCGAGTGTTCCTAATGTCTGGTACAATGTGTATAGGGCATGGTGTGACACATGTTGCATTGGACAGTCGAAAGCACACACTCACACACACATTGTGGTCCTGATAAGGTAGGAAAATATGTTCATGCACATACACGCATCAGTGGAGGCCGGTGACTTGAAACATTTCGGAGGATGGGACGGCAAAGCTAGTTTGAAACATCATCTAAGACAAATTATTTGTAACTCAAATATTTATTAAAGGCATTAATAGTAAAATATTATGGGGAATGGGACAAGGCCAGTTTGTCAAGGTAGTAGCAGTGTGCAGGACAGGTTCCTCATGGATGAATGGTGTTGGAGAAGAGCTCAACTCTTCCACTCAGGGCAGAACAGGATTGTACCGTGAAGACGAACGTCACAAAGATGTGCAGTTAGACTAAGCATCCAACATGTAAGTGGTAATGTTAGCACCCCTTCCCCTCTTTATTACAGCAATGTGATCTGTGATTAATCAACAATAGAAACGGACAGCTGTAAAATAACAATAGTGAGACTATATACAGGGGGGTACCGATACAGTCAATGTGCAAGGGCACCGGTTAATTGAGGTAGTATGTACATGTAGGTAAAGTTATTAAAATTACAATGTATAGATGACAACATAGTACAGTGGTGTAAAGAGGGGTGGGGGGGGGGGGGACTGCACATAGTCTGGGTAGCCATTTGACTAGATGTTCAGGAGTCTTAGAAGCCTCTTAGACCTAGACTTGGCGCTCCGGTACCGCTTGCCATGTGGTAGCAGAGAGTACATTTACATTTACATTTAAGTCATTTAGCAGACGCTCTTATCCAGAGCGACTTACAAATTGGTGCATTCACCTATGACATCCAGTGGAACAGCCACTTTACAATAGTGCATCTAAATCTTTTTAGGGGGGTGAGAAGGATTACTTACCCTATCCTAGGTATTCCTTGAAGAGGTGGGGTTTCAGGTGTCTCCGGAAGGTGGAGTGGTATAAAGTGGCTCTAGCAGCAGAGACAGAGGAGGAAAATGTAGAGAGGAGGGAGCGAAAGGATGCCAGGTCCGCAGGGAGGCGAGTTTTCCTCCATTTCCGCTCGGCTGCCCGGAGCCCTGTTCTGTGAGCTCGCAATGAGTCGTCGAGCCACGGAGCGGGAGGGGAGGACCGAGCCGGCCTGGAAGATAGGGGACATAGAGAGTCAAAGGATGCAGAAAGGGAGGAGAGGAGGGTTGAGGAGGCAGAATCAGGAGATAGATTGGAGAAGGTTTGAGCAGAGGGAAGAGATGATAGGATGGAAGAGGAGAGAGTAGCGGGGGAGAGAGAGCGAAGGTTGGGACGGCGCGATACCATCCGAGTAGGGGCAGTGTGGGAAGTGTTGGATGAGAGCGAGAGGGAAAAGGATACAAGGTAGTGGTCGGAGACTTGGAGGGGAGTTGCAATGAGGTTAGTGGAAGAACAGCATCTAGTAAAGATGAGGTCGAGCGTATTGCCTGCCTTGTGAGTAGGGGGGAAGGTGAGAGGGTGAGGTCAAAAGAGGAAAGGAGTGGAAAGAAGGAGGCAGAGAGGAATGAGTCAAAGGTAGACGTGGGGAGGTTAAAGTCTACAGTCTATGACTAGAGGGCTGGAGTCTTTGACCCTTTTTAGGGCATTTCCTCTGACACCACCTGGTATAGCGATCCTGGATGGAAGGAAGCTTGGCCGTTTTCACTACCCTCTGTAGTGCCTTGTGGTCGGAGGCCGAGCAGTTGCCGTACCAGGCAGTGATGCAACCCGTCAGGATGCTCTTGATGGTGCAGCTATAGAAACTTTTGAGGATCTGAGGACCCATGCCAAGTCTTTTCTTTTCCCGGGGTAAAAGGTTTTGTCGGGCCCTCTTCCCGATTGTCTTGGTGTGCTTGGATCATGTTAGTTTGTTGGTGATGTGGACACCAACAAACTTGAAGCTCTCAACCTGCTCCACTGCAGCCCTGTCGATGAGAATGGGGGCATGCTCGGTCCTGTTTTTCCTGTAGTCCACAATCATCTACTTTGTCTTGATCGCGATGAGGGAGAGGTTGTTGTCCTGGCACCACACGGCCAGGTCTCTGACCTCCTCCCAATAGGCTGTCTCGTCATTGTTGGTGATCAGGCATATCACTGTTGGGTCATCTGCAAATGTAATGATGGTGTTGGAGTCGTGCCTGGCTGTGCAGTCATGAGTGAATAGGGAGAACAGGAGGGGACTGAGCATGCACCCCTGAGGTGCCCATGTGTTGATGATCAGCGTGGCTGATGTGTTATTACCTACCCTTAACACCAGGGTGCGGCCCGTCAGGATGTCCAGGATCCAGTTGCAGAGGGAGGTGTTTAGTCCCAGGGTCCTTAGCTTATAGAGGATCTTTGAGGGCACTATGGTGTTGAATCCTGAGCTGTAGTCAATGAATAGCATTCTCACATAGGTACTCCTTTTGTCCAGGTGTGAAAGGGCAATGTGGAGTGCAATAGAGATTTCATCATCTGTGGATCTGTTGGGGCGGTATGCAAATTGGAGTGGGTCTAGAGTTTCTGGGATGTTGGTGTTGATGTGAGCCATGACCAGCCTTTCAAAGCACTTCTTTGCTACAGATGTGAGTGCTACGGGTCGGTATTCATTTAAGCAGGTTACCTTAGTGTTCTTGGGCACTGGGACTATGCTGGTCTGCTTAAAACATGTTGGTATTACAGACTCAGAGAGGGAGAGGTTGAAAATGTCAGTGAAGATATTTGCCAGTTGGTCAAATCAAATCAAATTGTATTTGTCACATGCGCCGAATATAACAGATGTAGACCTTACAGTGAAATGTTTACTTACAAGCCCTTAACCAACGATGTATATTAAAGAAAATTCATTTTTAAAAAGTATTGAAAAAAGTAAGAGATAAGACAAACTAAAAATTAAAGAGCAGCAGTGTAACTCTCGTCGTTGGAATGAGGTGAGGACCAAATCGCAGCGTGGTAAGTTTTCATCATATATTTATTTTAACTCGAGAACACTAAACAAAACAATAAAACGACAAAACGAACAGTCCTGAACGGTGAAACAATACACAGAACAGAAAAGAATCACCCACGAAACACAGGTGGGAAAAGGCTACCTAAGTATGATTCTCAATCAGAGACAACTAACGACACCTGCCTCTGATTGAGAACCATACCAGGCCAAGCACAGAAATAGCAAATCATAGAAAACGCACATAGACTGCCCACCCCAACCTACGCCCTGACCATACTAAATCAAAGACAACAGAAAGGAACTAAAGTCAGAACGTGACAAGCAGTGAATAACATTAGTGGGGCTATATACAGGGGTTACTGGTACAGAGTCAATGTGTGGGGGCACTGGTGTCAAGGTAATTGAGATAATTATGTACATGCAGGTAGAGTTGTCAAAGTGGCTATGCATAGATAATAACAGAGAGGTAGTAGCAGGGTGGGAGGTGCAAATAGTCTGAGTAGCTGTTCAGGAGTCTTATGGCTTGGAGGTAGAAGCTGTTTAGAAGCATCTTGGACACAGACTTGGTGCTCCGGTTCCGCTTGCCGTGCGGTAGCAGAGAGAACAGTCTATGAATACGGTGGCTGAAGTCTTTGACGATTTTTTATGGCCTTCCTCTGATACCACTTGATATAGAGGTCCTGGATGGCAGGAAGCTTGGCCCCGGTGATGTACTGGGCCGTACGCGCTACCCTCTGTAGTGCCTTGTGGTTGGAGGCCGAGCAGTTGCCATACCAGGCAGTGATGCAACCCGTCAGGACAGATAACTATGATTACCAGTCAGTGGATGCTTTGAGTACACGTCCTGGTAATCCGACTGGCTCTGCGGCCTTGTGAATGTTGACCTGTGTAAAGGCCTTACTCACATCGGCTGTGGCGAGCGTGATCACACAGTCTTCCGGAACAGCTGGTGCTGTCATGCATGTTTCAGTGTTATTTGCCTCGAAGCGAGCATAGAAGTAGTTTAGCTTGTGTGGTAGGCTCGTGTCACTGGGCAGCTCTCTGATGTACTTCCATTTGTAGTCTGTAATGGTTTGCAAGCCCTGCCACATCCGACGAGCGTCAGAGAGATGTGTAGTACGATTCGATCTTAGTTCTGTATTGATGCTTTGCCTGTTTGATGGTCCATCTGAGGGCATAGCGGGTTTTCTTATAAGCTTCCAGGTTAGAGTTGAAAGTGGCAGCTGTAGCCTTTAGCTCAGTGTGGATGCTGCCTGTAATCCATGGCTTCTGGTTGGGGTATGTACTGTATGTACTGTCACTGTGGGGACGACGTCATCAATGCACTTATTGATGACGCCAATGAAAGATGTGGTGTTCTCCTCAATGCCATTGAAGGAATCCTGGAACAAATCCAGTCTGTGCTAGAAAAACAGTCCTGTAGCTTAGAATCTGTTTCCTCTGACCACTTTTTTATTGATCTAGTCACTGGTGCTTCCTGCTTTTAAATGTTGCTTGTAAGCAGGAATCAGTTGGATAGAATTATGGTCAGATTTGACAAATTGAGGTTGAGGGAGAGCTTTGTGTGCGTCTCTGTGTATGGAGTATAGGTGGTCCAGAGTTATTTTTCCTCTGGATGCACATTTAACATGCTGATAGAAATTTGGTAAAACAGATTTAAATTTCATAGTTTTGACTTCTTCACTATTATTCTACAATGTAGAAAATAGTAACAAATAAAGAAAAACCCTTGACTGGTACTGTAGGTACACATATAATGCATGGCATATAGGATAAACCCAGTCTTGGGACATTCATTAGGACTTCTCGAATTTATCTACAAACAGGTTTTCTATTGCTATTGATAGGTTCTTATTTTTCAGAGTAAATAACTCACGGACACTAGAGAATCTTTAACCAAGTTTAATTATTCCCAACGGTTCTCTACAGCTGTAATCAGACAGCAAAACATTTCTCTCCATTGGTTATATACATCCTACTTAAGACACTCCCTCTATCCAATCCTTAGTTTATGCCCAATAGAAAGAAAGTAACCAGATACTAACCCTGATTACTCCCTTAAGGGGACCTGACCTCAACCCTCACCTCCTGACCTCAAACCCTCCTTCACCTAATCCACAGATTTCCATCTGTCTTCCCTATATCAACACATCGCTCTCCTCTCCTCCATCAAACACATTCCAAAGCCTTCTGGCTTTTTACAGAGAACCTTTAACTTCTGACATAAAACCCATTCTCTTCCACTCTTTCTATTCAAAGCTTATTCTCTATCATTTATTTAATATCTCAATGTTCCAAGTTTAGCTGATTCCAACACTATTATCCCTCTGTTATCAAAGTGTTCCCCTCTAGGGACTGCAACTGCCCTATCCAGCAGTACCCAAACTCTCCCTGACAGCTGGAGCTGCAATTTCACCCTCTTCCATGGCTGTTATTTACAAATGCATTTGGAAATGGTGTTTTTAATTTAAAATGATTACCTCAAGAATTCTAGCTAATGGGAAGTTAGCTGTCTGATTTGAATGTAATTCACTTAGCTAAACAGTGTATAGAGTTAGCTAGCAGCTCATTTCAGTTAGCCTACAAAGTGGCCTACTGTAGCTCGCTAGCTAACAATAGGCTGCATTGTTTTTAACATTTTCAAAATGTATCTACTTACTTGAATAGGTTCTCCCACTGACTCTGTTTTTTGGGTCCTTACAAAAACAAAATAATGGGAAATCTTCCTTGTTTTTTTCGGTGGTAGCAAAGCGCAGTCAGCAGCCATAGGCAAAAAGTGTGTTTTTCACATTTGACATTACCATGCTTCTAAATCACACATGCGTAGCACTAGGTTAATTTTCTGCTCCTTTGATTGGATCGACAAGACGTTAGTACATGCTGTAACAGATCTGATAGTTTGACTTGGGTATGAGGACGTCCTCCCCAAGCCATCATAATTACTTTGTAAGTCTATGGAAGGTTAGTGAGAACCACAAGCCTCCTTAGTATTGTATTGGAGGCGTCGCAGCCAGAGTAGGATGTAAAATAGCTGTCCTCCGGCTATACCATGGTGTTTTTCTAGGGTGCTGTTGAGTGTACTGTAGACCTTCATTGCACAGCATTGTGTTTTAATCATGTATTTGGTGACGTGAATATACAGTGGGGCAAAAAAGTATTTAGTCAGCCACCAATTGTGCAAGTTCTCCCACTTAAAAAGATGACAGAGGCCTGTATTTGTCATCATATGTACACTTCAACTATGACAGACACAATTAGAAGAAAAAAATCCAGAAAATCACATTGTAGGATTTTTAATGAATTTATTTGCAAATTATCGTGGAAAATAAGTATTTGGTCACCTACAAACAAGCAAGATTTCTGGCTCTCACAGACTTATAACTCTGTTACCTGTATTAATGGCACCTGTTTGAACTTATTATCAGTATAAAAGACACCTGTCCACAACCTCAAACAGTCACACTCCAAACTCCACTATGGCCAAGATCAAAGAGCTGTCAAAGGACACCAGAAACAAAATTGTAGACCTGCACCAGGCTGGGAAGACTGAATCTGCAATAGGTAAGCAGCTTGGTTTGAAGAAATCAACTGTGGGAGCAATTATTAGGAAATGGAAGACATGCAAGACCACTGATAATCTCCCTCGATCCCGGGCTCCACTCAAGATCTCACCCCGTGGGGTCAAAATGATCTCAAGAACGGTGAGCAAAAATCCCAGAACCACACGGGGGGACCTAGTGAATGACCTGCAGAGAGCTGGGACCAAAGTAACAAAGCCCCTACAATCAATTTCACACTACGCCGCCATGGATTCAAATCCTGCAGTGCCAGACGTGTCCCCCTACTTAAGCCAGTACATGTCCAGGCCCGTCTGAAGTTTGCTAGAGAACATTTGGATGATCCAGAAGAAGATTGGGAGAATGTCATATGGTCAGATGAAACCAAAATATAACTTTTTGGTAAAAACTCAACTCGTCGTGTTTGGAGGACAAAGAATGCTGAGTTGCATCCAAAGAACACCATACCTACTGTGAAGCATGGGGGTGGAAACATCATGCTTTGGGGCTGTTTTTCTGCAAAGGGACCAGGACGACTGATCCGTGTAAAGGAAAGAATGAATGGGGCCATGTATTGTGAGATTTTGAGTGAAAACCTCCTTCCATCAGCAAGGGCATTGAAGATGAAACGTGGCTGGGTCTTTCAGCATGTCAATGATCCCAAACACACCGCCCGGGCAACGAAGGAGTGGCTTCGTAAGAAGCATTTCAAGGTCCTGGAGTGGCCTAGCCAGTCTCCAGATCTCAACCCCCTAGAAAATCTTTGGAGGGAGTTGAAAGTCTGTTTTGCCCAGCAACAGCCCCAAAACATCACTGCTCTAGAGGAGATCTGCATGGAGGAATGGGCCAAAATACCAGCAACAGTGTGTGAAAACCTTGTGAAGACTTACAAAGGGTATATAACAAAGTATTGAGATAAACTTTTGTTATTGACCAAATACTTATTTTCCACCATAATTTGCAAATAAATTCATTAAAAATCATACATTGAAGTGTACCTATGATGAATTACAGGCCTCTCTCATCTTTTTAAGTGGGAGAACTTGCACAATTGGTGGCTGACTAAATACTTTTTTGCCCCACTGTATTTAGTATAGATTTATCTATAAAGGATAACTTTTTATGTTGCATTATTCATTTTCTTTCTCAATTTCACTGAGTAGGATGGTCTTCCCCTTCCTTCTCTGAGGTGCCTACAGACACACCAGACTATTATTAGAGGCATTACAGTTCCATTTTTGGAACAATAAACTCTCAATGATCCTGAATAAAATATGAAAGATGTCATATTCCTGAGTAAAACAAAACACGTAAAAAAAAAAAACCCAATGAAACAAATAGAAACGACTTACATATTTTTATAGGAAATAAAGAGGTTTGAGAGTTTTTAGCGATGTTAGCTAACATTGATCCTGGTTTGTGATATACCCCTCAGGATTTTATGCATCAGCATTGCAGATGCTGCTAATAAGTCAGGTGTTTAAATGTTATTTTTTGAAAATGAATAGGTAAATTAGTTGTAGTTACCAATGAATGACTGGGAATCTTACGTGTTGTGGCTTTAAATATAGGGTTTGAAAAATTATTTAAGGTCACACTTTATTTGGATAGTCCCATGTATATGTTCTACAGATGGTCATACTATATATTAATAAGCACATGCTTGCTAAAGTCACGGTTAGGGTTAGGTTTAGAATAAGGGTTAGGGTAAGGACAAAGGTATAGTTTAGGGTTAGGATAAGGGTTAGGGTTAGTGGACAGTACATTTGTATGTTTTTGACAGTTATTTAACATTTACTGAACATCTAAAAAAAACATCTACTTTGGACTATCCAAATTAAGTGTTACCTTAATTTATCTCTCATTTATTTTAATTAATGTTTGTTGGATTCTCAATCAAGTGTCAATACGTGTACTGTATTTGTCTTCAACCAAATACACCCCTTCCATAACACTACGAGACTTCACATCTGTACAGGGCATGTAAAGGCCATCAACACACAAAGACATTACTCGCCAGGACCTTCTATATCTATGTAGGAACGCCATTACATTTTCATGCGATGTTTCAATAATGCACATACAACCCAGTTCTGCCTTTCAACAACATCTGGAGGCTACATCCAGTGCTTTCTGAATATGCATGAGAAGCTATACAGAAGGCAGAGAAAACCACCCTCCTAACAGTCTAAAGTGCTTTGGAAATGAGGCGGTTGTGAGGCAGTCCTGACCGTACTGTGTGAGTGAAGTAATCGGCCAGGACTGCCGGTTACCAAGAGAGAGGTGACGAGAATCTCTCCTCATTAGATCCTCTTTCACAAAGCCTCTGGCTGCTCCTGGCATGCTGGCAAGGACTGCAGTGTGCTTATTGTTTTTTATATTGCTTATCGTATTGCTTGCAATATTGCTTATACCTATTCAATTTGTTCATATAAACAAGTGTGGGTGTATGTGGAGTTTGTAAAAAGTAAGGTGAAGAAGAACCTTACCCAGATTAGCATTCAGACAGGAAGTGTATTCATGCCGATCTTACCACAACCTTCACTCTTCAGAGCACATCATTAGTCAGTACAATGCAATTCCAAACAATTATTCAAATCATGGTGGCAATTTGAATAACTGAATACTTACAGTATCTTTGTGCTGAGTGGGAGAAATTATGAAAATGCACTTTAAAGGCTGAAAGATGTGAAAATCTACTTTACGGACCATTCACAAACAGCCCCACAAGTTCAACGGATATGAGAGGAATACAAAGTGATGTTTCCGCTTTCTTGGTTTTGAAAAACATCTAGTCCACACACTATTTCCCCTAATGTCCAAATCATATCCCTCTCTCTTTTCTAACTTGTTGTTGCTCTTTGGATGCATGGCAATCGTTTGTGTGCAATAGATCAGTTGGAGCAAATTAATTGATTCATCCCCAGATCTCGCCTAGTGGGACATTGGACACAGATGTAGTTAATTGGTTAGTCTGTGGTTACTCTTTGGTTGTGGCAAGGAAAAACTCTCTAGATTAACCATTGACCATTACATCATTATGTGTGCTCTTTTGGTGATATTAGGCCAGGCTTCTGTTCAACACTTTGTAATAAACTAAAATAGGAGTTTATTACATAAAATATTACTTTAATAAATAACATTTCTAATAAACTAAACTTAACTTTGATGTATTTGTAAAGCAGTTTCACTCTTCTCCTCTGATCCTATAGCTATTGTATTTTGTAACCATGTGCCTATGAGCCAAGATTATAATGTTCGTCAGTTATAGTCTTCCGCTGGAAAAATGAATGTGTAATGGATTTACACCCCCTGCTATGTTGTGGTCAAAATAGTTACCTGTCTAACAGAACACAGAGTGTGTTCTTTAATGGAAGCCTCTCCAACATAATCCAGGTTGAATCAGGAATTCCCCAGGGCAGCTGTCTAGGCCCCTTACTTTTTTCAATCTTTACTTTGATAAAAGCCAGGGTGTCTATGTATGCGGATGACTCAACACTATACCCATCAACTACTACAGCAACTGAAATGACTACAACACTTAACAAAGAGCTGCAGTTATTTTCAAAATGGGTGGAAAGGAATAAGTTAGTCCTACATTTTTGGAACAAATCATTCACTAAACCGTAAATCTTAACTAACTCTTGCAATGAATAATGTGGAAATTGAGCAAGTTGTGGTGACTAAACTGCTTGGAGCAATTCTGGATTGTAATCTGTCATGGTCAAAACATGTTTGTACAATAGTAGCTAAAATGGGGATAAGTCTGTCCCTTAAATGTACACTGAGAGCTAACATGAATGATATGCATGTCAATCCCTAATGGCTCAAGGTAGAAGAGACATTGACTTACATTTGAGTCATTTAGCAGATGCTCTTATCCAGAGCAATTTACAGTAGTGAGTCGTACTGGAACCGAACCCACAACCCCAGTGTTGCAAGTGCCATGCACTACCAACTGAGCCACACAAAGGACTAATTCACAACTTGATTTTGTAAGAAGCGTTGACAAGCTGAATGTACCGAGCTTTCTCTTTAAACTACTAGCACACAGCTCGGACACCCATGCATACCCCACAGGTCTCTTCACAATCCCCAAGTCCAGAACAGACTACAGGATGCGAACAGTACTGCATAGAGCCATGACTACACGGAACTCTATTCCACGTCAGGTAACTGATGCAAGCAGTAGAATCCGATTTAAAAACAGATGAAAAAATACACCTTGTGGAACAGAGGTGACTGTGAAGAGACACACACACAGGTACAGACACATGCACACACGCGCACTCTGGACACACCACCATTGTGATATTGTTGTGTGGTGGTATTATACTATTATACTGTAAGACATGCCCTAGTGTTCCTCAGTTTAGCCAGTGATAATCTCACATTATGTAACAACAACCGCAGTTCCAGTATGAGCTAGAGAAGAAATAGTGAGGGCGGGAGAGATGCCAAAAACCTAAAGTAACACTTAAAAGCTAAGCAGTTCCAAAATCTGTGAATTTGGGCGGTTAGTGAGAAGTATATTGCTGTTAAATTAGTCAATGGAAAATAAAGACTTTAGTTTGGACTAGTGCTGAAGTGTCTTCACGTAATAAAAATACACCTTATTGAACAGCGGGGACTGTGAAGAGAAACACACACAGGCACAGACACAGGCTTACATGATAAGACACGCACTCTACACACTCTTTTGTATTGTAGATGCGTGGTAGTATAGCAGTGGCCTGAGGTGTACACACTTAAATGTGTTATGAATTGTAATGTCATGTAATGTTTTAAATCGTATATAAATCCCTTAATGTTGCTGGATCCCAGGAAGAGTAGCTGCTGTCTTGTCAGCAGCTAATAGAGATCCTTAATAAATACAAATACAAATAAAGTGACTCTTTGCCGGGGCTGTTTTGCCAGATTGGAAGAGATACAGCAGCTTCCCTAATGCTTGATGTAATCCTTTCGGGGGGTTTAGATAAATCTCTGCGTTAAACAAATCTGTGTCTGTCTCCAGAAATTGTGTAAGTGTGGTGGGGGTGGGTACTGAGGCGGGAATTGAGAGAGAGAATAAATTTGTAAACTTGGAAAACTCTGTTTATTCAGTTTACACACATCACACACAATTAGACAACACAATATAAACAATATAAATATCCAATAGTCAAAGGTTTATGAAATACAAATGGTATAGAGAGATATAGTCCTATTATTCCTATATTATCTACAACCTAAAACTTCTTACCTGGGAATATTGAAGACTCATGTTAAAAGGAACCACCAGCTTTCATATGTTCCCATGTACTGAGCAAGGAATTTAAACGTTAGCTTTTTTACATGGCAAATATTGCACTTTTACTTTCTTCCCCAACACCAAATTGAACATGTTTCATTATTTATTTGAGACTATACTGATTTTATTGCTGTATTATATTAAGTTAAAATAAAATAGTTCATTCAGTATTGTTGTAATTTCCTTATTACAAATATATATATAAAATTGGCCGATTAATCGGTATCGGCATTTTTTGGTCCTCCAATAATCGGTATCAGTATCGGAGTTGAAAAATCATAATCGGTCGACCTCTAGTTGCTACCATGCTGTTTTGTCATGTGTTGTTGCCATATTATGTTGTTGTCTTTATTCTCTCTTTATAATCCTCTCTGGGATAGGCGGGACAGTCGCGTCCCACTTGGCCAATTGCCAAGGAAAATGCAGAGCGCCAAATTTAAAAAAATACTATAAAAATCAACCTTTCATTAAATCACACATGTAAGATACCAAAGCTACACTCGTTGCGAATCCAGCCAACATGTCAGCTTTCAAAAAGGCTTTTCGGCGAAAGCATAAGATGCTATTATCTGATGATAGCACAACAGTAAACAAAGAGAGTAGCATATTTCAACCATGCAGGCGCAACACAAAACGCAGAAATAAAATATAAATCATGCCTTTACCTTGGACGAGCTTCTTTTGTTGGCACTCCAATATGTCCCATAACATCACAAATGGTCATTTTGTTAGATTAATTACGGCGATATATATCCAAAATGTCCATTTATTTGGCGCGTTTGATCCAGAAAAACACAGCTTCCAATTTGCGCAACGTCACGACAAAATATCTCAAAAGTTACCTGTAAACTTTGCCAAAACATTTCAAACTACTTTTGTAATACAACTTTAGGTATTTTTAAACGTTAATAATCGATCAAATTGAAGACGGGCCTATCTGTTTTCAATACAGGAAGACAACAAACTGATGCTACTTTTCTAGTTAAAAAGTCCATTACTTCAAGATGGACGTACTTCTTTGTTACAAGGAAAGGAATAAGGAATAAGGAATAACCTCAACCAATTTCTAAATACTGGTGGCATCCAGTGGAAGCGGTAGGATCTGCAAACAAGACCCTTAGAAATCTAGTTTCCCAATGAAAACTCATTGAACAGACAGTGACCTCAAAAACAAATCTGAATGGTTTGTCCTCGGCGTTTTGCCTTCTACATAAGTTCTGTTATACTCACAGACATGATTCCAACAGTTTTAGAAAGTCAGAGTGTTTGCTATCCATATCTACTAATAATATGCATATCTTATATTCTGGGGGTGAGTAGCAGGATGTTGAAATTGGGCACGCTATTTATTCAAAAGTGAAAATGCTGCCCCCTATCCCGAAGAAGATTTATGTAGTGTCGTGTTGTCTCTCTTGTCGTGATGTGTTTTTTGTCCTATATTTTTATTACATTTGTTTTTATTTTAATCCTAGCCCCCGTCCCCGCAGGAGACCTTTTGCCTTTTTGTAGGCCGTTATTGTAAATAAGAATTTGTTCTTAACAGTCTTGCCCAGTTAAGTAAAGCTTAAATACAAATGAAAAGCCTTCAGTATGCATTTGGAGTAGTTCATGATTTCGGTACATTGTGGTCACAACGGGGCATGTTAACAGCAACAGGAACACCAATAAAAAATGGACTAGAGGTAGAGGCATTATTAGAAGCATGTCAGTTGCCCCGTAAATTAGCAGTAGTGAAATGTGAAGCTTATACTAGTCGCAGATAAAATATCCATAGGTAATCGTAGAGCAGACAAAATGGCTAAGGCGGCTGCCTTGGTGAGAGAAAGTGTTACAGAATCAAATCAAATTTCAAATCAAATTTATTTATATAGCCCTTCGTACATCAGCTGATATCTCAAAGTGCTGTACAGAAACCCAGCCTAAAACCCCAAACAGCAAGCAGGTGTAGAAGCACGGTTGCTAGGAAAAACTCCCTAGAAAGGCCAAAACCTAGGAAGAAACCTAGAGAGGAACCAGGCTATGTGGGGTGGCCAGTCCTCTACGCGCTGGGACCACCAGGTTAGGTGGCTTCATCTGGCTGTGCCGGGTGGAGATTATAACAGAACATGGCCAAGATGTTCAAATGTTCATAAATGACCAGCAAGGTCCAATAATAATAAGGCAGAACAGTTGAAACTGGAGCAGCAGCACGGCCAGGTGGACTGGGGACAGCAAGGAGTCATCATGTCAGGTAGTCCTGAGGCATGGTCCGTGCTTTTACACCTGCATTGTTTGCTGTTTGGGGTTTTAGGCTGGGTTTCTGTACAGCACTTTGAGATATCAGCTGATGTACGAAGGGCTATATAAATACATTTGATTTGATTTGATTTGATCCTAGGGCTCAGGTCCTCCGAGAGAGAGAAAGAAAGAGAGAAAGAGAGAAAGAGAGAATTAGAGAGAGCACACTTAAATTCACACAGGACACTGAATAGGACAGGAGAAGTACTCCAGATATAACAAACTGACCCTAGCCCCCCGACACATAAACTACTGCAGCATAAATACTGGAGGCTGAGACAGGAGGGGTCAGGAGACACTGTGGCCCCATCCGAGGACACCCCCGGACAGGGCCAAACAGGAAGAATATAACCCCACCCACTTTGCCAAAGCACAGCTCCCACACCACTAGAGGGAGAAATCTTCAACCACCAACTTACCATCCTGAGACAAGGCTGAGTATAGCCCACAAAGATCTCCGCCACGGCACAACCCAAGGTGGGGGGGGCGCCAACCCAGAACCACATGTGAATATAGTTAATACGAAGGCTGGCATTGTGAGACTAAAAGATTTACAGCAGCAAACTAACAAAAAATAAATATGGGTGTGGTTAGAGCAGGGACCCTATCCTACCCTAACCCTATCACTGGAAGGCCCGTGGCGCCAAGTGGGACACATGTTACTCTTTCTGAAATGTATCATAAATTGGCTGTGAATATGTACTCTCAGTTCAAGACGACGTGGTGGGGAAAGGGCGTGTTAGGGACATTTCGGGACTGGGTTAAAAGATGTGTGATATGTGCCCAACATAATATTGCACCAACAATTCCTTCTCCTGCCCGACAGCAACCCTTGCCGGAAGGACCATTCACATCATTGCAGATTGATTTTATAGGGCCACTCCCTCGAAGCAGGGGGAAGACCCATGCATTGGTGGTGGTGGGCAGATTTTCAAGAAGGACGGAAGTATTTGCAACTTCCACAGCATCAGCGATACCGAGAATTTGTCTTATTTGGGACATTAGATTCCGGGAACGCATTTCACTCCTAAAGTGCTACAAGCGGCTTTGGGAATCTCCCATGCTTTTCATTGTCCATAGCGGCATGGATTACAGAGCGTCAGAATCGTTCGATTAAGGAGAAATTGGCCAAGACTTTAGGTACCAAAGGGAAGGACTCGGTTACGAATTTAACCGTGGTACTGATGTCAATGAGGGTGTCAACTTACGCCACTACTGGACTCGCGCCACACGAAGTGGTGACTGGTAGACCGATGAGGGTTCCAGGGGCTGTTATCCACATGTCACAAATTAGTGATTTGGCAATAATGGGAGAATCTATGTTGTCATATTGTCAGCAAATGACCCATGCGTTGCAGTGTGTATATTCCCAGGTGAAAGCAGCACACAAGGAACAGGCGCCAGGAGATAACAGAGAGCACAGGCTGACTCCTGGAGATCAAGTGTACATCAAGATTCACCAAGCGGGGGTGTTGAGACGGCGTTGGTCAGGACCACACACTGTACTACTTAATGCACTCCAAAACCTAGGTCTAATTTGCAAGAGACAGCATTAGAATCGGGAAAAGTATTTGTATACAGATGGCTCTAGTTACATGACCACAGAAGGGAAGAGAGTTACGGGTTACGCTGTGTGTGATGGCAGAGGAGTAGTGAAGGCTGGCCCAATGTCAGCCTCTGTGTCAGCCCAGGGGGCAGAGTTACATGCACTGGCCGAGGCTTGTAGGTTGTCCGAAGGGGAGAATATAACAATACAAGTCAGTTCGTCAAATAGAGCGGACAACTATAGGTGCTGTTATTGTGTAATGCAAACGTCTAGGAGATACAACTGCTCAGCCGCAAAGTGGTTGGCCAGACAAGCCCACAGAACGGGACTGCCGAGTGATGAAGCACTTAGTAAATAAAATTAATCTGTCCTCAGTTGTTTGTGTTTCATCTGAAGAGGAAATACCAGGTAATAATTTACCAAAAAGACATTACTAACCCCACATTACCCTGGCTTGGCCCTATCTGTCTCTCAAACACAGAAATGATCAGGTTTGGATACCAATACCCATCATGCATCTGACCAATGGGAAGAAGCCCTTTTACATCCTTTTCAATTGAACAGCATGAATTAACATCTAAATGTCTTCAGATACTACACACACATCAATAACCTTGAGCACACAGCATATCAATAATGGTGCAACCATGAATACAATATGGGATATGAACATGTACGTCCACCCGGGATATGAGACTTCCCGTATCCCATACACTGAATAAATCATGCACTCTTGAACGCATCCCCTTTCCTGTCAATTCCCTGACCAGGAATGAACAGTTAACCCTCTACAATCAATGAAGAAATACCAGGTAATAATTTACCAAAAGGACATCACTAACCCCAAGTTATAGCATTAATGAATATGTGCTTATCATAAACCATTAACGTTTGCAATGTCTGATTATTGATAAAAGGCATGTCTTTAGATTATGTAACGACGATCGTCACAGCCCCTTTGACGTTCCATGAAATGCACTTTGTGGCAAAATCCTGCACGCAGCCTTCACCGTGCGCTGCTACTTTATGAGCGCTTTAGCAGTAGGAAGGAGGAGATAAAGATAGCTCTTCCGGCTTTCTGGAGGTAATTCTCAGTTGGCACAGCAGTTTGATAGTGTGTGCAATGCTGCAGAAGTCCAGTTAATTTTCAGAGTGTTTAAGTGTTCTAGGTTAAGTGTTAAGTGTTCCAGCTCTAGGTCGTGGTTGTTATCTTTTGGGACCGCACCGGTTATTGATCGCATGGATTAGTAGTAACATTGTTGTGAAGCTTTGATATGCAAAGCAACAAACCATCAGACAGACAGACAGTGCAACTGCAAGTCAACAGCTAAGACACCCTCTCTCCCTTCCCTCTATCGTTCCAGTGCTTCACACTGCAGCAGACTTTCTTATATTTTGATGCGCTTCCTATTGATGTTCAGTGTCGCTGGACTATTATTGCCCTGCCAGACGTATTTGGGTTGACATTTTAGTTAAAGGGAGGTTGCTTGAGAGTTTATCGTGTATTCTTATTTGAACTGTATTGATATGGTGTGGTACTATTAACATGTGGCTGAGAAGATTTTCGACATTTAAGGCCTTTGTTTTGTCTGTGAAACCCCCTCCCATTCATACCCTCTGCAATCCTCCAATGGCAGGTAATACACATTATTGCAAATCCTTTAATGTTGATGACTGGGTTCTATCTTATAAAGTATAAACTGGAAACAGGAGACAAGGGGCTGTGAGACATGGGTTTAACTCAGGACACATGAAAGGTGGGGTGTATACAAAGGGTACAGGGCATCAGAAGACGAACTGCAGAGGAACTAATAATTTTTGAGATGGGAAATGGGCCAATAAACCCGGGGGAAGAGTTTGCGGGATTCCACCTGGAGGGGCAGATCCCGGGTGGATAGCCATACCTTCTGCCCGAGACGATGCCGGGTTCTGATGGCGATTTGCTTGTCGTCGATACCTAGAGGTGGTCTTGAAGAGGGCCGACGGGCTCTCCTCTAGGTACAACGACAGCGGCTGACAAACATCTGAGCAGAAGGTATGCTGACATTTTCCTCCTTCTCGGGGAAGAGCGGGGGCTGAAACCCCAGGGAACATTCAATAGGCGATAGGCCCTTGGCAGAGCAGGGAAGGGTGTTGCGTGCGTATTCCACCCACACCAGCTGCTGGCTCTAGATGGTGGGGTTGGCGGAGACCAGGCCGAAAAGAGTTGTCTCAAGTTCCTGGTTGGCTCACTCCTACTGGCCATTAGATTGAGGGTGGAATCCAGAAGACAGGCTGGCCAATGACCCAAATGAGGGTGCAGAATGCCTTCCAGAACCGGGATGAGAACTGAGGGCCCCGGTCGGAGACCTTGTCCATGGGCAGTCCGTGGATCCGGAAAACGTGCTGCGCCATGAGCTGTCTCCTTGGCTGAGGGTAGTTTGGGGAGAGGAATGAAGGTGGGCGGCCTTGGAACACCGGTTGACCACCGTCAGGATCGCAGTGTTGACCTCAGACGGGGGGAGACCCATGACGAAATCCAGGGATATGTGGGACCAGGGACGGTGAGTAACATGCAGAGGTTGCAGAAGGCCAGCCGGAGCTTGCCGAGAAGTCTTGTTCTAAGCACACACTGGGCAAACGGCGACAAATGCGGAGACGTCAGGTTGCACAAATGCCGGCGCGAATCCGGGCAGCAGGCTAGTCTGGAGGAGAGGGCCCACTCCGGGCACAAACATCCGGCTATCAGGAACCCCCGGGGTTCGGCTGGGAACGCTATGCCTCCCGGACCTGTTTCCCTATACACCATCTGAGTGCCGCTGCCAGGCACGAGGTGGGAAGAGTGGTCTCTGGCTCCGGGGTAATAGCCGTGGGGCTATAATGGCGAGACAGTGGATCCGACTTGACATTCTTGGATCCCGGCCGATATGAGAGGGAGAAGTTGAACCGTGTGAACAGCAGGGCCCATCTAGCTTGCCTGGAGTTGAGGCGTCTGGCGGTGCGGAGATACTCCAGATTTTTGTGGTCGGTCCATACAATAAACGGTTGTTCCGCCCCTTCCAGCTAGTGCCTCCATTCCTCCAACGCCATCTTCACTGTGAGAAGCTCACAATTTCACATCGTAGTTTTTCTCCATGGCATTGAAGCGATGGGAGAAGAAGGCACAGGTATGTAGTTTCAGGTCCAGGTCAGAACACTGGGACAGGACCGCCCCCACTCCTACATGTGATGAATCAGCCTCCACCACGAACTGACGGGAAGGGTCAGGATGAACCAGAATGGGAGCAGTGGTGAGGTGGTGTTTGAGGTCCCGGAACGCCCTGTCACCAGCAGGCAACCACGTGAACTGAACCTTGGGAGAAGTGAGTGCTGACAGGGGGGAAGCCAGGGCGCTGTAACCCCGAATGGAGCGTCAATAGAAGTTGGCGAACGTCAGGATATGGGCAAAGGTACAGGACGTCAGGCAGGCTCAGGGCCAGGGCCAGGAGCAGGCAGAGTGGACAGGCGGGCGGGCTCAGGGTCAGGACAGGGAACGGTCAAAACCAGGGGGATGAGAAAGGAGAGACTGGGAAAAATCAGGAGCTGATACAAAAAACGCTGGTTGACGTGACAAACTGGCAACAGGCAAACAGAGAACACAGGTATAAATACACAGGGATAATAGGGAAGATGGGTGACACCTGGAGGGGGGTGGATACAATCACAAATACAGGTGAAACAGATCAGGGTGTGACTGGCTATCTGGCAAACAGGCTACACTCTATGCAGTCTCTTCTGCTGATGTGTGTGTGTGTGGCGGTGGTACTCTATCTATCCTACTCTTTTCCTTTCGGAAGGGTTAATACCTGACTGGCGCCCAAACAAAATCCTTATCTTTACTCCTCTCTAACAATACCGCTACAACTTGATGGTATTATATCATCCACCCTGAGCACCCCCGTTACACACCCCTGTCATTAGAGCACAGAGTGAAAAAGCAATGAATCCCCAAAACCCCCAGGATAACTTGTCTCAGACTAATAATGTAAGATAATTGGGTATGGAAAAGAAACATGACAACATTAGAGCTAAATAATTCTCTCTCCAGTAAAATTACCAAAATCAAACAAGTAGGATGTATATATATGTATATACAACAAAAATAATTTCTGTGCAACTTTGAAAGATTGCTGGGTATAAATAACGTTCAAAATGTACAAGGTTGAAGTAAAGAACAAACAAAAACAATGTAGCCTCGGCACATTTAAAACTGTAATATACTATGCTTCTCGGCATTCAGGACATGGATTATGTCATGGATGGGCCGCCCCCTGGTGGTGAGGGTGGGCAACAACATATCCGCCACTCTGACCCTCAACACGGGGGCCCCTCAGGGGTTCGTGCTCAGTCCCCTCCTATACTCCCTGTTCACACACGACTGCGTGGCCGCATACGACTCCAACACGATCATTACGTTTTACGATGACACAATGGTGGTAGGCCTGATCACTGATGATGATGAGACAGCCTACGGGGAGAAGGTCAGAGACAACGCCTATTCCACCTCAGTAGACTGAAAAGATTAGGCATGAGCCATCAGATCCTCAAAAATTTCTACAGCTGTACCCCTGAGAGCATCTTGACTGGCTGCATCACCGTTTGGTATGGCAACTGCTAGGCATTCGACCACAAGACACTGCAGAGGGTAGTGCGTATGGCCCAGTACACCATGAATATGGTTTTACTGCAAATTGTACATACATTTTAAAGAATAAAGCGAGAGCTAACGGAAAACACGTCAGTCGCACATTGCGCATCTAGTGGCCCCCCGAGAGGAAAGATTTTTTAAGGTTAGCGAAACGTTGCTCTTTCTCCCTGGATTTTCAAACATCTATACTCTAAGTGATATGTGTGTATTTTCCCTCCCAAAGAAACAGAGTTTTATTTTACTTAATCTCAGAATAGCCATTGTTATATACTTAGAATAGATTAACATAAAGGAGTTTGCAAGACAGACAAACAGATCTGTGACTAGACTAATGTACTGGTAATCGGATGCGTATACTACTTGTATCCATTGTTGTGCTAGTCATCATTGAATAACACAGTCATAATTACTTGTTCATGTATGCTGTGTTATTGCCAAGCATCTGGTCAATATAGTAACACCATCTGCAAAACAGGGACACAGTGAAGGAAATAGCTGGGTTTATTTTAACAACCTCAAGCTCATAGGGGACTGGGCTTGTCTGGGCTTGGGCTCTGACCAAAGACACTTGTACAACAGTATGTGTCTGTTAGAAGTAAATTAATATTTTACCCCCTTTGCCTCTGCACACAACCACGTGGTTAAAGAGTGACTTACAGGAGCAATTTGGGCTAAATGCCTTGCTCGAGGGCACATTGACAGGTTTTTAACATAGTTGGCTTTGGGATTCGTACCAGTGACCTTTCGATTACTGGCCTAATGCTTTTATTCACCTGCAGCCCCAGATTATATTATATTATATTATATTGAATCATATCCTAAAAGGGAGATTACAGGCTAACAATTACAGGCTACTGATCCAGAATCAGGTAAATTGAACAGAGAAAAGCTCAAGTTGATCGCAGTGAAACTGAAACTGGTTTTAATTCAGTCAATACTACATTCAAACTCTCGTCAGTGCCAGTCACTCACTCACTCACTCACTCACTCACTCACTCACTCACTCACTCACTCACTCACTCACTCACTCACTCACTCACTCACTCTACAAGAAGAACTCAATGACACTGATCTTTTAGATCAGCTCCAAAAGCTAGTATCCGCCACACAGTATTAACATTCACATGCTAATTGTATGATTTCATTATCTTCCTTTCTGCATCACAAGATTAAAGGGGACTTAAAGGAAGGGCTTTACGGTTTATTTTGTATTATTTTTTCAGTCAGTGTTTAAACTGTGAGTGCTGATTACCATTGGAGATCAGGAATTATAAATGACACACTCACTCACTCACTCACTCACTCACTCACTCACTCACTCACTCACTCACTCACTCACTCACTCACTCACTCACTCACTCACTCAAGACGTCAAATGCATTACAACAAGCACCAAAGAAAATAGAGAATAACAATCTATTTTCTATTTTCTTTTCTTGAGTAAGTGAGGGAGTGACTGTGTCATTTGTTTTATTAAGGTTAATGAGATAATAATAATGATCTGTAATATAATGACCATAGGGTCAAGGGTTACACTGAGTGGAGTATTAGGCCAGACTGGTTCATTTCCTGGATACCTAAAACTGTGTGCCTGTGTGTACAAGACAGTGTTTGTGCTAAACCATTGAGCAGTAGAAAAAATGTGTCACTGACAGGTCAAATTGTCCACTCATTTCCTGACAATCTAAGTCATATGGGATCAGTGTCGTGGCAATAGAAAAAGCAAAAGAGAGAGAGGGAGTGAGTGAGAAAGAAAATGTGAGAAAGATCCCTCTTTTGTGGTTTAGTAGCAGGTTAGGATAATTAACGTAGCAAGTTAGGACAATTAGGTTAAGCATAGAAAATGCTTAAAAAGATAAAATGCTACAATTGTCCGCGACGCGACTCGAACATGCAACTTGGTCCATAGCTCTACTCCATCTATCCACAACTCTCGTTGCTGAAGTGTTATACAAAGACTGAAAATGCCAGCTATCAAACTGGTGCCTAAAGCTATATTGTACCAATTTATTTGATAGCGTCTCATATCTGTACAATATCAACACAAATCAAAATATTTGAAGTCATCATTATGATGGATGAACGTCTTAGATGTCACAGATGTTGCCCATGGAAAGATTATGTTTGCCTGTCTGATTCCATCCATACCACCTTCAGACAATGTTACAGCAATGTTTTATTGGTTTCGAGAGTGAAGAGTGAAGAGATTCCTCAATCAGGGCTAAGCACTTGTCTCCTATTTCATTTAAATGAGAAACGGAATAGAAATGTGGAGGGTTGATGAGGAGTGTGTCACACTGTGATCTTTTTTTCACTAATTGATCTTTTGACCAATCAGATCAGCTCTGATGAAGTTCTGATGTGAAACGATCTGATGTGATTGGTCAAAATACCAATTAGTGGAAAAAATATCACAATTGGGCTGCCTGTCTAAACACAGCCTAATGCCCTCATATCAATCCTTATCGAACACAGATAACAATTGTGCCCTGCAACTGTCAAAAAGCATTTATTGAGAGGATAGAGACATATTTTCGTAGTTGTTTTTTTAACCTACAGTGCCATGTTGAATGAGATATCCCATGATGTCTTTGTCTTTCGCTTGCTTGTACTGTAACAGAAAATGTAATGTATTGTATAATCTTATATTGGTAATTTTCTGAAAGGTTGACTAACCATTGTTTATGTATGTCAAGTCATTTTTTTATTAGGCCACTTTCACCTGAGAGAATTGTACAATCTGCCCAGTAGCCTAATATAGAACTGCCCTGAATCTGAATCTTGACTGTCTGAATCATATTTGTACTAAACCACATTAAAGTGAGAGAAAAGTACAATCAGCCCAGTCTACAGTATAATCTCTATTTTCTGTACATTAACTATATACATGCAATGAACATTTATAAGCACATCATGAACATGACTATATAGTTGAAGTCGGAAGTTTACATACACCTTAGCCAAGTAGATTTAAACCATTTCTGACATTTAATCCTAGTAAAAATTCCCTGTCTTAGGTCAGTTAGGATCACCACTTTATTTTAAGAATGTGAAATGTTAGAATAATAGTAGAGAGAATGAATTATTTCAGCTTTTATTACTTTCATCACATTCCCAGTGGGTCAGAAGTTTGCATATACTCAATTAGTATTTGGTAGCATTGCCTTTAAATTGTTTAACTTGGGTCAAATGTTTCAGGTAGACTTCCACAAGCTTCCCACAATAAGTTGGGTGAATTTTGGCACATTTCTCCTGACAGAGCTGGTGTAACTAAGTCAGGTTTGTAGGCCTCCTTGCTCGCACACGCTTTTTTAGTTCTGCCCACAAATGTTCTGTACGGTTGAGGTCAGGGCTTTGTGATGGCCACTCAATACCTTGACTTTGTTATCCTTAAGCCATTTTGCCACAACTTTGGAAGTATGCTTGGGGTCATTGTCCATTTGGAAGACCCGTTTGCAACCAAGCTTTAACTTCCTGACTGATGTCTTGAGATGTTGCTTCAATATATCCACATAAATTTTGTTCCTCATGACGTCATCTATTTTGTGAAGTGCACCAGTCCCTCCTGCAGCAAAGCACGAACACAATATGATGCTGCCACCCCCGTAATTCACGGTTGGGATGGTGTTCTTCGGCTTGCAAGCCTCCCCCTTTTTCCTCCAAACATAACGATGGTCATTATGGCCAAACAGTTCTATTTTTGTTTCATCAGACTAGAGGATGTTTCTTCAAAAAGTACGGTCTTTGTCCCCATGTGCAGTTGCAAACCGTAGTCTGGCTTTTTTATTGTGGTTTTGGAGCAGTGGCTTCTTCTTTGCTGAGCGGCCTTTCAGGTTATGTCGATATAGGACTCGTTTTACTGTGGATATAGATAATTTTGTACCTGTTTCCTCCAGCATCTTCACAAGGTCCTTTGCTGTTGTTCTGGGATTGAATTGCACTTTTCGCACCAAAGTATGTTCGTCTCTCCTTCCTGAGCGGTATGACAGCTGCATGGTCCCATGGTGTTTATACTTGAGTATTATTGTTTGTACAGATGAACGTGGTACATTCATGCGTTTGGAAATTGAACCAGACTTGTGGAGGTCTACAATTTTTTCTGAGGTCTTGGCTGATTTCTTTTGATTTTCGCATGATGTCAATCAAAGACGCACTGAGTTTGAAGGTAGGCCTTGAAATACATCCACAGGTACACCTCCAATTGACTCAGATTATGTCAATTAGGCTATCAGAAGTTTCTAAAGCCATGACATAATTTTCTGGAATTTTCCAAGCTGTTTAAAGGCACAGTCAACTTAGTGTATGTAAACTTCTGACCCACTGGAATTGTGATATAGTGAAGTAATCTGTCTGTAAACAATTGTTGGAAAAATGAATTGTGTCATGCACAGAGTAGATGTCCTTACCGACTTGCCAAAACTATAATTTGTTAAGAAGAAATTTGTGGAGTGTTTGAAAAACGAGTTTTAATGATTCCAACCTAAGTGTATGTTAACTTCTGACTTCAACTATTGCTACATAGATGATTATTAGAGCTTATCTTCTACAAGGGGTGAATTCTAACGTCGGATTTTCACTTAGTCATGCATTCATATCAATGGGAGCAAGACTAAGTGAAAATTTGACAAGTGGAATTTAGGATTCGTCTCAAAATAGTTTGTTCTAAGTTGTTTACTCATAGTTTTCTACTCCTCCGTAGCTGAATTCGTCCGGCCTACTGACTATGCCCCGGAGTCCCACGTCCAGTGAGGATGAGATGGCCCAGAGTTGTTCTGACTACTCAGAGGACTCCGCCTCTGACAGCTCCCGTGAGGAGACCATCTACGAGACCATAAGAGCCACCGCCGAGCCGGCCCCCAGACAAATGGACGACATACACACTCACTCCCTGGTCGTCCGCATCGTCATCCCTGACCTGCAGCAGACAGTGAGTGTGTGTGTGTGTGTGTGTGTGTGTGTGTGTGTGTGTGTGTGTGTGTGTGTGTGTGTGTGTGTGTGTGTGTGTGTGTGTGTGTGTGTGTGTGTGTGTGTGTGTGTGTGTGTGTGTGTGTGTGTGTGTGTGTGTGTGTGCGCGCGCTGTTTGTATAAGCCAGAAAGATCAAACATCATTGTTTGATGTACCAACTTATGGGTTACCTTTAGAGGGTTTTTTTCACCCATTTTTCTTTTTAAAGGATAGAACTGTTTACTCCTAGACTCATAGACCGAATCACAGGTTTTGAATGTCTGGCTTGTAAAATAAATAAAAATGATGAAATGAAGTCTTAGATTACACATGCTAACATCCTCTCTTTCTCTCATTTCCCTTTGGTATAATACCTTTGATTTAAGCCAGCTCTGGCCATCCATTATCCTGGCTGTGTTGCATCATTTCGCCTGTCGGAGAACACACGCTGTGTTAACAATCTGTGGGTGTTGTATGGGCGTTGTATCTCGCAAATGTATGGGGACATGTATGTCACTCTGCATTCCTCTCTTATTACCAGACTTAGCTTCAAATACTATTTTAAATATTTTCAAATACTTGAGCTGGGATTGATTGACCGTGCCTGGTGCAGCATCCCGGCGTTGCCTCTTCACTGATGATGCTGAGACTGGTGTTTTGCGGCACTTGTGAGGCATCTGTCCAGTCTGTCCAGAGTTTGCAACTCTGCCTTGAAGGCCAGCATCCTGGAGTCGCCTCTTCACTGTTGACGTTGAGACTGGTGTTTTGCTGGTACTATTTAACCTCTTAGGTTGACCCGACACGCAGGCGTCCCATATAGACATCTGGAAATGCAAATGCGCTACGCTAAATGCTAATAGCACTCGTTAAAACTCAAACGTTCATTAAAACACACATGCAGGGTACTGAATTAAAGCTACACTCGTTGTGAATCCAGCCAACAAGTCAGATTTTTAAAATGCTTTTCGGCGAAAGCATGAGAAGCTATTATCTGATAGCATGCAACACCCCTAAAGACCCGCAGGGGACGTAAACAAAATAATTAGCATAGTCGGCGCTACACAAAATGCATAAATAAAATATAAAATATTCATTACCTTTGACGATCTTCTTTGTTGGCACTCCTAGATGTCCCATAAACATCACTATTGGGTCTTTTTTTCGATTAAATCGGTCCATATATAGCCTAGATATCGATTTATGAAGACTGTGTGATCAAGGGAAAAAACAGCATTTTATAACGCAAAGTAATTTTTTAAAATTAAAAAAGTCAACGATAAACTTTCACAAAACACTTCGAAATACTTTTCTAATGCAACTTTAGGTATTAGTAAACTTTAATAATCGATCAAATTGATCACGAGGCGATGTATATTCTATAGTTCTCCGTCTTGAAATAATGTCCGGATAAATCTCAACCAAAATATCCGGTCGGAGACCGGAAGAAATGGGCTGTCTCTTGTTCGTTTGACCAAGAAACAAATCCTAGGCAAATGACAAGACTGTTGACATCGTGTGGAATCTGTAGGAATTGCAATCTCGGCTCCAGGTAATGTGGTTCCCATTCAACAATACATTCAAGTGGCGCATTGATATATTTTCCAATTTTCAGTGATCAGATTTTCCTGCGCTTTTCGATGAAACGCACGTTCTGTTATAGTCACAGCCGTGATTTAACCAGTTGTCACACCCTGGTCGAAGTATTTTGTGTTTATCTTTATGTATTGGGTCAGGCCAGGGTGTGGCATGGGGTTTTTGTATTGTGGTGTGTTTTGGTATATAGTGGGATTGTAGCTAGTGGGGTGATCTAGCAGAGTCTATGGCTGTCTGGAGTGGTTCTCAATCAGAGTCAGGTGTTTATCGTTGTCTCTGATTGGGAACCATATTTAGGCAGCCATATTCTTTGGTTGTTTTGTGGGTGATTGTCCTTAGTGTCCTTGTAACTATCTGCTGTTAGTTTGCACCAGTTTTGGCTGTTTCGGTTTTCGTTACGTTTATTTTATTTTTTTATTGATTCGTGTTAACGTTTGTTTTATTAAACATGGATTGCAATCTACACGCTGCGTTTTGGTCCAACTCTCCTTCACCACACCTAGAAAACCGTTACAGAATCACCCACCGTAAACGGACCAAGCAGCGTGTCAACAGGCAGGAGCAGCCCAAAGAGGAGATGCGTAATAAGGATTTCTGGACATGGGAGGAAATCCTCGACGGGAGAGGACCCTGGGCTAAACCAGGGGAGTGTAGCCGCCCAAAGGTGGAACAGTTGGAGGCAGCGAGGAGAGCAGAGTCAGCCGGAGAGAGGAGCCGTCGATATGAGGGAACACGGTTGGCAAGGAAGCCTGAGAGTCAGCCCCAAAAATGTCTTGGGGGGCTCAGGGAGAGAGTGGCAGAGTCAGGAGTCAGACCTGAGCCAACTCTCCCTGTTTATTGTGAGGAGCCAAGGAGGAGACCAGAACCAGAGCCGGTGTTGGAGGTGAGCGAAGCAGAGACTGTGAAGGAGTTAATGGGGAAATTGGAGGAGAGAGAAATGAGGGAGTTGCTGTGTTGGTGCTTTTTGCATCGAATTCGCCTGACGGAGCGTGTCGGGGATTTGATGGCACCTGGGTCAGCGCTCCATAATCGTCCTGAGGTGCGTGTTAGTCGGCTGGTGAAGTTGGTGCCAGCCTCACGCACCAGGCCTAATGTGCGCATCCTTAGCCTTGCACGTCCTGTGCCAACACTGCTCTCAAGATCTCCAGTACGCCTTCACGGTCTAGCCCATCCTGTGCCACCTCCACACACCAGCCCTCCGGTGGCAGCTCCCCGCACCAGGCTTCCTGTGCGTGTCCTCGGCCCAGTACCACCAGTGCCAGTGCCAGCACCACGCATCAGGCCTACAGTGCGCCTCGCCTCTCCTGCGCTGCCGGAGCCTCCCGCCTGTTCAGCGCTATCAGAGCCTTCTTCCTCTACAGCGCTGCTGGAGTCTCCTGTCTGTTCAGCGCAGCCAGAGCTGTCAGCCTGCATGGAGCAGTCAGAGCTGTCAGCCTGCATGGAGCAGCCAGAGCTGTCAGTCTGCAAGGAGCTGTCAGTCTGCAAGGAGCTGCCAGTCTGCAAGGAGCTGTCAGTCTGCAAGGAGCTGTCAGCCTGCATGGAGCAGCCAGAGCTGTCAGTCTGCAAGGAGCTGCCAGTCTGCAAGGAGCTGCCAGTCTGCAAGGTGCTGCCAGCCTGCATGGAGCAGCCAGAGCTGCCAGCCTGCATGGAGCAGTCAGAGCTGTCAGTCTGCATGGAGCAGTCAGAGCTGTCAGTCTGCATGAAGCAGCCAGAGCTGTCAGTCTGCAAAGAGCTGTCAGTCTACAAGGAGCTGCCAGTCTGCAAGGATCCGCCAGTCTGCCAGGATCCACCAGTCTGCCAGGATCCGCCAGAAGTGCCAGTCAGCCAGGATCCGCCAGAAGTGCCAGTCAGCCAGGATCCGCCAAAGGTGCCAGTCGGCCAGGATCTGCCAGTCGGCCAGGATCTGCCAGTCAGCCAAGATCCATCAACCTGCCTGAGCTTCCTCTCACTCCTGAGCTTCCTCTCACTCCCGAGCTTTCTCTCACTCCCGAGCTTTCTCTCACTCCCGAGCTTTCTCTCACTCCCGAGCTTTCTCTCACTCCCGAGCTTCCCCTCAGTCCCGAGCTTCCCCTCAGTCCCGAGCTGCCCCTCAGTCCCGATCTGCTCCTCAGTCCAGTGGGGTTCTGGGTGAGGACTACTAGGCCATGGTCGGCGGCGAGGGTGGACTATCCAAGGACGCGAGGAGGAGGGACTAAGAAGGTGATTGAGTGGGTTCCACGTCCTGCGCCGGAGCCGCCACCATGGACAGACGCCCACCCGGACCCTCCCTATTGTTTTTTGAGGTGCGTCCGGGAGTCCGCACCTTAGGGGGGGGGGTCTGTCACGCCCTTGTCAAGGTATTTTGTGTTTATCTTAATTTATTTGGTCAGGCCAGGGTGTGGCATGGGGGTTTTGTATGTGGTGTGTTGGTATTGGGATTGTAGCTTAGTGGGGTGTTCTAGTTAAGTCTATGGCTGTCTGAAGTGTTTCTCAATCAGAGGCAGGTGTTTATCGTTGTCTCTGATTGGGAACCATATTTAGGCAGCCATATTCTTTATGTGTTTCGTGGATGATTGTCCTTAGTGTCCTCTCCAAAGTGGAGATGCTGAAAAAAATCTTTGTCCGTGCTACGGTAGTCTGTATCGGTTCGCTAATACCAGCAGAGGCCCAGTTCACCCCCCCCAAAAATTGTATATATATTGTTTTTTAAATTCGATTTTAAAGGGGGTGCTGAAGCACCCTCAACACCCCTATTTCCCACAGCTATGGCAGCACCTATATCTTCAGCACAGATTCTGTCAGACTTGGGCCCTGGCAGTGAATAATGGTGTTCCAAATAAGGCACCGTTGCTCTAGAGCACACAAAGAACTGTATGTACCTCGGGCTAAACACCTAAACACCACAGGTAACTTCCACGAGACTGTGGACGCTCTAAGAGACAAGGCAAGAAGGGCCTTCTATGCCATCAAAAGAAACATAAAACTCGACATCCCAATTAGGATCTGGCTAAAAATATTTCAGTCAGCTATAGGGACAAACTCCCAATTGAGACTGCATGCAGAATCCTGCAAAATATTCTTTGTGTACAACGCAAAACCCAAAATAATGCATATAATTGGGACTATACCTGCTAGTTATCCAGAAAAGAGCTGTTAAATTCTACAACCACCTAAAAGGAAGCAATTACCACACGTTCCACCACAAAGCACTCACCTACAGAGAGATTATCATAGAGAACAGTTCCCTCAGCCCTCATCAATCTACACACAATATCCCATAATGACGAAGCAAAAACAGGTTTTTACATTTTTTTGCAAATGTATTAAAAATAGAAAATGAAATATCGCATTTACATAAGTATTCAGACCCTTCACTGAGTACATTGTTGAAGCACCTTTGGCAGCAATTACAGCCTTGAGTCTTCTTGGGTATGACGCTACAAGCTTGGCACACCTGTAATTTGGGGAGTTTTCTTCTCTGCAAATCCTCCCGTCCCACCTGCCCAACATCCGGTGAAATTGCAGAATGCGAAATTCAAACTACAGAATTATAAATATTTAACTTTCATAAATCACAAATGTAATACATCAAAATAAATCTTAACTTCTTGTTAATCCAGCCGCTGTGTCAGATTTCAAAAAGGCTTTACGGCGAAAGCACACCATGCGATTATCTGAGGACAGCACCCTGCACCCAAAACCATAAAAAACATATTTCAACCAGGCAGGTGCGACATGAAAGTCAGAAATAGCAATATAATAAATGCCTTTGATGATCTTCTTCTGTTGGCAATCCAAAAGGTCCCAGTTACATCACAAATGGCCCTTTTGTTCGATAATGTCCTTTTTTATATCCATAAAAACTCAGTTTAGCTGTCGCGCTTCAGTCAATAATCCACCCAGTTTCCCTCCATCAAAATGCATACAAAATGAATCCCAAACGTTACTAATAAACTTTTCCAAACAAGTCAAACAATGTTTATAATCAAACCTTAGGTACCCTAATACGTAAATAAACTATAAAATGTAAGACGGAGAATCGTTATTGTTTTTACTGGAGAAAAAAAACAAAGAATGCGCTCTCACTCACGCGCTTGGAAACACTTCTGCCTAATTTTTCCAAATACCATCCCGAAACTCTTTCTAAGGACTGTTGACATCTAGTGGAAACCCTAGGAACTGCACTCTGGGAGGACTTTGCCTTATAATAAAAGTGACAGCCATTGAAAATAGTGGTAGGCTGAATTTTCTTGGGGGGGGGGGATTGTTTGTCCTTGGGGTTTCGCCTGCCATATCAGTTCTGTTATACTCACAGACATTATCTTAACAGGTTTAGAAACTGTATATTGTTTTCTATCCAGATCTATCCAGTTATATGCATATCCTAGCTTCTGGGCCTGAGTAACTGGCAGTTTACTTTGGGCACACTTTTCATCCGGACTTGAAAATACTGCCTAATACTCAAGAGAGTAGAACCTGTTAGTCCTATAGGGGCAGTATTTCATTTTTGGATAAAAAGACGTGCCCATTTTAAGTGCAATATTTTGTCACGAAAAGATGCTCGACTATGCTTGGAATTGATAGTTTTGGAAAGAAGACACTCTTACGTTTCCAGAACTGCAAAGATTTTCACTGTGAGTGCCCTAGAACAAATGCTTCAGGCAAAACCAAGATGTTTGACCGACCAGGAAATGAACAGGATTTCTGAGGCTACGATTTCCATGATCGCCTTATATGGCTGTGAATGCGACAGGAATGAACGGACACTTTCTCTTGTTTCCCCAAGTTGTCTGCAGCATTGTGACGTATTTGTAGGCATATCATTGGAAGATTGACCATAAGAGACTACAATTGCCAAGTGTCCCGCACGGTGTCTGCGTGGAAATTGATGCGCAAAAGTCAGCTACCAGTATTTTTCCATCCGAATCAGAGAAGAATGCAGGCTTCCAGGGACGGCATTTCAATGAAGAGATATATGACAAAACACCTTGAGGATTGATTCAAACAACGTTTTCCATGTTTCAGTCGATATTATGGAGTTAATTCGGAAAAAAGTTTGACGTGTAGGTGACTGAATTTTCGGTTAGTTTCGGTAGCCAAATGCATAGTAACAAAACGGAACGTTGTGTCCTACACAAGAATCTTTCAGGAAAAACTGGACATCTGCTATGTAACTGAGAGTCTCCTCATTGAAACATCTGAAGTTCTTCAAAGGTAAATTATTTTATTTTATCCCTTTGCTGGTTTTTGTGAATATGTTGCGTGCTAAATGCTAACGCTAAATGCTAAGCTAGCTATCACCACTCTTACACAAATTATTGATTTTCTCTGGTTCTAAAGCATATTTTGAAAATCTGAGACGACAGGATTGTTAAGAAAAGGATAAGCTTGAGAGCAGGCATATTTATTTCATTTCATTTGCGATTTTTAGAAATCGCTAACGTTGCGTTATGGTAATGAGCTTGAGGCTTTAGTAACGTGACCGCATGCGGGATGGGGCGGACTATGAGGTTAAACTCTGTCAAGTTGGATGGGGAGTGTCACTGCACAGCTAATTTCAGGTCTCTCCAGAGATGTTCAATCGGGTTCAAGTCCAGGCTCTGGCTGGGCCACTCAAGGACATTCAGAGACTTGTCCCGAAGTCACTCCTGTGTTGTCTTGGCAAGGTGCTTAGTGTTGTTGTCCTGCTGGCAGGTGAACTTTTGCTCCAGTCTGAGGTCCTGGTGTTCTGGAGCAGGTTTCGTCGAGGATCTCTCTGCGATTTGCTCCGTTCATCCTTTCCTCGATCCTGACTGGTCTCCCAGTCCCAGCCTCTGAAAAACATCCCCACAGCATGATGCTGCCACCACCATGCTTCACCGTAGGGATGGTGCATGGTTTCCTCCAGACATGATGCTTGGCATTCAGGCCAAAGAGTTCAATTTTGGTTTCTTGACACCAGAGATTCGTCATGGTCTTAGTGTGCGTTAGGTGCCTTTTGGCAAATTCCAAATGGTCTGTCGTGTGCCTTCTACTGAGGAGTGGCTCCCGTCTGGCCACTCTACTATAAAGGCCTGATTGGTGGAGTGCTCCAGAGACGGTTGTCCTTCTGGAAGGTTCTCCCATCTCCACAGAGGAACTCTGGAGCTCTGTCAGAGTGACCATCAGGTTCTTGGTCACCTTCCTGACCAAGGCCCTTCAACCCCGATTATTCAGTTTGGTTGGGCGCCCAGCTCTAGGAAGAGTCTTAGTGGTTCCAAACTTCTTCCATTTAACCTGTAGCGTCGAGCAATCCCGTATCCGGGAGCATAATTATAGCCTCAAGCTCTTTACCATAACGCAACGTTAACTATTCATGAAAATCGCAAATTAAATTAAAGAAATATATTCACTCACAAGCTTAGCCTTTTGTTAACAACACTGTCATCTCAAATTTTCAAAATATGCTTTTCAACCATAGCTACACAAGCATTTGTGTAAGAGTATTGATAGCTAGCATAGCATTAAGCCTAGCATTCAGCAGGCAACATTTTCACAAAAACAAGAAAAGCATTCAAATAAAATAATTTACCTTTGAAGAACTTCGGATGTTTTCAATGAGGAGACTCTCAGTTAGATAGCAAATGTTCAGTTTTTCCAAAAAGATTACTTGTGTAGGAGAAATCGCTCCGTTTTGTTCATCACGTTTGGCTAAGAAAAAAATCTGAAAATGCAGTCTCTACAACGCCAAACTTTTTTCCAAATTAACTCCATAATATCGACGGAAACATGGCAAACGTTGTTTAGAATCAATCCTCAAGGTGTTTTTCACATATCTATTCGATGATAAATCATTCGTGGCAGCTCTGTTTCTCCTCGAAGCAAACGAAAAATACACGCAGCTGGAGATTACGCAATAATTGCAACGGAGGACACCAAGCGGCCACCTGGTAGATGTAGTCTCTTAAGGTCAATCTTCCAATGATTTGCCTACAAATACGTCACAATGCTGCCGACACCTTGGGGAAACAACAAAAAGTCTAAGCTCATTCGTGACCCATACACAGCCATATAAGAAGACATTGGAACACAGCACATTCAAAATCTGGGGCACTTCCTGTATGAAATCTCATCTTGGTTTCGCCTGTAGCATTAGTTCTGTTGCACTCACAGACAATATCTTTGCAGTTTTGGAAACGTCAGAGTGTTTTCTTTCCAAAGCTGTCAATTATATGCATAGTCGAGCAGCTTTTTGTGACAAAATATCTTGTTTAAAACGGGAACGTTTTTTTATCCATAAATTAAAAGAGCGCCCCCTATATCCAAGAAGTTAAGAATGATGGCAGCCACTGTGTTCTTGGGGACTGCTGCAGAAATGGTTTGTCTCCCTTCCCCAGATCTGTGCCTCGACACAAATTATTGTTAATTCTAATATGTTTTTGTTAATATTTTGTGTCTTCTCACTTTTGCTAATTGTTAATTTCACTTGCTTTGGCAATGTAAACATGTGTTTCCCATGCCAATAAAGTCCTTTTGAATTGGAGGGAGGGAACACCTACAATGAACAACTGTTTTTCTGTCCCTCCACTACTCAACACTCTCTTGCTTATACAGTATGTCCATCTCTCTCTGTTTCTCTTTGTAATCTTAACTGTTTATTTTTCTCCCTTACTTCCTCTGTCTCTCCCCTTTATCTCTCTCTGTCTCTCTGCTCACTATAAATGGGAAACATGTTGTTGAAATATGGAACGGTTATGACTCCCTTGGGATAGTTGTAGACCACATTATCTACCAAGAGAATTCTCTTCGATTATAATCACAGTCGTGTACAACCCCCCCAAGCAGACACCTCGACGGCCCTGAAAGAACTTCATTGGACTCTATGTAAACTGGAAACCACATATCCTGAGACTACATTTATAGTAGCTGGGGATTTTAACAAGGCTAATCTGAAAACAAGGCTCCCTAAATTTTGTCAGCATGTCGATTGCGCGAGCCGGACTGGTAAAAATTCAGAATCATTGTTACTCTAACTTCTGCGACGCATACAAAGCCCTCCCTCGCCCTCCTTTCGGCAAATCTGACCACGACTCCATTTTGTTGCTCCCAGCCTATAGACAAAAACTAAAACAGGAAACGCCTGTGCTCAGGTCTGTTCAACGCTTGTCCGACCAATCCTATTCCAAGCTTCAAGATTGCTTCGATCACATGGACTGGGTTCCGGATAATGTCGAACAACAACATTGATGTATATGCTTATTCGGTGAGCGAGTTAATTAGCAAGTGCATCGGTGATGTTGTACCCACGGCGACAATTAAAACTTTCCCCAACCAGAAACCGTGGATGGATGGCAGCATTCGCACAAAACTAAAAGCACGAACCGCTGCTTTTAATCAGGGCAAGGCGACTGGAACCATGACCGAATACAAACAGTGTAGCTATTCCCTCCGCAAGGCAATCAAACATGCTAAGCTTTGCTCGCTTTGATGACAACACAGTGCCACCAACATGGCCTGCTACCGAAACCTGCGGCCTCTCCTTCATCGCAGCCAACGTGAGTAAAAGATTTAAACGTGTTAACCTTCGCAAGGCTGCTGGCCCAGACGGCATCCCTAGCTGTGTCCTCAGAGCATGCGCAGACCAGCTGGCTGGTGTGTTTACGGACATTTTCAATCAATTCCTATCCCAGTCTGCTTTTCCCACATGCTTCAAGAGGGACACCATTGTTCCTGTTCCCAAGAAAGCTAAGGTAACTGAGCTAAACGACTATCGACCCGTAGCACTCACTTCCGTCATTATGAAGTGCTTTGAGAGACTAGTCAAGGATCATATCACCTTAACCCTACCTGATACCCTAGACCCACTTCAATTTGCTTAGTTCCACAGACTACACAATCGCAATCACACTGCACACTGCCCTAAGGAATACCTATGTAAGAATGCTTTTCATCAACTATTGCTCAGCATTTAACACCATAGTACCCTCCAAACTCGTCATTAAGCTCAAGACTCTGGGTCTCGACCCCGCCCTGTGCAACTGGGTCCGGGACTTTCTGACGGGCCGCCCCCCCCCCAGGTGGTGGGGGTAGGAAAAAACATCACCACCCTGCTGATCCTCAACACTGGGGCCCCATAAGGGTGCGTTGTCAGCCCTCTCCTGTACTCCCTGTTCACCCATGACTGCGTGGCCATGCACGCCTCCAACTCAATCATCAAGTTTGCAGATGACACTACAGTGGTAGGCTTGATTACCAACACAGATGAGACGGCCAACAAGGAGGTGAGGGCCCTCGGGCCCTCCACATTGACGGGACAGTAGTGGAGAAGGTGGAAAGTTTTAAGTTCCTCGGAGTACACATCACAGACAAACTGAAATGGTCCACCCACACAGACAGAGTGGTGAAGAAGGCGCAACAGCGCCTCTTCAACCTCAGGAGGCTGAAGAAATTTGGCTTGTAACCAAAAACACTCACAAACTTTAACAGATGCACAATCGAGAGCATCCTGTCGGGCTGTATCACCGCCTGGTACGGAAACTGCTCTGCCCACAACCGCAAGGCTCTCCAGAGTGTAGGGAGGTCTGCAAAACGCATCACCGGGGGCAAACTACCTGCCCTCCAGGACACCTACAGCACCCGATGTCACAGGAAGGGCAAAAAGATCATCAAGGACAACAACCACCCGAGCCACTGCCTGTTCACCCCGATATCATCCAGAAGGTGAGGTCAGTACAGGTGCATCAAAGCTGGGACCGAGAGACTGAAAAACAGCTTCTATCTCAAGGCCATCAGACTGTTAAACAGCCATCACTAACATTGAGTGGCTGCTGCCAACATACTGACTCAAATCTCTAGCCTCTTTAATAATTAAAATTAGATATAATAAATGTATCACTAGTCACTTTAAACAATGCCACTTTATATAATGTTTACCCTACATTACTCATCTCATATGTACAGTATATACTGTACTCTATACCATCTACTGCATCTTGCCTATGGCGTTCAGCCATCGCTTATCCATATATATATATATATACATTTTCTTATTCATGCCTTTACACCTGTGTGTATAAGGTAGTTGTTGTGAAATTGTTAGATTACTTGTTAGATATTACTGCATGGTCGGAACTAGAAGCACAATAATTTTGATACACTCGCATTAACATCTGCTAACCATGTGTATGTGACCAATAAAATTGTATTTGATTTGAGGGGAGGTATTATGGGAGGGAGTGAGTGGGTCACACAAGGGGTGGAAATCTTCAGGGTCAACTTTTGTTGACATACATGGGCTTTGGTACAGAATGTAGAGAGAAAGGTGTGTGTGTGTGTGTGTGTGTGTGTGTGTGTGTGTGTGTGTGTGTGTGTGTGTGTGTGTGTGTGTGTGTGTGTGTGTGTGTGTGTGTGTGTGTGTGTGTGTGTGTGTCAGCTAATACCCATAATTCCAAATTCATCAAAACTGAGTGCTCAGCTGTGGTATTTGATCACATGATTGGGTCACATAGTCCACTAGGAAAACTAACACGGATTAATAATTCAACACGTCCCCACAGTACAACACACACACACACACACACAAATTACACAGTACAAGACCACCCACATAAGAGCATCTGAAATGAGGTCGTTTTGTACCCTATAGTGTTGAATAAATAAAGGTACTGGGATTAACTATTCCTCCTCTTTCATATATATTCAAATTACTTAACTTACGTATTAGTTTGAATTACCATTCATTGATGTTGAGTCATTATATTAGCATGGGCTTGTGAGTGCACTGGATGTTTTCGTTAGATCGGTTTATCCATTGGTGACTGTAGTTTTAACATCAGTGGGCTGTGTGTGTGTTATCGAGAGAGAGAGAGAGATAGAGAGAGAGAGAGAGAGAGAGAGAGAGAGAGAGAGAGAGAGAGAGAGAGAGAGAGAGAGAGAGAGAGAGAGAGAGAGAGAGAGAGACCATCCATTGTAAAAACAAACTATGTCTATTTATGTTCCCTTTTGTACTTTAACTATTTTCACATTGTTACAACACTGTATATAGCCATAATAGGACATTTGAAATGTCTCTATTCTTTTTGAATTTTTTTGTACATTTATTGTTGTTTATTTCACTTTTGTTTGTTATCTATTTCACTTGCTTTGGCAATGGAAACATATGTTTCCCATCCCAATAAAGCACTTTGAATTGAAAAGAGGATTACATGTACATATGTTGATGTATTTCCCAGTGACAAACTCTCTGCTTTTTCTTTCTCTTCTATTCTCTTTCTCCATCCCTATGCCACGCCTGCTGGAGTTGCACTTCAAACCCATTTCAGCCATTTCACTGTTAAATAGCTACTTCACTATTTTATAAAGTTTCTCCTTGAAATGTTACCGTTCCATTTCATTACATTTAAAAAAAAAACATTTTAGTCATTTAGCAGACGCTCTTATCTAGATTCACTTACAGCATTGAGTTTTATACATTTCATACTTTTTTCAAACTGGTCCCTTGTGGGAATCGAACTTGTGGGAATATTTTATTCGATTTTTTATTTGATCCCACAACCCTGGCATTGCAAGCACAATGTTTTACCAACTGAAGCACACAGGACCACATTACATAAAGTTTCTCCTGAAACCGAACCTTCCTATTTACTGTTCTGAGATGCACTCATGATGAAGCTGGAGCATAATGGAACGTGATGGGAGATGTACTAGCAAAGTAACATACTGTACTGTTGGAATGGTCCTCAGCCAGGCGGAAACAGCCCATTGTCTCTCCACAGACAGGTACCAGACATCTGTTCCTGTACACTTCTATCCATCCCTCCATCCCTCCATCTCCTCCTCACCTACTTGCTGCCAGCCAGGGGGGGATTATGGGTAGAGTTCAGAGAGTGTTCATCAGCCTCAGTCTTTATCACAGGCACAGGTCCACTATCACCAGCTGAGCAGCAGATTCGGAGGTGAACACACACACACACACACACACACACACACACACACACACACACACACACACACACACACACACACACACACACACACACACACACACACACACACACACACACACACACACACACACACACACACACACACACACAGACACAGACAAACACAAACAAACAAACAAACACTGAATGACACGGCCCGTGGCCCATAATCCTCTCTGATTCAGCCAGGTCTGGCAGATGCAGCTGTATTGCTTGTTTGTTCAGCTCTGAGGTAATCTGGCTGGGTGCAGGAGAGGGGTCAGTGGGGTGGTATGGTGTGACTGAGTCATGCTGTACCTGCGCCATAGCTGAGGCTGTGGCACTTAGAGAATATATGGGACGTGTTTGTATGGGAAATGTTTTTTAAAGGGATAGTTCACCCAAATTACAAAATGATATTGGTTTCCTTACCCTGTAAGCAGTCTATGGACAAGGTATGACAGCAATCCATACATTGGTTTAGTTTCCCTTGCACTGTTTCCACATGCTAATGTTTTAGCATTTGTGGCACAAATCCCATTCAAGTTAAGATATTAGTATTATTTCAAATCAATTATAAGTGAGATTGTTGAACTTCACAAAAAAATGTAGATACTTGCGGATTGTCATGACTGTCCTGTTAGGATCCAAATAGGTCAGGTCAGCTTTGCAATAAACAACTTTAACCAGACCCCCTCTCAGCTGCAGAGGGGGGAGGAGGGAACTGGTGCGGGTTAACACCTCACACCCTATTGTAAATAAAGGACAGAACATTCAGCATTTCCCTCCAATGTTCACCAGAGGAATGTTCCTTTGTTTTAAGAAGACTTTTCCCGTCGAAACTCTAACACGTTCTAAAGCGAGTACTGGAACAATATTTCTAAAATAGAATGTGGGGAATGGTCACATTGTGTGTTATTTTGTGATATCATTCAAAATGAGTTGTGCATGAAATATGAAAATTAAAGTGTTTTTGTTAAGAGAGGGACATGATTTTAGGAGCCATAAGAGATAATAGTTATACTTAAGGTAGAGGTGGTAATGTCACCTCCTGGACAATCACTGGGACGGCTGATTAGCTGTCCTAAGTAAAGTATCTAGAAAAGCAAATTGAAGTGGAACCATTCTACTACTCCTTTCTAACCACCGCAGTATGCTACTCTCATCACCCCGCTGGGAACTATCGACACGGCTGGCTAGCCTATCTTCAAAGAAGCATCTTCCAGAGTGAATGGAAGGACAATAAACTTGTAGTTCTGTTCAGGACTACACAACAAGTCACCGGATACCGGACGACGGCAGAGGAGAACAACAAGAAACCCCTTTTGGACGATCAGAGCCTTACAAGTGTAAGCCTTACAAGCGTACGCCTTACAAGTGTATCCAAGATGGCCCTGTCCACCAAGAGAAACCAAGGCTTTTCACGTAAATACATTCATGATTTCTTACTCCAAGCGGGCGGTGGTTCGTGTGTAAAGTATAGGAGTGCTATCAGTGAGAGTAGTCTCTAAAATGTAACAACGTTAAGTGTCTCTGTCCCTTTCTCTCTCTCACCCTCTCCATGTCTTTTGTAAGAAGCAGCCATATTGTTGTCAGTCCACTAGTGTGTATGTTCATCCTGTGTTACCTTTTAATTAGCTAGTAAATAAATCATTAAACCAATTTATGTAGTACTGAATCATAAGTAATGCTCAAGTTTTTGCTGATGCAAGGAGGTTACGACTGTTCAGAGTGATGATATGATAAGAGGTTATGATTAATAAGTTGACTGTGTATAGATGTAATATGTAAAGACCTTTGGAGTTTAGTTTGGGAAATGGTAACTCTTTAACCTCTTGCTCCTACCTGACACGCAGGCGTCCCATCTAGACATCTGGAAATGCAAATGCGCTACGCTAAATGCTAATAGTACTAGTTAAAACTCAAACGTTCATTAAAATACACATGCAGGGTATTGAATTAAAGCTACACTCGTTGTGAATCCAGGCAACAAGTCAGATTTTTAAAATGCTTTTCGGCGAAAGCATGAGAAGCTATTATCTGATAGCATGTAACACCCCAAAAGACCCGCAGGGGACGTAAACAAAATAATTAGCATAGTCGCGCTACACAAACCGCACAAATAAAATATAAAACATTCATTACCTTTGACCATCTTCTTTGTTGGCACTCCTAGATGTCCCATAATCACTATTGGGTCTTTTTTTTTCGATTAAATCGGTCCATATATAGCCTAGATATCGATCTATGAAGACTATGTGATAAACGACAAAAAATAGCGTCTTATAACGTAACGTCATTTTTTTCAATTAAAAAAGTCGACGATAAACTTTCACAAAACACTTCGAAATACTTTTGTAATGCAACTTTAGGTATTAGTAAACGTTAATAAGCTATCAAATTGATCACGAGGCGATGTATATTCTATAGGGGTTCGTCTGAAAATAATGTCCGGGTAAATCTCAACCAAAATATCCGGTCCGGAGACCTGAAGAAATGGGCTGTCTCTTCTTCGTTTGACCAGGAAACAAAGCCTAGGCAAATGACAAGACTGTTGACATCGTGTGGAAGCTGTAGGAATTGCAATCTCGGCTCCAGGTAATTTGCTTTCCCATAGACAATTCATGCAAGTGGTGCACTGATATATTTTCCAATTTTCAGTGATCAGATTTTCCTGCGCTTTTCGATGAAACGCACGTTGTGTTATAGTAACAGTCGTGATTTAACCAGTTTTATAAACGTCTGAGTGTTTTCCATCCACACATACTAATCATATGCATATACTATATTCCTGGCATGAGCAGCATGGCGCTCAAATGTTGCGCGATTTTTAACAGAATGTTCGAAAAAGTAGGGGGTAGGAGTAACAGGTTAAAGAACCGCTCTCGTGGTGCCCCAGATCCTAATGAGTTAATTGTTGAATGATTAATTTAATCGGGTAACAATTAAACATATTTAGGTTGATTAGATAAATAACAGTCTTCAGATTATTGTCAGAAGCCAAGTCACAACAGGATGATTTGGACATGATGAGCAAGAAATGCTAAGATTGGTCCCATGACTTGAATGGGATTTGTGCCACAAATGCTAAAATGTTAGCATGTGGAAAGTGGAACTAAACCAAAGCATGCATTGCTGTCATACCTTGTCCATAGACTGCTTACACGTTAAGGAAACCAATGTGTATTTTTTTTACTTGGGTGAACTATCCCTTTAAGTATTTATCTGTATTAGTGTTTGTAGGATATTGTTTTGTGTGTGTAAAGGTGTTTGTAGGTGTGTGTAAAGTGTTTGTAAAGGAAATGTCGGTGACGGTTTTGCGTGGGAATGCTCAAGCCCAGGCTCTTGGCCTACAACTGAAAGTCTGTGATCCTTTTTTTTGACTATGATTCTCTATTTTTCCCTCTCTAACCCTACCCCTTTCAACCTTTTCAACCATAACCCAAACCCCTCACGCAGAAATGTATGCGGTTCAACCCAAACGCAACCGTGTGGGTTGCCAAGCAGAGGATCCTGTGCACGCTGAACCAGAGTCTGAAGGATGTGTTGAACTACGGCCTCTTCCAGCCCGCCATGAACGGACGAGACGGGAAGTTCCTGGATGAAGAACGCCTCCTCCTGGAATACCCACAGCCAATCAACAAAGGAGTTCCATCTCTGGAGGTACAGTGCCAGCAAATCACTGAAGTTGTTACATATTTAAAACGCTGTGATATTTGTATTTCTGTTTATCATGGATCCCCATTAGCTGCTGCCAAGGCAGTATAATGTCACCATACAACAATATAAATGTGTGTGTGTCTCTTTGAAGTCTGCGTTGTTCCATAAAGTGTAGTTTTATCCGTTTTTTAAGTCTGATTTTATTGCCTGCAGGAGTTACTTGATGTGCAACAGAGTTCCATGTAGCCACGGCTCTATGTAGTACTGTGCATATTCCAGAGTCTGTCCTGGACTTGGGCACTGTGAAGAGACTACTGGTAGTATGTCTTGCGGAGTGTGCATGTGTGTCCGAGCTGTGTGCTAGTCATAGAGACAGTTTGTTGCCTTTAACATGTCAATACCTCTCACAAAGACAAGTAGTGATGCAGTCAATCTCTTCTCTACTTTGAGCCAGGAGAGATTAAGGTTGGGTGGTATACCGTATTTTACAATATACCGGTATTCATGCACGGACCAGTTTAGATGTTTATTTTACCTTCTATACGCGTATTTGAATGTTTGGTTTGTTAAATGCGATACGCCGTGTAAAAGGTACATTTGTATAGTTTACTTCGATACTTGAGTCAACTCTCTCCGCTCTCTCTCTTGTTGTTCATCGGCCACGAGACAATTGCATTCAGTCTGCATGTTGAATGTGGTACATGCAACAATGTTGATGACAACAACGCTGCTTTCACTTTGCTTCTTAATATAAATCCACTAGTGTTCTATAATTACACTATTCATTTGTGTTTCTTACATCTGCAAACAGCTAGTTTGACATAGCAAGTTGGGCATTAATCTTGTCAGCAGTTAATTCTAATAGCTCGTTAGCTGGCTAGCTAAATGTACTGAGTCAATGTAAACATAATTAGCTATACAGTCTGATCAAATAAAATTAACTTAAATTAAATTTGATTTGTCACATACACATGGTTAGCAGATGTTAATGCGAGTGTCGCAAAATGCTTGTGCTTCTAGTTTCGACAATGCAGTAATAGTCTTATACACACAAGTGTAGGGGGATAAAGAATATGTACATAAAGATATATGAATGAGTGATGGTACAGAGCGGCATAGGCAAGATACAGTAGATGGTATCGAGTACAGTATATACATATGAGATGAGTATGTAAACAAAGTGGCATAGTTAAAGTGGCTAGTGATACATGTATTACATAAAGATGCAGTAGATGATATAGAGTACAGTATATACGTATACATATGAGATGAATAATGTAGGGTATGTAAACATTATATTAGGTAGCATTGTTTAAAGTGGCTAGTGATATATTTTACATAATTTCCCATCAATTTCCATTATTGAAGTGAGCTGGAGTTGAGTCATTGTGTTGGCAGCAGCCACTCAATGTTAGTGGTGGCTGTTTAACAGTCTGATGGCCTTGAGATAGAAGCTGTTTTTCAGTCTCTTGGTCCCAGCTTTGATGCACCTGTACTGACCTCGCCTTCTGGATGATAGCGGGGTGAACAGGCAGTGGCTCAGGTGGTTGTTGTCCTTGATTATCTTTATGGCCTTCCTGTAACATCGGGTGGTGTAGGTGTCCTGGAGGGCAGGTAGTCTGCCCCCGGTGATGCGTTGTGCAGACCTCACTACCCTCTGGAGAGCCTTACGGTTGTGGGCGGAGCAGTTGCCGTACCAGGCTGTGATACAGCCCACCAGGATGCTCTCGACTGTGCATCTGTAGAAGTTTGTGAGTGCTTTTGGTGACAAGCCGAATTCCTTCAGCCTCCTGAGGTTGAAGAGGCGCTGCTGCGCCTTCTTCACAATGCTGTCTGTGTGGGTGGACCAATTCCGTTTGTCTGTGATGTGTATGCCGAGGAACTTAAAACTTTACTACCCTCTCCACTACTGTTCCATCAATGTGGATAGGGGGGTGTTCCCTCTGCTGTTTCCTAAAAGTCCACAATCATCTCCTTAGTTTTGTTGGCGTTGAGTGAGAGGTTATTTTCCTGACACCACACTCCGAGGGCCCTCACCTCCTCCCTGTAGGCCGTCTCGTCGTTGTTGGTAATTTTCCTATGTCCCTCAGTGTGGCACTTGACCGTATGACTGGGCAGTAGTCCAGGTGTGACAAAACTAGGGCCTGTATGACTTGTTTTGTTGATAGCAATGTCAAGAAATGAGAACAGTGATTTAATACAGACAGAAATCTCCCCATCTTTGCTACCGTTGCATCAATATGTTTTGACCATGGCAGTTTAAAATCCAGGGTTACACCAAGCAGTTGAGTCTGCTCAACTGGATCAATTTCCACATTATTCATTACAATGTGTAGTTTAAGTTTAGGGTTTAGTGAATAGTTTGTCCCAAATACAATGCTTTTTGTATTTTTCTATATTTAGTTTAATATTTGCCATCCATTCTAAAACTGACTGCAGCTCTTAAGTGTCGCAGTGATTTCAATTGCTGTGGTAGCTAACATGTATACTGTTGAGTCATCAGCATATTTAGACACGCAGGCTTTACTCAGTGCCAGTGGCAGGTCGTTAGTAAAGATTGAAAAAAGTAAGGGGCCTAGACAACAGCCTTGGGGAATGTTCGACTCTTCCTGGATTAGGTTGGAGAGGCTTCCAATAAAGAATACCCTCTGTGTTTTGTTAGACTGTTAACTCTAAATCCATAATATAGCAGGAAATGTAAAGCCATAACACAGATTCAGCAGATTACGGATCGATAATATCAAAAGCTGCACTAAAGTCTAGCAAAACAGCTTCCACAAGCTTCTTATTTTCAATTTCTTTCAGCCAATCACCAGTCACTTCTGTAAGTGCTGTCCATGTTGACTGCCCCTCCACATAAGCATGCTGAAAGTCAGTTGTTCATTTGTTTACTGTGAAATAGCATTGTATCTGGTCAAACACGATTTTTTCCAGAAGTTTACTAAGGGTTGGTAGCAGGCGGATTGGTCGGATGTTTGAGCCAGCAAAGGGTGCTTTGCTCTTCATGGGTAGCAGAATGACTTTTGCTTCCCTCCATGCCTGAGGGCACACACTTTCCTGTAGGCTTAGATTGATGAGATGGCAAATAGGAGTGGCATTTATCATTCTCTATCATCCACAGTAATTTTCCATCCAAGTTGTCAGACCCAGGTGGCTTGTTATTGTTGATAGACACCAATAATTATTTCACGTCTTCGACACTTTACGGAATTCAAAATTACAGTGCTTGTCTTTCATAATTTGTTCACTTGTGTATGGATGTGTAGGTTCAGAATTTGTTGTTTGTATGTTAAGCCTAAATTTGATAATCTTGCCAATATGAGCCATCTGATTCAATGAATGATGGAACTTATATTCATTGAATTGCTATTCTTTTGCACACTAACGGTGTGTACAATGTATATGTATTTACGCCCGTATGTCATTGTTGTCTGTTGGAATCCCCAATCGTCCTCAATCATCCTCAATCATCCTGTAGGGTTCATCAGAGTCTCTGGTTAACTTTCATTGAAGTCACAATGTATTTCGTGGTGGTGAGGGTAGGCAACATCAACTCTGCCACGCTGACCCTCAACAGGGGGGCCCCACGGGTTTGTGTCTGCACTCCCTGTTAACGCCATGACTGCGTGGCCACGCACGACTCCAACACCATCATCAAAATTGCTGATGACACGATGGTGCTAGGCCTGATCACCGGCGACAACGAGACACCCTACAGGGAGGAGGTCAGTGACCTAACATTGTGGGGCTGGAATAACAACCTTTCCCTCAACGTCAGTAAGACCAAGGAGCTGATCGTGGACTACAGGAAATGGTGGGGGGAGCACGCCTCACATCAACGAGGCTGTAGTGAAACAGGTCGAGAGCTTCAAGTTCCTCGGTGGTCAAATCACTAAGAACTTAAATTGGTCCACACTCGTTAAGAAGGTGTGACACCGCCTCTTCCCCCTCAGGAGGTTGAAAAGGTTTGGCATGGGCCTTCAAAATCCTTAAAACCTTCTACAGCTGTACCATACCATTAGAGCATCTGATTGGCTGCATCACTGCTTGGTATGGCAATAGCACCGTCCTCGACCGCATGGTGCTACAAAGGGTGGTGTGGACAGCCCAGTACATCACTGGGGACGAGCTCCCTGCCACCCAGGACCTCTATATCAGGCGGTGTGAAAGGAAAGCGCAGAAAATCCTTAAAGACTCCTCAACCCCCCTGTTCTCTCTGCTTCCGCAAGGTAACCATCAAGTCTGACACCAACAGGTTTTTTGTTTTACCTTGTTATTTTTAGTATTACATTGGTATTGATTACTGGTTGGGGTTAGAGCTTGCAAGAAAGGCATTTCATTGTACTTGTGCATGTGACATGAAAACTTGAAACTTGAATATAAACAGCAACACCACCCCTTTTGGCATTCCTGCCACATCCCTGAATATGTTGTAACCATGTATTGCTACCACTGTATCATCAAATATATTATCTAAGTGATTTTCAGAGATAGTATATGAATGTTATCTGTTACTACTCGATTTCATGAATCTTGTATCTTAGGCTACTTATGTTAATGTGGGCTATTTTTAGCGCTTTCTGGGATACTCGATTGCTTGATACTTGATTGCTTTTATTGCTTTACTTGGAGGCTTATCAGACAGTGATATTTATGTTTGAGCTGATAGTGGAGGGTGAACTGCACACAGTGGGCTTCCTACTAGGGCACACCGCCTCAGTGCTAACAGTATAACTCAGGTTCATAGCCGCGTGATTCCTGCTGACAATAGCTGTTGGATTGACAGAGGCATTCAGGGGAATTAGAGGAACATACATCAGGTTACTTACATAATGATTTCCAACTCCCCTTGAACAATGTACATTTGCAGCGGCACTACAACAACTCAGCAACACAATGATAACGATCATCTGCGCAGGGTTAGTCACTGATAAGTAATTGTCTCAACGCGGCCTTGAAATGCGTGCACCAAATTCCTGTCATTCCTGTAGAACATCCTCTGTTTCCAAAAGGTGTCAAAGTTACCATTAAAAGTTAGGCCAGCAAAGCTACAGTAGACATTTTTGTTGCCTTAATTGGTTTAGGTGACCCCTCGAGGACCGATGGGAGGTGGGGCCCAATGACCCAAGTCAGCTGTAGAATCTATCGTGGCTGACGAAGTCTCAGACACCCTCACGGTCCGATGAGGGGGAGCTCTGTAGATCTGAACCCGAGGTAGGATCCCCCTGTGTTGGAAACAAGGTAGAGGATGATGGCGCGGCAACCTCCAAGGCCAGTACTCCTCAGCCAATGAGTAAAGTTGTTCGATTTTTAGAGATGGGGTGCAGTACCCCTCAACCAAACGGTATAATTGGTCCGTGTGGATCAATCAAACCCCCAACTCTAATGTTGTAAGCATCTTGCTCCAATCAAGTGAGCAAATCAGTACCAGAGATTTTATGTTGCAGTATCCCTCAGCCAATCGATAAAGGCGCCACTCCTCTAGACACATTGTTTTAGCCAATCGATAAATAAAGAGGTCCATTTTTGAAAGAGTTTTACTCCCGAGTCCCAACCAATTAGATTGCTACATGACACCATGTCATACATAACTGATTGACCAAAATCAATTGTTTTCTCTATCCTCTATTCCACAGTTCCGCTACAAGAACCGAGTCTACAGGCAGCCCCATGTGGAAGAGAAGCAGATTGCCAAACTTCACACCAAGGTGAGTGGTGTGGACAAACTTCACACTCTGTCCCAACAACCAGCTGGGGTCTCACTGCACACATGCACACAAACACACACACATACACACACTGTTGGGAGCAACAGAATTGCTGGAGTGTCACTGTATCTCACTTTATCTCACTGTCAACACACAGACACACAAACATATTGAGTTATGTCAGCTGTTATCACTGTTAGCCTCTGCAGTCTCTCTCTAGTATCCTGTCTGCCTGTCTCTCTCCACTCTCTACTCTCCAGTCCGCATGTCTACTCTTTACTTTCCGTAAGAGTCAAGGAGGCATGTCATGTATATTTCATGTCTCGCCTGTGCCCACTTTACCTGGATCCTTGTGCATCTGCTCACACATGCACAAATGCCCGTAACCACACAAAATAAGCATTTTGCATATCTGCCCCTGGTTCATGTGGTGATATGGAGAGAGGAGATTGGCAGTTATTTGCTCCACAGGTGTCAACCACAGAGATTATTATTCAATGGACGTATATTTCATGACTCGCCTGTGCCAAACTTTACCTGGATCCTTGTGCATGTGCTCACACAAAATATGCATTTTGCATATCTGCCCCTGGTAAAATGTTCACTGGCTGTATGAGGAAAATATTAGGAATACATGTGTAACAGTATAATTTTAAACCGTCCCCTCGCCCATACCCGGGCGCGAACCAGGGACCCTCTGCACACATCAACAACAGTCACCCACGAAGCATCGTTACCCATCGCTCCACAAGAGCCGCGGCTCTTGCAGAGCAAGGGGAATTACTACTTCAAGGTCTCAGAGCAAGTGACGTAACCGATTGAAACGCTATTTAGCGCACACCGCTAACTAAGCTAGCCGTTTCACATCCGTTACACATGTTAGATAACAATAATGAGTAAATGACAAAAGTAACTTGATGGCGTGTCCTTTCCTTTCTAATTGTGTTGTTATAAATGTGTTTATGCTAAAGCAGTGCACACCTTTGTATTATGGGCCAATTGAGCAATACTGAATTGAGAGAGCAATATCCGATGGAAAACGAAGGGAGAAGGAAACAGAGACGATGGGAAGTGAGCTCATGCTGGTTTCTATACTGGTGTACAGTTCCATGTATTGTATTTCTGACACATATAGATTGACTCTGTGATGGAGCAGATGTAGGTGTATACAGGTCCACCCCTTACTATGTTCTGCTCTTTCCTCCTCCCCACATTTCTCTCTTTCTCTACCTCCATCTCTTCAAAGATTCTTATTTTTGTCCTCTCCTTCTCTCCCTCACCCTTTCCTACCGAACAGCCCTCCCTCCCTTCTCCCTCTTTTCTACTTCTCCATATTTTCATCGTCATCCTCTTCTCCTCTCCTCCTTTCCTCATCTCCTCTCTTCCTATTGTGTTTTGGGAGCTGTTCTCTTATCTATTTATATCTGGCCCGGAAAGCAGATGAGAACACTCATCCCAACTTGCACTCCATGCTCCAATCAGCACACCCCAATCATTCAATCTCTCTCTCTTGTCCTCTCTCCCCATTCTTACGTCCCTCTTGTTCTCCCTCCTCCATATCTCTGACCCACACATGCACACACACACACACACACGCACACACACACACACACACACACACACACACACACACACACACACACACACACACACACACACACACACACACACACACACACACACACACACACACACACACACACACACACACACACACACACACACACACACACACACACACACAGAGACACTCTCTCTCTCGCTAATTCTCCTTTTGTTCTCGCTCTCCATCTCCAGGCCAACTTGAGAAAGTTTATGGACCTCATCCAGCACCACCAGGTGGAGAAAGTATCTAGGCTGCTGGAGAGAGGGCTGGACCCCAACTACCAGGATACAGAGACTGGTGGTAATACTACACACACACACACATGTACACACTCACACATCATGAACACAGGTGGTTTGACATAATCACAGTGCTAACAAGATAGATGCTGCTGAGAAATACCCCCGTGGCTCCTCACATTTAAATCCTCCCACCCACTACCAAGACGGCACAACCTAGGCCCTGATCAATCCAAATTGGTTTTTAAATTAACACACAGATCAATGGCGACTCGACTCAACTCTACTCAGAGATCTGTACCATTAGCTTAGGGGAGAGAGGCCATAAGCCTCCCTGTGTGGTGCATACAGAGTTAGCAACAGGGGATAAGAAAAGGGTAAGAGGGAGCGGAGATGAACATTACAGAGTTCAGAGAAATTGCTGTTACTTATACTCTATTAGAACTGCACAAACTACCTTCGCTATCAGTCCAACCCAATGTACTCCTTCTCCTACAAAGCAGAATTTGTACTGGCATTATGTACTGCCAGAATGTACTCCAATGCTCTGCCCATCAATTCACTAAGAAAGGAGGGTAATTTGGGGACTAAGAGGGGGTTTATTCAGGTTTTAAAGCGATCAAGTGCAGCTATTGGAGGTATTAGGGCAGTAAAGGGGTCAAAAGATTTTAATGAGTTAGTTAGTTAGAGGTATTAACAGCGTTTTAAGAGCTGGGGACACAGCATTGTGTGAATAAAGTACTGGACAAGCTGGATAAATGCAGAGCAAATGCTGCCTTTTAGTTAAGGCTTATAAAGAAGTACGTAAAGGAAACCGGTGTTAGGGCTTGTAGCAGGGAAATTGAAGGGGTATTAATGGGATATAAGTGGTATTGGTAGATTAAGCTTTGTTGCTGTGAGATTGAGGGATAAGGGCAGCTTGTAGAATTAGCGCTCAATTACAGAGCTCTGGCTCGCTATTGATTTTGGCTGTAGAAGTACACACACAGACATGGACATAAGCATAGCCAGGCACACACACACGGCACGTTCTGTTCTAAATCCCAAGCTAATTACATCACAATTACATTGGGCTCAGATGTAGGTCGACACCAATTGACCCCAAAGATTTCCACCCACTGTGTCGCCCAGACACCACCTCCCTCTGTCTCTCATGCAATTATTCCATATTAATTTGAATTGATGGAGTGCATTTCCAAATCTCACAGAGTAATTGGTATCTTCGTATGCCTGTCTTAAAGGTGTAATGTGGAATTGCTACATCCAGGTTTTGGACTTTTGAATGAATGATATATGCCTCGTGAGTTTACTGTCGTGCCCCATCAGAACCCACAATATATGTTTTTTTTTTTACTCCGTTGCTTCTAAAGAATGTGATCGTAAACGTACACTGTTTACTTTTAGGACGTGGTTAAAGCTATCATTTTGATCTCATGGATCATGGATGGTCAGTCCTTGGTCAGTCCTTGCATCCGTAGCCCTGTTCATTCATTTGAAAGTGGTTCCATTTCTCCAGCCATTCCTCAGCTGTTTACCAAAACAAGTGGTGGGGTTTCCCGCGTTGTTGTTTTGAATTTGCAGATTGCCCCTTTAAATGAACGCACTTTGCCACGATGACACTTTCAGTGTTGCAGTATCATTCATGACAACCGTATACCGCTGTACAGTAGGACATGGTCTGAGCCTGCTATATGATTGTTTGTTTTTCTATGTTGTTCAGGTCTTTTAGTAACACAGTAGATAGAGTATGTTAAAGGACAAGTGCAGTCAAAAACACGACATTTGAAGAGCTATTTGAAAAAAAATGCCTGACATTTCAGCCTGTTTTGGTGGGAGGGAGTTTTGGCCTGCCTGGTGACATCAAATTTGTTGATATACCAATAAGAGAGAGATTTCCAAACCAAACCTTTCCAAAATTCTTGCTTGAGAAATTCCTCTTTGCTAAGAAGCTATTTGTGTTTCTTCCTGGCCATTTTAATTGAAAACAATCACGTTTCTATCCAATTTGCGACAGATTTTCACACAAATGTGATGCGTTTCCACCAAACTGACTTTGCGCCTAGTAATGCACATAGAAATCACTTTTGCCGATAAATTCCCACGTACCAAATGAAAAATCCAAGTTAAATGGGTTTCCATCATATTTTCAACTCCACTGATGGTTTTGTCACAAAAACGTTATTATAGCAAATGTTCCCACTCTGGTCTTGACACATACGCTTTAGTCAACAGCTCACAGATACAGTGTGGGGAAGCTACCTAAATTATGAGATTATCATAAATAAAAGAGATATTATTTCTTTTTTTTTCAATTTGTCGAAAGGCAGTCGAGCATTGATCACCAGAATAAGACCCTCAGCGTTTTTTGGAACATCAAAGAGCATCAAGTTAGTCACCGTGCACTTTCACCATCCTGTGAAGTTCATCCTAACTTATTTCATCTGTCGTTTAATAAACTGCATGCTTTTCCCGAGTCGTAGTGGGAGGACCACACAGCATGTCATCGCGTGACTCCCATGTTTACTTCGAAATGATGGTTATTACATCAACATTTGAGCATAAAGGCTTTTCCAAAGCCATTTCTCGCATTATTCACTTTACCGGAACAAAAAGAACCCACCATGTCGAATGAAAAAAGGATCTGTCTGCATTAACAAATTGTACCGGCAGTTTCCATCAGACCCAGTCGTGACTTTTTTCATGCGTCAAGAAATTCAGCCTCGTGGAATGGTTGGATGGAAACGTGGTTCGTAAGGTTCTTAATTGCTACCCGGAAATGGTATTGAGACGGGAGAAATATGGCTACTATTGGACCTCTAACCAATGTGTCATGGCCATCATAAATCCACTTATTGACCCGTGGACGGACATCAGTCTAGATGGATGAGTGGTCGAGTGTGGATGAATTGATGGGATTTCGTGTAGCTGCAAGTGATTGGATGATGAATGACACTGACAGAGGTAGAGAAAAGTGAAGATGAACAATAGAGGTAAGGGAGGACCACTTCGATTCCGGAGGACGTATGACTGTGTAAGCACAAATGAATGGTGTTATTGTCACGCCCTGACCGTAAGAGAGCCTTTTAATGTCTCTATTTGGTTTGGTCAGGTTGTAATTTGGGATGGGCATTCTATATTTCGTTTTCTATGATTTGGTGTTTCTATCTTTCGGGCCGGGTGTCTATCGTTGTCTCTGATTGGGAACCATACTTAGGTAGCCCCTTTCCCCTCCTGTCTTTGTGGGAAGTTGACTTTGTTTAGGGCACATAGCCTTTGAGCTTCACAGTTTGTTTTTGTAGTGTTTATTGTTTTGTTCGCCGTCATTTTGATTAAATAAAAGAAAATGTACACTCACCACGCTGCACCTTGGTCCTTTCCTTTCAACAACCGTGACAGTTATCACCATCACTGCTGATCTGAGTTTAATTGATGCACATTATTCTCTCCATGTCTATGTTATGTTCTGTTGTCTGTTCTGTTCTGTTGCCTGTTCTCTTGTCTGTTCTATCTTGCCCTGTTCTGTTCTTTTGGCTGTTCTTTTCTGTTGTCTGTTGTGTCTGTGTTGTGTTTCCTCTACGCAGTGGTGTAAAGTACTTGAATAAAAATCATTTTCGTCTACATCCGGTGAATTGCAGAGCGCCAACTTCAAAAAATATTTAATTTTCATGAAATCACAAGTGCAATACATCAAAACACAGCTTAACTTGTTGTTAATCCAGCCAGCATGTCAGATTTCAAAAAGGCTTTACGGTGAAAGCAAACCATGCGATTATGTGAGGACAGCTCTCAGCAGACAAAACATTACAAACAGCTAGCAGCAAAGTAGATTGGTCAGAAAAGCAATACAATTAATCACTTACCTTAGATGATCTTCATATGTTTGCACTCACGAGACTCCCAGTTACACAATAAAGATTCTCTTTATATCCAAAAACCTCCATTTGGTTGGCGCGTTTTGTTCAGTAATCCATAGGCTCGTGCGGTAACGACGGGCAGACGAAAATTCCAAATAATATATATATATATATATATAATAGAAACATGTCAAACATTTTTAGTAATCAATTCTCAGGTTGTTTTTACAATAAATAATAAATAATATTTCAACCGGACGGTAGCCTTTTCAATAGAAGAGAGAAAGACATGGTCTCGCTCCCAGCGCCCGCGCATGCACAAATCTATGGACATCTGGCTATCCACTGACACGATGTGATCATTCTCGCTAATTTTTCAGAATAAAAGCCTGAAACTATGTCTAAAGACTGTTCACACCTTGTGGAAGCCATAGGGAAAGGAATCTGGTTGATATCCCTTTAAATGAAGGATAGGCTTGCAATGGAAAAGAGTAGTTTCAGAAAAATAGCACTTCATGGATGGATTTTCCTCAGGTTTTCGCCTGCCATATCAGTTCTGTTATACTCACAGACAATATTTTTGACAGTTTTGGAAACTTTAGAGTGTTTTCTATCCTAATCTGCCAATTATATGCATATCCTAGCTTCTGGACCTGAGAAATAGGCAGTTTATTTTGGGCACGCTTTTCATCCAAACATCAAAATACTGCCCCCTAGCCTAAACCCTAAAGAGGTTAAATAAAGAGGTATATTTAAAATCAAATACTTTTAGACTTTTACTCAAGTAGGATTTTACTGGGTGACTCACTTTTTTTCTTTTTTGTCTTTTTTTCTTTTAAGTATTCTTTACTTTATACTCACATTACATTACATTTAAGTCATTTAGCAGACGCTCTTATCCAGAGCGACTTACAAATTGGTGCATTCACCTTATGACATCCAGTAGAATAGTCACTTTACAATAGTCAAGTATGACAATTGGGTGTGGCCCCAGAGGCAGAATAATTTTAAGACCCATGATCTACACTGTATCCTGTCTATGTCATTCTACAGAGACCCCCCTGACATTTGCGGCCCACCTGGATAACGTGGTGGAGATCATAAAGATTCTGAAGAATGGAGGGGCCCACCTGGACTTCAGGGCCAAAGACGGCATGACGGCCCTACACAAAGCTGCTAGGTCCAAGAACCAGGTTACTCTGACGGTACGGACACACACACAGCCACTCACACATGCATACTCACATGAACACACACAACATTAACCCTGCCACTCTTATGGTTACCCATACATTGTATTGATACGTATTGTATTTGTGTTAGGGTTAGGCCCCTACTCTACTACCACATATCTACAACACAAAATCCATGTTTGCGTGTGTGTATAGCGCATATGTGATTGTGATTGTGTATGCATTTGTCTGTGCCTGTGTGTGTGTCTCTTCACAGTCCCCGCTGTTCCATAAGGTGTATTTTGATCAAGATCTAATGTCAATATGTGTGTGCCTGCCTGCATGCCTGCGTCTGTGTGTATGCGTGTGTGTTACAGACCCTGTTGGAGCTTGGTTTGTCTCCAGACTATAAGGACAGCCGGGGTCTGACGGCGCTCTACCACACAGCTATGGTGGGAGGAGACCCGTTGTGCTGTGAGTTGCTGCTACATGAACACGCCACCGTCTGCTGCCAGGACGAAAACGGCTGGCACGAAGTCCACCAGGTACACACACACACACACACAGGCATACACACACGCACACAGGCACACAAACACATGTTTGTGTGCGCGTGCTTGTGTGCGTGTACAGATGGTTGATAGCTCTCCTAGACCCTCTCCCTTCCTGTGCTACTCTGATTGCTATCAGCTCTAGCCAGCAGTAACGTCCCTCTTCCTGACGTACTGTGCTTTCTCTTCTCTAGAACATGGCACTGTCAACGTATCAAACACAACTCTCCTCTAGGTTAGCCTATCAGTTAACTATCATCAAAACGCATTTACATCCTCCGAAAACGAGCCTTGCCCATGTGCTACGGAAATGCCTCCGCTTCCTTTGCGCTCTCCTCCCTCGCTCCCCCACTGACTCTCTTTCGCTCACTCTCTGTCAACCTGTTACTCTAAATTACTTTGGATTTGTGTAGGTTTTCAAATTATACTTTGACACATCTTTCCTTATTTGGCACTGGTTTCTTTCTACATCTGTTCACTACATCCCCCTAGAACTGATTCTTCCATCTGATGACTGGGTTCAAACTAAGGACATAATATCCTAAACTCCAGGGCCCCAGTGCTGCCTACTCTGCAGAACACGGACACCTAGTGGACGTGGCATGTAACTGCAGCCTGACTCTAGGGCAAAGCAAAAGCAGAGACTATTCTATAGCTTGTGACACCATGTGTATTATATGTTGTATGTTTAAGCAATAAGGCACGAGGGGGTGTGGTATATGGCCAATATACCATGCTAAGGGCTGTTCTTAGGGACGACACAACGCGAAGCGCCTGGATTACAGTCCTTAGTCGTGTTTATTGGTCATATACCACAAACCCCCAATGTGCCTTATTGCAATTATAAACTGGTTACCAACGTCATTAGACCAGTAAATAGTGTTTTTTTTATCATAACCGTGGTATCTGATCATAATTATAAAACGGGTGGTTCGAGCCAAGAATGCTGATTGGCTGAAAGCTGTGGTATATCAGACCGTATACAAAGGTATGACAAAACATGTATTTTTACTGCTCTAATTACATTAGTATGTATTCAGACCCTTTGCTATGAGGCTCAAAATTGAGCTCTGGTGCATCCTGTTCCCATTGATAATCCTTGAGACATTTCTATAACTTGATTGGAGTCCACCTGTGTAAATGAATTTGATTGGACATGATTTGGAAAGGCAACACACCTGTCTATCATTCTTAAATAGAAGAAGTTTGGAACCACCAAGACTCTTCCAAGAGCTGGTCGCCCGTCCAAACTGAGCAATTGGGGGAGAAGAGCCTTGGTCAGGGAGGTAACCAAGAACCCAATGGTCATTCTGACAGAGCTCCTGAGTTCATCTGTGGAGATGAGAGAACCTTTCAGAAGTACAACCATCTCTGCAGCACTCCACAATTCAGACCTTTATTGTAGAGTGGCTAGACGGAAGCCACTCCTCGGTAAAAGGCACATGACAGCCTGCTTGGAGTTTTCCAAAAGGTACCTAAAGGACTCTCAGACCATGAGAAACAAGATTCTCTGGTCTGATGAAACCAAAATTGAACTCTTTGGCCTGAATGCCAAGCATCACGTCTGGGGGAAACCTGGCACCATCCCTACGGAGAAGCATGGTGGTGGCAGCATCAAGCTGTGGGGATGTTTATTATTGGCAGGGACTGGGAGACTAGTTAGGATCGAGGGAAAGATGAACGGAACAAAGTACAGAGATCCTTGTTGAAAACCCGCTCCAGAGTGCTCAGGAATGCATACTGGGGTGAAGGTCCACCTTCCAACAGGACAACAACCCTAAGCACACAGCCAAGAAAATGCAGGAGTGGATTTGGGACAAGTCTCTGAATGTCCTTGAGTAGCCCAGCCAGAGACTGGACTTGAACTTGATCGAACATCTCTGGAGAGACCTGAAATGCGATGATCCCAATCCAACCTGACAGTGCTTGAAATGATCTGCAGAGAAGAATGAGAGAAACTCCCCAAATAGAGGTGTGTCAAGCTTGTAGCGTCATACCCAAGAAGACTTGAGGCTGCAATTGCTGCCAAAGGTGCTTCAACAAAGCACTGAGTAAAGGGCCTGAATGCTTATGTAAATGTTTTATATTTTCTTTTCTTATGTTTAATAAATGTGCAAAAAAATCTATAAACCAGTTTTTGCTTTGTCATTATGGGGTATTGTTTGTAGATTGATGAGGGAAAAAACGATTTAATACATTTTAGAATAAGGCTGTAAAGTATCAACATCTGGAAAAGGTCAAGGGGTCTGAATACTTTCTGAATGCACTGTATATATACTGTATATGTTTATCTAAAAGGGATTCGATTGTATTATTATACAGATCTACACAACCTGCTCCACATTTTCAAAGTGAAAGAAAAAATATAGAACATTTTCTAAATTAATAAAACAAAAATTTAAACGAACATGTCTTGATTGCGTAGGATTCTACCAACTCAAGACAACTCTTAGGGCAACATATATCCATTGTTTTTGTCAAAATTGCTCAAGCTCAATACATTTGGTTGGGAATCATTGATGGACAGGGATATTAAAACCTTGTCTTGGATTTTCAAACAGATTTAAGTAAGGACTGAGACTTAACCCATTAGGAACACTGAACTCCTCTTTTAAAGCAATCTGGTGTGTCATTGGTTTTAAAACTTCTGTAATTGTCGCTCTGAATTGTAAAACTCTATCCCAGGGTGAGGCATTCAGAAGACTGAGGCAGGTTTTACGACAACTTTCATATTTCTTTTGATCCTGACAAACTCCCCTGTCCCTGCCGGTGACAAGCATACTCACTCAAACCATGATAATGCCCCACCACATTACTTGAGAATACAGATGGTTTCACTCTGTGATGTGTTGTATTGGATTGAAAGTTTTTTTTTACGCCAAAAAGTTAATTTTCTTGCCATGTTGTCTGCAGTATTACTTGAGGGCCTTATTGCAAACATAATGGAGGATTTTAAATAGTTTTTTTTTTAAACACAGGCTTCCTTTTTATCCACTTTGTCATACAGGCCAGTAATGTGGAGAGAATGCAATGTTGTGAAGCGTGTGTCTATACTTTTGTGTGTGTGCCTTCACAGTCACCGCTGTTCCACTAGGGGTATTTTTTATCTGTTTATCAAATCTGATTCTACTGCTTTCATGTGTTACCTGATATTGAATAAAGTTCCATGTAGTCATGGCTCTATGTAGTACTGTGTGCATCCCATAGTTTGTGCCGGACTTGGGGATTGTGAAGAGACCTTTGGTGGCATGTTTTGTGGGTTATGCATGGGTGTCCAAGCTGTGTGCTAGTAGTTTAAACAGACAGCTCGGTACATTCAGCTTGTCAACACTTCTTACGAAAACAAGTCAATCTCTCTTCCATTTTGAGCCATGAGAGATTGACATGCATATAATTCATGTTAGCTCCCCATGTACTTTTAAGTGCCAGCCGTGCTGCCCTGTTCTGGGCCAATTATAATTTTCCATTTTAAAGTCCCTCTTTGTGGGACCTGATCACACTACTGAACAGTAGTCCAGGTGTGACAAAACTAGAGCCTGTAGGACCTGCCTTGTTGATTGCTTTGTTAAGAAGACAGAGCAGTGCTTTATTATGGACAGACTAAGCTACTAAGCTACTCCAGGAATCAATATGTTTTGACAATGACAGTTTACATTTTGTATTTATTTTTTATTTAACTAGGCAAGTCAGTTAAGAACAAAATCTTATTTACAATGACGGCTTACTCCAGCCAAATCCGGATGACGCTGGGCCAATTGTGCGCCGCCCTATGGGACCCCCAATCACAGCTGGATGTGATACAGCCTGGATTCGAACCAGGTACTATAGTGACACCTCTTGCACTGAGATGCAGGGCCTTAGACTGTTGCGCAACTCGGGAGCAGTGACTAAACAACAATCTCGGGTAACTCCAAGCAGTTTAGTCACCTCAACTTGCTCAATAACCACATTAAATGAGTCATGTAACGATTATCTCACATCAGCCGCTGTGGTAGCTGACATGTATATTGTTGAGTCATCCGCATACATAGACACGCCGGCTTTAGTGATTCTACCTGGATTATGTCGGAGAGGATTCCATTAAAGAACACCCTCTGTGTTCTGTTAGACAGGTAACTATTTACCCACAATACAGCAGGGGGTGTAAAGCCATAACACATACATTTTTCCAGCAGATCGATAATGTCATAAGCCGCACTGAAGTCTAACAAAACAGCACACACAATATTTGTATTATCAATTTCTCTTAGCCAATCATCAGTCATTTGTGTAAGTGCTGTAATTGTTGAATGTCTTTCCCTATAAATGTGCTGACCAACTGGCAAGCATCTTCACTGACATTTTCAACCTCTCCCTGTCTAAGTCTGTAATACCAACATCTTTCAAGCAGACCACCATAGTCCCTGTGCCCAAGAAGACTAAGGTAACCTGCCTAAATGACTACTGACCCGTAGCACTGCTTTGAAAGGCTGGTCATGGCTCACATCAGCACTATTATCCCAGAAACCCTAGACCCACTCCAATTTGCATACTGCCCCAACAGATCCACAGATAATGCAATCCTTATTGCACTTCACACTGCCCTTTCACACCTGGACAAAAGGAATACCTATGTGAGAATATTATACATTGACTACAGCTCATAGTGCCCTCAAAGCTCATCACTAAGCTACGGACCCTGGGACTAAACACCTCCCTCTGCAACTGGACCCTGGACTTCCTGACGGGCCGCACCCAGGTGGTAAGGGTAGGTAACAACACATCCGCCACACTGATCCTCAACACGGGGGACCCTCAGGGGTGCGTGCTCAGTCCCCTCCTGTACTCCCTGTTCACTCATAACTGCACGGCCAGGCACGACTCCAACACCATTATTACATTTGCCGATGACACAACAGTGGTAGGCCTGATCACCGACAACGATGAGACAGCCTATAGGGAGGAGGTCAGATACCTGACCGTGTGGTGCAAGGACAACTGCCTGTTATGGAAACTGCTCGGCCTCCAACCGCAAGGCACTACAGAGGGTAGTGTGTACGGCCCAGTACATCACCGGGACCAAGCTTCCTGCCAGTCAGGACTTCGATACCAGGCGGTGTCAGAGAAAGGCCCTAAAAATGGTCAAAACTCCAGCCACCCTAGTCATAGACCGTTCTCAGCAAGCGGTACAAGAGCGCCAAGTCTAGGTCCAAGAGGCTTCCAAACAGCTTATAACCCCAAGCCATAACACTCCTAAATATCTAATGAAATGGCTACCCAGACTATTTGCATTGCCCCCCTCCCCCTCTTCTATGCTTCTGATACTCTGTTATTATCTATGCATTATCTATGTCACTTTACTAACTCCCCCTACAGTTGAAGTCAGAAGTTTACAAGTTTACACCTTAGCCAAACACATTTAAACTCTGTTTTTCACAATTCCTGACATTTAATCAGAGTAAAAATTCCCCATTCTTAGGTCAGTTAGGATCACCACTTTATTTTAAGAATGTGAAATGTTAGAATAATAGTAGCGAGAATGATTTATTTCAGCTTTTATTTCTTTCATCACATTCCCAGTGGGTCAGGAGTTTACATACACTCAATTAGTATTTGGTAGCATTGCTTTTAAATTGTTTAACTTGGATCAGACGTTTTGGATAGCCTTCCACAAGCTTCGCACAATAAGTTGGGTGAATTTTGGCCCATTCCACCTGAAAGAGCTGGTGTGATTGAGTCAGGTTTGTAGGCCTCCTTGCTCACACACACTTTTCCAGTTCTGCCCACACATTTTCTGTAGGATTGAGGTCAGGACTTTGTGACGGCCACTCCAATACCTTAACTTTGTTGTCCTTATGCCATTTTTCCACAATTTGGGTCTTCCACTAACTGCGACCAAGCTTTAACTTCCTGACTGATGTCTTGAGATGTTGCTTCAACATATCCACATAATATTCCTCCCTCGTGATGCCATCTATTTTGTGAAGTGCAACAGTCCCTCCTGCAGCAAAGCACCCACACAAATGTATGCTGCCACCCCCGTACTTCACGGTTGGGATGGTGTTCTTCGGCTTGCAAGCCTCCCCTTTTTCCTCCAAACATAACGATGGTCATTATGGCCAAATAGTTGTATTTTTGTTTCATCAGACCAGAGGACATTTCTCTAAAAAGGACGATCTTTGTCCCCCATGTGCAGTTGCAAACCGTAGCCTGGCTTTTTTATGGCGGTTTTGAAGCAGTAGCTTCTTCCTTGCTGAGCGGTCTTTCAGGTTATGTCGATATAGGACTAATTTTACTGTGGATATCGATACTTTTGTACCTGTATCCTCCAGCATCTTCACAAGGTCCTTAGCTGTTGTTCTGAAAGTGAAAGAATCGTGAAACGTGAAATGAACAAAACAGTTCCGTGTGGTACGAACACTGACACGAAAGACAAAGACACACAACTCAAAAGTGAAACCAGGCTACCTAAGTATGATCCTCAATCAGGGACAACGATTGACAGCTGCCTCTGATTGAAAACCATACTAGGCCGAACACAGAAATCCCAAATGATAGAAAAACGAACATAGACAACCCACCCAACTCACACCCTGACCATACTAAAACAAAGATATAATAACAGAGCTAAGGTCAGAACGTGACATGGAGTGTTTGACAAACGAGTTATAATGACTACAACTTAAGGGTATGTAAACTTCCGACTTCAAGTGTGCATGTACACTACCTGTCAAAAGTTTTAGAAAACCTACTCATTCAAGGATTGAACTTTATTTTTTACTATTTTCAACATTGTAGATTATTAGTGAAGTCATAGAAACTATTAATGACACACATTATGTAGTAACCAAAAAATTATGTAAAGAATTACATAACCAAAAAAAAAGTGTTAAACAAATCAAAATGTATGATTGACAGCTTTGCACACTCTTTGGCATTATCTCAACCAGCTTCATGAGGTAGACACCTGGAATGCATTTCAATTAACAGGTGTGCCTTCTTAAAAGGAATTTCTTTCCTTCTTAATGTGTTTGAGCCAAACAGTTGTGTTGTGAATATGTAGGGGTTATACAGAAAATAGCCCTATTTGGTAAAAGACCCAGTCCATATTATGTCAAGAACAGCTCAAATAAGCAAAGAGAAACGACAATCCATCTTTACTTTAAGACATGAAGGTCAGTCAATGCAGAACATTTCTTCAAGTGCAGTCGCAAAAACCATCAAGCGCTATGATGAAACTGGCTCTTAGTTTAGTTTAGTTTATTTTATTTTATTTTTACAGGGACAGTGCACATTAATCAACGTTTCAGTAAAAGTGCCGGTTTTAGCCAGCCGGCTAATTTTCAACCGCAGTCCCTGGGCAGGTTATTAAAAACAATTACAATATAGACAATAGCACCATAGACATAGCAACATAGCAACATAGGACAAGCAAGACATAGCATACAGACAGAGCAACATAGAACAAAAAGCAGCAAGACAAAATTCATAAAAGCAACAAAGTGTTTCCATACCTCACAAGCTACAGACAACATGGAAAGCGGCAACACACAGCTAGGGACCATGTTCACAAATCTGATTGACCTTTAGCCATGTCTTCAAGCATTTTGTGAAAGTGTGATATGTGGTGCAGTTATGTGTGTCTGATGGCAGTGTATTCCAGACATGGGAAGCTCTCACAGAGAATGCAGATTTACTAAAGGTGCTTTTCCTTAGGGGAACTATACAGTCACCTCTCATGGCAGACCTTGTGGATCTGCTGCCATATGTCTGGGTTTTCTGTTTAACAAAAATGTTGAGTGGAGAACCAAATTGAATGAGCTCGAGTAACAATTGATATATGTTCCCCTAAGAATTGTGCAGAGAGTTTGTAGAGTTATATATATATATAAACAAAATGATTTACAGTTGTAATTGCTGACAAAGGTGCTTCCACCAAGTATTAACTCTGGGGTGTGAAGACATACACAATCTCTTTCACTTTGAAAAAGTGCAGCAGGTTGTGTAGATCTGTAGGATTTTTTTATTTTTATGTAATCCCTTTTTAAGTTTAGAATGTGACAAGTGTGAATGCGGTGTGTAGACTTTCACTAGGCACTGAATAAATAACTATATAAATTATAATAAACATTTATCGTTTTCTGTGTGTTTGTGTGCATGTGTACAGGCTTGTCGGAATGGCTTTGTCCAGCATCTGGAGCATCTGCTGTTCTACGGGGCGGACATGAGCGCACAGAACGCCTCAGGGAACACAGCGCTGCACATCTGTGCTCTCTACAACCAGGTGTGTGTGTGTGTGTGTGTGTGTGTGTGTGTGTGTGTGTGTGTGTGTGTGTGTGTGTGTTGTGTGTGTGTGTGTGTGTGTGTGTGTGTGTGTGTGTGTGTGTGTGTGTGTGTGTGTGTGTGTGTGTGTGTGTGTGTGTGTGTGTGTGTGTGTGTGTGTGTGTGTGTGTGTGTGTGTGTGTTCATACAAGTGTAACTGACAATTCTTCTACCTGGTTTGATTGTGTAGGCCTGGAGGTCTCCCTGATGTCTCTCTGTTAACCTGTCCTACTTGTGTTCAAGTCTGTAAGTGTCTGAGTGAATTAACTGAACCCGCCACCACTCGTTACTGACCTTACACACATACACACACACCTCTGCTTCTCGTTCCGTTCATATGAGATGTAAGTAAATCCAGAATTAAATTTCGGTTAACATCATGCTTTTCCACAATTAAGAGAAATTGGAGGAGAGGATCATGAGTAAGGGTGGAGAATGAGTGACAAGGGGTTAAATCTGTTTCTCATTCCCATCACACAGCTCTCCTCCTAGTCTAGACTCAATTAGACCCCAGATTTGTACATGTTCATGAGCTAAATGTATTCTATTTGACATCAAATCTTACGTCATAGCATTTCTTCAATGCATTTGAGTCCTGACCCCTATTGTAACGCTCGTCTGAAAAAGAGGACCAAGGTGCAGCGTGGTACGTGTTCATGATTCTTTATTAAAACTGAACACTGAACCAAAACAACAACATGAACCGAACCAAAACAGTTCTGTCGGGTGCAGACACAAAACAGTAAACAACTACCCACAAAACACAGGTGGGAAAAGGCTGCCTAAGTATTATTCCCAAAAAGAGACAACGATAGACAGCTGTCCCTGATTGAGAACCATACCCGGCCAAAACATAGAAAAACAAAACATAGAAATAAAGAACATAGAATGCCCACCCAAATCACACCCTGACCAAACCAAATAGAGACATCAAAAGGCTCTCTAAGGTCGGGGCGTGACACCTCTCTTGCTTGAAAAGCTTTTCACATCTCAACCCACTTGTTTCTCTACTCTCCCACTATATCCTTATTCAGAATCATCTGACTCAATTAGTGCTATGGCCTAGAATAGAATAGAATAGAATAGAATAGAATAGAATAGAATACAACTTTATTGTCCATCCAGGATGGACATTATTCTTTGGCATCACCTTCCGTTGAAAGGATCACACACACACATACATTCTCACATCACACGCATTTAAACCAGTCAGTCCATCATGTTGCGTCCACTAACAACATAGAGGACATTAATACATTCACTCACATCCGACCGCTGTCCCAACTGCACTGGATAAATACAGTAAGTACGTGTACGGGTAAAATGTATTTTGCATTTAGTAGTCCAACAGCAGGAAGGAACTAATGAATGTTTTTGAACATGTCCTTCTATTATGTCTTGTGTCTCGCCTCCTCTTCCTCTCTCTCTTTCTCTTCATCCCTTTCACATTTGGGGATTTTTCTGCAAACTGTTGAGGCGGAATCCCCACGTCTCCTAATGTTCTGTAGTTTAGTGTCTGTACACACATACAGTGTTCTCCTGGTATTTAAACCTTCAAGTCGTATTATCCTGTGACAGGGCTACAATTAGAGATGGGGGGAGGGTGGAGGCAGAGTGAGAGAGACAGTGAGAGCGAAAGAATACAGGCAGAATGAGAGGGGGGGGGTTTACACGTCATCCATTTCTATTTCCAAATGAGCTTCAATGCAAATGGTGGCTATAAAATGCCAATATGTGGGATTGTTAGTTTGTTGAATGTGTCAAAATATAGAGAACATATTATACACACTACAAATGCCAGAATTTACATCCTTCGTGTTAGTTACTTTGCAAACTGGCATGAGTACAGAATTGATTGTGTGTGTGTGTGTGTTCATGTGTGTGTTTCTGTACACAATACTGTTCATGCATGGTTGAGCACTCTGTGGGCGAGTTGTGCAGCACATTCAGACCCTTTCTCTCTTTCACACTCTTTCTGTTCAACAGCTTTTTTTCATTCCTTCACACAGAATCTCCCTTCATACATGTAGCAGGCACTCTGTTTCTGTCAATATATATTTTATTCTCTCTCTTTCTCGCTCTTTCTCTCTCTCTCTCGCTCTCTCTCTCTCTCTCTCTTACATTCTTGTTCTTAAATGTTGGGGATTCAAATGAGGACGTATATTGCCTTTTTTTCCACTCTACTTGCTTACTGCTAGTTCAAATAATCGAAAACTGGCTTCTGGACTATTGTGGTTACTGTACAAGTGTTCTGTCTTTGTGTCGTAAGGGAAGCATGGGACTAATGGAGATTGATAATTCCCAAGAAATTCAGAGCCACTCCTCAGATTCATGTTCTTCCCTGTTCTTTCCCAGGATAACTGTGCCAGGGTGCTGCTGGTCCGTGGAGCCGACAAAGCGGTGAAGAACTACAACAGCCAGAGTCCCTTCCAGGTGAGACTCGTAATACTTCATCTCATCCAAAACCATTACTGTAGTTCTGACCTACCAGAGCTGTGGGTTTAATCCCTTTATGGGCTACATAGTATATGCTGAAGAAGTTTTCTTATCGGCAGGTAATATCCTGGGTCAGAGATGGCAGTGTGAATGGGACCCTATTGAGAAAAAACACACATTTCAAGTCCAAAGTAACACCAAGGATGCATCTCAATAGTCTGAAGTGGCTTCCTCTACCTAACTCCTCTACTTGGCTCCTCTCCTTTATCTGCATCTGAAAAGCAAGCGCTGAAGGGAATGAGCTGAGTGTCACTAGGTCACGTAGTTGTGTGTGTGACGCAGTTGTAGACATCTTACAAAGTTGCATACGTCCATGGGTTGGCGAGATGTTTTGTCTTGCAGAGATAATTGCTTGAATACAGAAGGCAGTGCAGCTGACACTATTGATTCCAATGAGAGTCCTGCATGAGTCACGTCTGAGTCACAAAGGAGCGTTTTGAAGCAGGCTTTTATGTAAGGCAGTCCTCAGATCCCCGATGGCCCTCCACAGGCACTTCAGTGGCCCTCTTAATGTCTCTGGCTTTCGTCAGTGGGGTTGGTCCCAAAAGTTGAACTTGTCTAATTGTCTCATATTCTTTTCCAATTGCACTGGTTTTGTTATACTTGAAATATCTAGAGGAGACAAGGAGAAGACACAAGCAGAGGGTTAGAACATGGTGCTCCCAATACCATGGTTGTGGGTACAATTCCCGTATGGGCCCCAGAAACTGAATATAGGTGTCTCTATCAAAGTTGACCAATTAATTGATCAAGTAATGTCACTTATTAAGGCAGAGTTCAATGGAGTGAAAATATGCGATAGTGTCTGTCTCCGCTGCTCTGCCTGTGTATCTGTAGCTAAAAATAGAGTCCCAGCAGCACAATGAGATCATCAATTAGAGCTCTGCTGAGTTGCTCAAAATCCCTCTCCCTCCGCTGTTGGCCCAGACTCTGGGTGTAGGTGTTTCACAAGATTCTTCTATTCAGCGTTTGCCTATTTCAACCTCTCTCTCTTGCTCTCCCTCCCTTGTCTTTCCTTTCTCCCATTTATTTTTCCATTCTCTCTCTCTCTCTCTCTCTCTCTCTCTCTCTCTCTCTCTCTCTCTCTCTCTCTCTCTCTCTCTCTCTCTCTCTCTCTCTCTCTCTCTCTCTCTCTCTCTCTCTCTCTCTCTCTCGCTCTCTTTCATTCTGTCACCTGTGGCAATGAGTCCGTTTCTTTCACCGTGTTGCATTCAGATGAGACTGGAATTCAAGCTGGCACACACTGGTTGAATCAACTTTGTTTCCATGTCATTTCGTGTAAATTACGTTGAACTGTCTGTGCCCAGTGGGAAGTGAACTAATTAACTGGAATGAGAAACATGCAGAAGTATTCAACTCTATACTGAAGCTCCAATCGCTATCTGTCTCTCAGCGAAAGTCTACCCCTTTAGCCCAGGGTATGGGATGATGTTTATCAGTTTTGAGAAACTCATGATGAGAAGTAAGAACATGCAAATTCAAGAACAACGGGAAGGGAAAGAGAGTATTTCTGCTGTCTGTCTCTGTATCTCTAACAATTCCTCATTTCCCCTCCCCTTTACAATCTCCTCCTCTCTTCTCCATCTTCCCTACTCGCATTCTCATATGTGCCTGGCCCTTTAAGGATTCTCCCTGGTCTTGAATCAGAATTAATTTCCTCCCTGAGTAGTTGGATATAGCTTCAGGCACAATTCTCAACCCATTCCTCCTCGCCTACCACCTTCTCTTCCTCCTCCTCCTCCTCCTCCTCTCATCCACCACCATAGACCACAGTGTCTTCATGGAAACAAGGGGTCATGCCCAGCATTCCGATGCATTGGGAACATGAAGGCATGAAGGAGTGAAGGAGGGGGTGGCAATGAAGGCGTCAGTGGGGTGTTTTCCCCTGTACAAGCCTGTGCTCGACACTACGGCCTTGTGGGTTCGATGCGGCCTTTAGGCTTTAAATCGCACTGCAGCTATACAAAAAAAAGGGTTCAAAAAGGGTTCTGCAGTTGTCCCCATAGGAGAACCCTTTTTTGGTTCCTGGTAGAACTCTTTTGGGTTCCAGGTAGAACTATTTTGAGTGACATGTGGAATGGAACCCAAAAGGGGTTCTTCAAAGGGTTCTCTTATGGGGACAGCCGAAGAACAATTTTTTTCTAAGACGGTTAACAATAACGTATCCGGGCAGAAAGTAAACGTTCTACTTTCCCCTCTCTCCCTCGGTGACATGAATAAGTACTTTTCATATTTTCAGAACCCAACACGTCACACGGGGCTAGTGAAAGGGTCCTTCTTCCGTTCGTGCCATGCAAATCAAGATGCTAGAGCTGACCCACTAGCTACCACACTCTGTCTCTCTCTCTCTCTCTCATATGTAGGTAGCATGGCCTCTCAAGCATTTCTCGCAACATATCCCTATATCCCTCTCTCTAGCGACCCCTTTGCTTGCTCTCTCATCACTCTCTTGCTCCCTCTGCTCACTTCCTTTCTCCCACATGCTATCTTCCACCACTGCTCTCTCTCTCACCATCTTTCACTCATTTGATGGTGGGTGTAGGTGACTGTGGGCATGTGTGTACGCACATTGGTATGCACGTGTGTGTGTACGTGTGTGTTCCGGTCATGCTAAAAGGTCAGGATTCTTAACAGGCTGCAGATGGTTAAATCCAGATAGGAATTTAGCAGAATCATGTCCGAATTGCTACACAGACACACACAATGAATTGTTTGAATTTGTAGAGCAATGTAAAGGTTGTTTTGCGGACATGAAATGCGGCCCTCAAATTGCAGCCCCCCCCTCTCTCTCTCTCTCCCTCTCGCAGGTAGCCATCATCGCAGGGAACTTTGAACTGGCTGAACTGGTCAAGAACCACAAAGAGACAGATATAGGTGAGTAACCATGGTTACCCTCCTCTTTTCCACCTCCCCTCCCACTTTTCTCTGTCTGAAATTGATATGTTTTTGGATAATAGGTTGTTGATCTTTTCTTGTCGTATACTGTATGTGTGTGTGTGTGTGTCTGCCCTTCTGCAAGTGTGTTCGCCGTCATGCATGTGTGAGTGTGTGTTTGTGCGTGCATTTGCATGTTTGTGTGTGGGTGCAAGAGAACCATGACAGGATTTGTCATTCAGTCCCCCCTCGTGGGATTACCCTATCACACTGGGGAATCCAGGATCCCTCAGGTGGCATATGAGAGCAGGGTTAGGGAGGGATAGAATGACTCTCTACTAAATCCCGCCGGGGAAAAAATGGTTCCCTTCTCCCAAAGGAATTTAAAAACAGATTTCTTCTTTCTCGTTTTTCTCTGTGGGTTTATCTGCCGTGCACCCCATACCCCCCGCTGACCGACAACGGCATCATCTTTTTTAATTAAACTATTTCACATGGAGGGAAAAAAGGTTAAGCGGGAGGGATTACCATCCCCAGACAAATTAAATAAAAATGAAATAAATAAATAGAAAAAGAGTGAACAGATAAATAAATAAAATAATCTAAAGATGTAATCCACAATTGTTTCCCCCCCTGAGCAAGATTCCCCAGGCCTCACAGCTGCAGCGAGGGCTAGATGAAACGCAGCGCTGCAGGATTACCCCGCGTCTCTCACATCTGCCGCCGTCCCCGCTCCCCCTTCTCGGGCCACCCATCCTGCTCCCCACGTTCAGCATGAACCTTCTCACACCGGGACGCCGTCGCACCTCAACTCCGGTGGGGCCGTGAGAGCATACCGTGCCCGAACTCCGCCATAGAACATTAGCCGTTGCTAATGGAACGAAAAGGCCGGGATAACTGTCCTCTGTTATACAGTCCTTGTTGCTTTTCCGTTGTCTCCCTCTCTTTCTATCTCTACCTTTCGGCTCACTGTCAGCCGTGCCTCACTCAGTCTGTAATGGGATATTTTCTTTGCTGGATTATCGGCCATGGGTTCTGCATGTTGCAAATCAGAGAAAGGTGGGTGCTCTGAAGCTCAAACACCATTCTCCTACCTCCTCTACCCTCTTCCCTGCCATTTCTAGTCCCCTTCTCGGCCCGCTCCGTGTGGGTGGTCAGCTTGCTATGTTGGGATACAGGTAGAATTATCTGTCCTGCGTGAGCTGAGGCACTGCCCTGGCATGGGTACAGAATTGATTGTGTGTGTGTGCCTATACAGTATTTAGAATGTGCACTGAAGAGCAATAGCCCAAGAAGAGTAATAAGTGAGTAGAGCTATGTGTCATTAAGACTCACATACCTTCTCTCCCTCTCCCTACATCCTTCTCGCTCCCTTGTTCACAGATATGTCAGTCGGTATGTTATAGTCGGTCTCTTTCTTTGTGTTGGAGTTGGATTAGAAAATAGGCATACATTTAATCCTGTACAAGAGAGCACAGAGCAGTTCAGCTAACCCTGACACTGCCTAGCCTGTCTTGTAACCCAACTCAAGGAGCTCATGAATCAGTGTATTATTGAATTACTAACATGGTATGCCCCAACACTCATTCAATTAACTAGTCTGTTATTCAATCTCTGTATTATACCCATAGGAGAGACCAGAGAGTCAGACCAAAGCAATAGAAACAGGTTGGATAGATTATGGTGGATGGGTTATATTGCCATATAATGTGTGTTTAGGTTCTTCGACTGGGTTAGCGAAGTGAATAATATAGTGACAGGATATTGTAGCGGTTTCGGCGCAAAGATCTTTGTAAGGCAGGATTTACACATACAAACACACACCACCAGTCCAAGTGAAGGGTTAAACCGGTTTATTACGATCAGGTTTCGGCAGTGTTCCTTATATACAAAACAAACAGACTAAACACTTTGTCACCAGTGGCAGGTCCTCCGATCTTGGTCGTTGGGGGGGGGGTTCAATTCTTGCTGAAATCATAAGTTCCTTTCTTCCATTAGACCTCCTTCTCCACCGTACATTCTGGCTGTTCTGCTGCAGTCTAGAAGTTTTCCCCTGAACTGTCCATGGTCCTGCCTCTGGGGATTACTTCACATTGCTGTCCGTAGTCCTGGCAGCCAGAAAACAAAGAAAACTCGCAGGCACATAGTGTCCATCCACCACACAACCCTTGAAACCGCTACAATATGAATAATAAAGTGGATGAATTATAGATGGATAGAGCAGAAATGATGCTCCTCGAAGGACGAGGCGTCATTCTTTAGCTCAGCCTATAGAGAGAATTCCCAAATGTGTGTGTCTGTGCGTGTGTGTGTGTGTGTGTGTGTGTGTGTGTGTGTGTGTATGTGTGTGACCTACATCCATAGTAATGACACAGATAATGGTGGGAGTAATGAGAATAGCATTGGGATGTGTGTAATGTAGTCATAGAGGCTTAGGAATATCCACATGTTCTGTACAAGACATAAACTCACAGAACCTAAATCTGAGTGAAGCGTCAAAAACCATAAATGTGTGTCATGCGTGTGATAGTGTGTTCATTTGCACGTGTGCATGTGAGTCTCGTAGTGTTCATCTCTTTGAGTCAGCTGACTCTTGCTCCTCGCGAAAGCAACACACTCCGAACCAGCAACCAGGTTACCAAGGCATCAGGGCTTGTGTGCTAATCATTAAAAGACTATGGCATCTGGCTGATTCTCCAAATGGTAAGATCAATTTGGGCAGAGGTACAATTGGAGATAAAGGAGATAGGGGTGGTGGAGAGATGTTGTAGAAAAATAAGTATTACCCCTTTCCAACTATACTAACAGGAATCAAGCAGACCCAGGTGCAGACACGTCGAATAAACAACGGTTTAATGGTCCAAGGGGCAGGCAAGAAACAGGTCCAGGCAGGCAGGGGTCAATAATCCAGAGATGTAGCATGTGCACAGGTCAGCAGGCAGGCTCAGGGTCAGCGGCAGGCAGAGTGGTCAGGCAGGCGGGTACAGAGACGGGACAGGCCAGGGTCAAAAACCAGGAGGGCGAGAAAAAGAGAGGCTGGGGAAACAATGGAGCTGGCAGGACAAACGCTGGCAAGCTTGACAAACAAGACGAACTGGCAACAGACAAACATAGAACACAAGTATATAATACACCGGGGATAATGGGGAAGATGGGCGAAACCTGGAGGGGTTGGAGACAATCAGAAAGACGGGTTTAACAGATCAAGGTGTGACAAATACTGTAGATGGTGATAGGGAGGTGACATAAGTACTGTAGCGATAGAGAGGGATCTAGTGGAAAGATACTAGTATAGAATAGGACTTTATTGTCCCTTTTCACAGAAATTCGTATTTTTACTGATACAGTACTCCTGGGCCAGAAAATCCAAAGGTAGCTAGTTTGAATCCATGAGCTGACAAGGTGAAAAATCTGCCCATGTGCCCTTGAGCAAGGCTCCAGGGTCGCTGGATAATGAGCATCCTGGATGTGACCTCACTCTCCGAGGGTTTCTCAGGGAGAGTTGGCATATGCCAGAAACACATTTAGCACAAAGTTATCCATATCCTCATATCTATCTCACACAGCAACATGGTCAGCCACAGAGCAGCACTCCAGGAGAAGTTTAGCAGAGATTGGTGGCAAATAAAGATGGTGAGGGGTATATGTAGATCGAGGGGGTAGTAAGTAGAGCTAGGAAGGGGGTTAAATTGAGATAGAAGTTAGTGTGCAATGTGTCCAATCGATCAGTGCTTTAGTAACTAGGCGCGAGTGAACGTGTCCAGACACTCTGCTTTGGTAGATAGGCTAGTAAATCTGTTTCTTAAATCCAGCCAGTTTTTTCACATTCTGCCGGTAAGCCTCTCTAAGAATGATTGGCAGATGTGTGTGTTAGACCTCACGCTACAAGAGTGTGATAATCCGCCATGGTGGCCAAATCAAACACACAGATACACAATGTGTGCTTCATACACACACATGCACACAGAGACACGTGCACGCACACACACACACACACACACACACTCAACACACTCCTTAGCACACAAATGGCCATCCCAACAAACACTCAACTAAACACACACACAACCAAACACCCACTCAACCAATGCTCAGCGGCAACATGGCATACTCATGCAGGGCCAATTTAATAATGCACTTTATATCAGTTCAAAGGAGTCTTGTGTCTCCTCCTTAGTGACTATGGTAATGCATTCTTGTCTTAATGTCACTGACTAGCTAATCCAGTCTCCCTAATTAAAGAACAAACACAGCCTGCGTGGCTCTGAGTAGCTGGTGACACCGTTCACCGCTGCCTGTTCTACACAGCTTTTGATGAAACAGCCAGAGACCGCCCTATAGTAATGGGATTTACAGGAGACTAAAAACAGGCAGCCGCAGGAAGATGATAGGAAGTGGGGAGCTAACTTCCTGCTGTTGAGCGGAAGGTTGAGAAGTATATTGCGTGTCCTAGTTTGCTGTAGTGGAACACGTGTGTTGTGGTGGGTGTGGTTTACCCATTCACTTTTCCCGGGATAAATAATTGCAAATTATAATAAATCATTTATATGATCAGCGTAACATGAAATGGAACTGTTAAATTATTTGCAATGTCTCAATCTGTCTTAATACGGCCTTCTCTGCTTTGGACTAAAGTAAATGGCGGCAGAAGAAATGGAAGCAGTTTTACGGACGCCCAATCAATGTGGGGGGTTTTTGCTTTATTTGTAACTTATTTTGTACATGTCACGCCTTGGTCATTGTATTTTGTGTTTTCGTTATATATTTGGTCAGGCCAGGGTGTGACATGGGTTTATGTTGTTGTATTTTCGTATTTGGGGTTTGTAGTATTTGGGATCGCGGCTGATTAGGGGTGTTGTATAGGCTTGGCTGCCTGAGGCGGTTCTCAATCAGAGTCAGGTGATTCGCGTTTGTCTCTGATTGGGAACCGTATTTAGGTAGCCTGGTTTCGCTTTGTATTTTGTGGGTGATTGTTCCTGTCTCTGTGTAGTGTTCACCAGATAGGCTGTAATAGGTTTCTCGTTCCGTTTGTTGTTTTTGTATATGTATATGTTATTTCATGTTACGCTCTTCATTCATTAAAGTCATGAGTAACTACCACGCTGCATTTCGGTACAGTACATAATGTTTCTGCAACCGTATCTTACTGCAGAAAAGAGCTTCTGGATATCAGGACAGTGATCACTCAACTCGGATTAGACAAAGATTTTTTCTTCAACAAGCAAGACGCACAAGACATTCTCCAATTACCCGACAGGACCAACATCCCCGTTATTTGCAAGAGGAAGCGACGCAGGTACAATGAGCCGGATGCCTGGTCAGGACCCGGGAAAAAAGGCGAGTGGGAAAGCTGCCGTTTACCATCAATACTACTCGCCAAATATCCTACCAACGGGACCTGAAAAACTGTAATATCCTATGTTTCACGGACTCGTGGATGAATGACGACATGGATATTCAGCTAGCGGGATATACGCTGCACCGGTAAGATAGAACAGCACAGGGGGGGGGTCTGTGCATATTTGTAAACAACAGCTGGTGCACAAAATCTAAGGAAGTGTCTGGATTTTGCTCGCCCGAAGTAGAGAATACTATGATAAATTGCAGGCCACACTACTTGCCTAGAGAGTTTTCAGCTATACTTTTCGTGGCTGTTTATTTACCACCACAGGCAAATGCTGGCACTAAGACCTCACTCAGTCAGCTGTATAAGGAAATAAGCAAACAGGAAACCACTCACCCAGAGGCGGTGCTCCTAGTGGCCGGAGACTTTACTGCAGGGAAACTTAAATCAGTTCTACCAAATTTCCAACAACAAGTTAAATGTGCAAAAAAAATGTAAATCATCTGTACTCCACACACATAGACGCATGCAAAGCTCTCCCTCGCCCTCCATTTGGTAAATCCAACCACAACTTTTTCCTCCTGAGTCCTGCTTACAAGCAAAAAAATAAAGCAGGAAGCACCAGTGACTCGGTCTATAAAAAAGTGGTCAGATGAAGCAGATGCTAAGCTACAGGACTGTTTTGCTATCACAGACTGGAACATGTTCCGGGATTCTTCCACTGGCATTGAGGAGTACACCACATCAGTCACTGAATTTATCAATAAGTGCATTGAGGACGCCGTCCCCACAGTGACTGTACGCACATACCCCAACCAGAACCCATGGAATACAGGCAACATTCACACTGAGCTAAAGGGTAGAGCTGCCGCTTTCAAGGTGCGGGACTCAAACCCGGAAGCTTACAATAAATCCTGCTATGCTTTGCGGCGAACCATCAAACAGGCAAAGCGTCAATACAGGGCTAAGATTGAATCAGACGACACCGGCTCCGACACTTGTCTTATAAGGCAGGGCTTGCAAACTATTACAGATTACAAAGGGAAGCACAGCCACGAGCTGCCCAGTGACAGAAGCCTACCAGACGAGCTAAATCACTTCTATGCTTGCTTCGAGGCAAGCATCACTGAGGCATGCATGAGAGCATCAGCTGTTCCGGACGACTGTGTGATCACGCTCTCCGTACCCGACATGATTAAGACCTTTAAACAGGTCAACATACACGAGGCTGCGGGGCCAGACGGATAACCAGGATGTGTGCTCCGGGCATGTGCTGACCAACTGGCATGTGTCTTCACTGACATTTTCAACATGTCCCTGATTGAGTCTGTAATGCCAACATGCCAACAGGCCACCATAGTCCCTGTGCCCAAGAACACAAAGGCAAATTGCCTAAATGACTAAAGACCATTAGCACTCACGTCTGTAGCCATGAATTGCTTTGAAAGGTTAGTAATGGCTCACATCAACACCATTATCCCAGAAATCCTAGACCCACTCCAATTTGCATACCACCCAAACAGATCCACAGATAATGCAATCTCTATTGCACTCCACACTGAGCTCACCAGGGGTGCATGCTCAGTCCCCTCCTGTACTCCCTGTTCACCCACGACTGCATGGTAGGCACGACTCCAACACCATCATTAAGTTTGAGGACGACACAACAGTGGTAGGCCTGATCACGACAACAACGAGACAGCCTATAGGGAGGAGGTCAGAGACCTGGCCGTGTGGTGCCAGAATAACAACATATCCCTCAACGTAACCAAGACTAAGGAGATGATTGTGGACTACAGGAAAAGGAGGACTGAGCACGTCCCCATTCTCACCGACGGGGCTGTATTAGAGCAGGTTGAGAGCTTCAAGTTCCTTGGTGTCCACATCAACAACAAACTAGAATGGTCCAAACACAACACAAAGCCTATTCCCCACCAGGAAACTAAAAAGATTTGGCATGGGTCCTGAGATCCTCAAAAAGTTCTACAGCTGCAACATCAAGAGCATCCTGACTGGTTGCATCACTGCCTGGTACGACATTTGCTCGGCCTCTGACCGCAATGCACTACAGAGGGTAGTGCGTACGGCCAAGTACATCACTGGGGCTAAGCTGCCTGCCATCCAGGACCTATACACCAGGCGGTGTCAGAGGAAGGCCCTAAAAATTGTCAAAGACCCCAGCCACCCTAGTCATAGACTGTTCTCACTACTACCGCATGGCAAGCGGTACCGGAGTGCCAAGTCTAGGACAAAAAGGCTTCTCAACGGGATATGTTGGGATATGTACAGTCGTGGCCACAAGTTTTGAGAATGACACAAATATTAATTTTCACAAAGTCTGCTGCCTCAGTTTGTATGATGGGAATTTGCATATACTCCAGAATGTTATGAAGAGTGATCAGATTAATTGCAATTAATCGCAACGTCCCTCTTTGCCATGCAAATGAATTGAATCCCAAAAAAAACATTTCCACTGCATTTCAGCCTTGCCACAAAAGGACCAGCTGATATCATGTCAGTGATTCTCTCGTTAACACGGGTGTGAGTGTTGACGAGGACAAGGCCGGAGATCACTCTGTCATGCTGATTGAGTTTGAATAACAGACTTCAAAATGCTTAAAAATGAGGGTGGTGCTTGGAATCATTGTTCTTCCTCTGTCAACCATGGTTACCTGCAAGGAAACACATGTCGTCATCATTGCTTTGCACAAAAAGGGCTTCACAGGCAAGGATATTGCTGCCAGTAAGATTGCACCTAAATCAACCATTTATCGGATCATCAAGAACTTCAAGGAGAGCGGTTCAATTGTTGTGAAGAAGGCTTCAGGGCACCCAAGAAAGTTCAGCAAGCACCAGGACCAGCTCCTAAAGTTGATTCATCTGCAGGATTGGGGCACCACCAGTACAGAGCTTGCTCAGGAATGGCAGCAGGCAGGTTTGAGTGCATCTGCACGCTCAGTGAGGCAAAGACTTTTGGAGGATGGCCTGGTGTTAAGAAGGGCAGCAAAGAAGCCACTTCTCTCCAGGAATAACATCAGGGACAGACTGATATTCTGCAAAAGGTCCAGGGATTGGACTACTGAGGACTGGGATAAAGTAATTTTCTCTGATGAATCCCATTTCCAATTGTTTGGGGCATACGTAAAAAACCTTGTCCGGAGAAGACAAGTTGAGCGCTACCATCAGTCCTATGTCATGCCAACAGTAAAGTATCCTGAGACCATTCAAGTGTGGGGTTGCTTCTCAGCCAAGGGAGTGGGCTCACTCACAATTGTGCCTAAGAACACAGCCATGAATAAAGAATGGTACCAACACATCTTCCAAGAGCAACTTCTCCCAACCGTCCAGCAACAGTTTGGTGATAGACAATGCCTTTTCCAGCATGATGGAGCACCTTGCCACGAGGCAAAGGTGATAACTAAGTGGCTCGTGGAACAAAACATCGATATTTTGGGTCCATGGCCAGGAAACTCCCCAGACCTTAATCCCTTAATACCTTAATTGAGAACTTGTGGTCAATCCTCAAGAGGCGGGTGGACAAACAAAAAGCCACAAATTCTGACAAACTCCAAGCATTGATTATGCAAGAATGGGCTGCCATCAGTCAGGATGTGGCCCATAAGTTAATTGACAGCATGCCAGGGCGGATTGCAGAGGTCTTGAAAAAGAAGGTTCATCACTGCAAATATTGACTCTTTGCATCAACTTCGTGTAATTGTCAATCAAAGCCTTTGACACTTGAAATGCTTGTAATTATACTTCACTATTCCATAGTAACATCTGACAATAATATCTAAAGACACTGAAGTAGCAAACTTTGTGGAAATTAATATTTGTGTCATTCTCAAAACTTTTGGCCACGACTGCACTGTATATAACCTGTCTTTTTACTGTTGTTTTATTTCTTTGCCTACCTATTGTTCACCTAATACCTTTTTTGCACAATTGGTTAGATCCTGTAAGTAAGCATTTCACTGTAAAGTCTACCTGTTGTAAGGTCTACCTGTTGTATACCTGTTGTATTCGGAGCACGTGACAAATAAACTTTGATTTGCCTTCGGCATGAACAATAATCAATGCTCAGTGTGTGTGTGGCCTACCGTATTTACTCACACAAAGTCGCCATAAATTCAAAGTGCATGCATTGTTTATACTGAAACCTTGAAATACATTGAACAGGGTAACAGAATTGGGTCCAACTTTTGCCAAGTTTTCTAGCCAGAAGGCTCCCGTTTAATTTATTTTGTGCTGTGACTATTTAACAGTCTGATGGCCTTGAGATAGAAGCAGTTTTTCAGTCTCTCGGTCCCATCTTTGATGCACCTGTACTGACCTCTTCTTCTGGATGGTATCAGGGTGAACAGTCCGTGACTCGGGTGGTTGATGTCATTGATGATCTTTTTGGCCTTTCTGTGACATCGGGTGCTGTAGGTGTCCTGGAGGGCAGGCAATGTGCTCCTGGTGATAGCATTTGGGCAGACCGCACCACCCTCTGAAGAGCTCCCCAGTGGTATAATCATGTCAGTTTTTCACTGGTATTATGTAAATCATTTAAATAGCACTTCCGGTTTGATTGGGAGTACTGGAAATACCGTTAATTCCTTGCTGTTTTCTCGGGAAGGAAAATGGATAGATTCTGTGGAAAATATTGAACCCTAGTGTGTATGTGTCAGAGTCTGTAAATGGCAGTGGTGGAAAAAGCACTCAAATGTCATACTTGAGTAAAAGTAAAGGTACATTAAGTTAAAAGAAAATGACTCAAGTAAAAGTGAAAGTCACCTAGTAAAATACTACTTGAGTAAAAGTCTAAAAGTATTTGGTTTTAAATATGTGTCAAAAGTAAATGTAATTTCTAAAATATACTTAAGTATCAAAAGTTAAAGTACAGTATAAATAATTTCAAATTCCTTATATTAAGCAAACCAGACAGCAAAATTGTATTATTTTCATTTTTTTTACGGATAGCCAGGGGCACCCTCCAACACAGACATCATTTACAAACGAAGGATGTGGGTGTTTAGTGTGTCCACCAAATCAGAGACAGTAGGGATGACCAGGGATGTTCTCTTAATAAGTGCATGAATTACATGAACTGCATGAACTGGTCGTCCCCAAAGCCAACACCTCCTTTGGCCACCTTTCCTTCCAGTTCTCTGCTGCCAATAACTGGTTCGAATTGCAAAAATCGCTGAAGTTGGAGACATATCTCCCTCATTAACTTTAAGCATCAGCTATCTGAGCAGCTCACCGATCAATGCAGCTGTACACGGCCCATCTGTAAATAGCCCATCTGTAAATAGCCCATCCAACTACCTTTCTCATCCCCATATTGTTTTTATTAACTGGTTTTTGCTATTTTGCACACCAGCATTTCTACTTGCACATCATCATCTGCACATCTATCACTCCAGTGTTAATTTGCTAAATTGTAATTACTTCGCTATTATGGCCTGTTTATTGCCTTACCTTAACTGACTGTACTTTTGTTTATCCCATGTGTAACTCTGTGTTGTTTCTGTCGCACTGCTTTGCTTTATCTTGGCCAGGTCGCAGTTGTAAATGAGAACTTGTTCTCAACTGGCCTACCTAGTTAAATAAAGTTGATTAAATAAAATAAAATACAATTTTAAAGACTAAGTTGTCCTCGATAGGCCAGAGCTCTGACGCCTGTTCATGGCTTCATGATTATCTTAGTGACAGAACTCAGGCAATCTTGATTGATGGTGTTGAGTCTGAATTTCTTAAAGTGTAGAAAGGTGTACCACAAGGGTCGATTTTGGGACCTGTTCTCTTCATTGGTCATCTGTTAAAAATTGAAAACTTCATCTACAATTGAACTCGGAAATTTACATGCACCTTAGCCAAGTATATTTAATCTCAGTTTTTCACAATTCCTGACATTTAATCCTAGTAAAAATTCCCCGTTTTAGGTCAGGTCATTTTAAGAATGTGAAATGTCAGAATAATAATCGAGATAAATGATTTATTTCAGCTTTTATTTCTTTCATCACATTCCCAGTGGGTCAGGAGTTTACATACACTCAGTTAGTATTTGGTAGCCTTGCCTTTAAATTGTTTAACTTGGGTCAAACATTTAGGGTAGCCTTCCACAAGCTTCCCACAATAAATTGGGTGAATTTTGGCCCATTCCACCTGAAAGAGCTGGTGTAACTGAGTCAGGTTTATAGGCCTCCTTGTTCGCACACACGTTTTCAGTTCTGCCAACAAATTGTCTATGGGATTGAGGTCAGGACTTTGTGATGGCCACTCCAATGCCTTCACTTTGTTGTCCTTAAGCCATTTTGCCACAACTTTGGAAGTATGCTTGGGGTCATTGTCTATTTGGAAGACCCATTTGTGACCAAGATTTAACTTCCTGACTGATGTCAGATGTTGCTTCAATATATCCACCTAATTTTCCTCCTCGTGATGTCATCTATTTTGTGAAATGCACCAGTCCCTCCATCAGTCCCTCCTTCAGCAAAGCACCCCCACATCATTGGGATGGTGTTTTTCAGCTTGCAAGCCTCCCCCTTTTTCCTCCAAACATAACAATGGTCATTGTTTCCAAACAGTTCTAATTTTGTTTCATCAGACCAGAGGACATTTCTCTAAAAAGTACGAACTTTGTCCCCGTGTGCAGTTGCAAACCGTAGTCTGGCTTTTTATGGCGGTTTTGGAGCAGTGGCTTCTTCCTTGCTGAGCGGCCTTTGAGGTTATGTCAATATAGCTAGCTACATTTTCAGATACTACACATTTCTAATTTTGACAAAGACTTTTAATTTCAGCTAGTTAACTTCTTGCGTCGAGCAATCCCGTATCCGGGAGTGTAATCATAGCCTCAAGCTCATTACCATAACGCAACGTTAACTATTCATGAAAATCGCAAACGTAATGAAATAAATATATTGGCTCACAAGCTTAGCCTTTTGTTAACAACACTGTCATCTCAGATTTTCAAAATATGCTTTTCAACCATAGCTACACAAGCATTTGTGTAAGAGTATTGATAGCTAGCATAGCATTAAGCCTAGCATTCACCAGGCAACATTTTCACAAAAACAAGAAAAGCATTCAAATAAAATAATTTAACTTTGAAGAACTTCGGATGTTTTCAATGAGGAGACTCTCAGTTAGATAGCGAATGTTCAGTTTTTCCAAAAATATTATTTGTGTAGGAGAAATCGCTCCATTTTGTTCATCACATTTGGTTAAGAAAAAAAAAATTCAGTCATTACAACGCCATAATATCGACAGAAACATACCAAACGTTGTTTAGAATCAATCCTCAAGGTGTTTTTCACATATCTATTCGATGATAAGTCATTTGTGGCAGTTGGGTTTCTCCTCTGAAGCAAATGGAAAAATACACGCAGCTGGAGATTACGCAATAATTGCAACGGAGGACACCAAGCGAGCACCTGGTAAATGTAGTCTCTTATGGTCAATCTTCCAATGATATGCCTACAATTACGTCACAATGCTGCAGACACCTTGGAGAAACGACAGAAAGTGTAGACTCATTCCTGGCGCATTCACAGCCATATAAGGAGACATTGGAACACAGCGCCTTCAAAATCTGGGGCATTTCCTGTTTGAAATTTCATCTTGGTTTCGCCTGTAGCATCAGTTCTGTGGCACTCACAGATAATATCTTTGCAGTTTTGGAAACGTTAGTGTTTTCTTTCCAAAGCTGTCAATTATATGCATAGTCGAGAATCTTTTCGTGACAAAATATCTTGTTTAAAACGGGAACGTTTTTTCATCCAAAAATTAAATGAGCGCCCCCTATATCGAAGAAGTTAAGGTTAGCTGGCTGGCTGGCTGGCTGGCTGGCTGGCTGGCTAGCTAACGTTATGTGTATGATCTTATTATTTGAATCTCAGACCCATTTGCTTGACTAGTTATAGCCTAATGTTAGCTAGCTAACATTGAACCTGGTTGGTTAGCTACCTGCAGATTCATGCAGAGTAGTAACGTCATAAACTGGGATTATGGTTAATTGTTTACTTAGCTAGCTAGCTACATGTCTTAACATAAGACTCTCGTCTGAGTGCCACTTCATATAATGTTTACATACCCTACATTACTCATCTCATATGTATATACTGTACTCTATACCATCTACTGCATATTGCCTATGCTGTTCTATACTATCACTTATTCATATATTTTTTTAATGAACATACTCTTATTCATTCTTTTACACTTGTGTGTTTAAGGCAATTGTTGTGAAATTGTTAGGTTATATTACTCGTTGGATATTACTGCATTGTCGGAACTAGAAGGACAAGCATTTCTCTACACTCACATTAACATCTGCTAACCATGTGTATGCGACAAATACAGTTTGATTTGATTTGAGCGCAGAATAACTGAGGAATTTACGAACGCTCAACACAAGTTTAATATGGCCGGTGTCAGTAATCATCGGCAAAAAGGCATAATTAAATTGTCAGCAGCACAGTTACTGTCACCAATGCTCTAGATAACACGAAAACAGCCTAACCTGTTCTGCTAGGGTGAGTAAAATGGTCAGAATGAGGTGTTCTCTCATTTGTGTCTGGAAGTAGCTTGCAAGCTAGCCAACGTTAGCCAGTTAGCTTGGGTGCTTGACTGCCGTTGTAAGGTCAGAACGCTTGGGTCAACCCTACTCCTCGGCCACAACATCCAGTGTGCGCTCTGAACGCTCCGAGAGCGAAACACTCTGAATTTATAAACAGACAATCTGACAACGGTTTGAATTTACGAACGCCCTGAGCACACTCTGAGCGCACTCTGAGCGCACCCTGAGCGCACTCTGAGTGCACTCTTGCACTCCAGATTTGAATTTACAAACACACCCTAGATCTACAACTTTCGAACATAAAGATCAGTGACCTCGTATTTTTCCCGGTTGTCTTGAAAGTGCTATAAAACTCATGGTAGGCTACCCTTCTTCAGCTCACATCTGTGTGAAGCCAGATACAGTGCTCTTGTCGGCATTAAAACCTCAAATTGATCCATGTTGGATGTGACAGCAGAGGCGCACTGTCGATCACAACCCCTGACTTTGAAAAGCTCCAACGCCACATGTATCAAGCACACCCATCTCATCCATGTCGGTGAGCCATTATGCCACAGCCCCAAATATTTAAAAAAGTAAACATTGGCTGTTAATTTTTTTTTTCACATGGTTTGGGTCGAGAGGGTGAATAAGTTGAGCAATTAACAGTATATTAATTGATAAACAGTCAATTAACAGATACGTTGTGTTTATGGTTGTTCCATGTGATTTTAATCACTTTCTGGCTGCACCCCTTTTTATTTCAACAAAAAAATACATGTTTACCCATGGTAGAAGTGGTCGGAAAGGGACATTTTGGACTTGAATGCCAAAATATTCAGGAGATAGGGGTGGTCAAAGTTGACCCATTTTGCATACTCCACCTTACCATCACGTCACCCAAAAAGCTCTCACGGTCTCACGCAAGAATTAAACATGCGTCCATGTTTCTCAAACGTCAAATTTCAAAGTTGTTCCAAACGTCAAATTTTGAAGTGTTTGGTTACTTCTCTGTATCATTCCTACCTTAATAGCTGGAAGTGGCTAGAAGTCTATAGGTGTCTGCTAGCATGTTTGTGCAACTTCCTCCAATTTCCTTCATACTGGACACAGAGACATACAAATCATATCATGGAGCTTTTCTGACTCTGGGGATGTAGATAATGGGCATCATTGCCAATATCCGGATGTATCCCTTTAAAACAAAAATATCACAAACAATTTTCTATTGCTGGATAGACAACTTTGTTTTTGTTTTAAAGCAATTCTTCAGGATTTTGTCAATGAGGCACTTTATCTACTTCCCCAGAGTCAGGTAAACTCATGAATACCATGTTGATGGCTCTGTGTCCAGTATGCATGCACAAGCCTGCTATACTGCTATATTCATAGACTTCCAGTAAGCATCTGTCACTGGTTCCAAAGGTTGCATGTTCGAATCCAGTTATAGAACGTTTTAAAGGGATACTTCAGACATTCCCATTCAAGTTGACATTTGAAAGTGGGTGGACCGTCGGCCATCTTGCTGGTAGTAATTGGAGGTTAAAGTTTGAATTCAATTTAAATGTTAATGGTGTGCCCGCTAAATTGCAGGGGTCTGAAGGTATAGGTCCATTCTATGAATTATATTCTATGATTGAAATGACACCCACCATATATTCAAGAGGATACTGTTTCTCAGCCATGACTGGCACAGCACAAACACTTTAGATTATATAAAATAGAGTCTAAGCTACAACGAGCTTTAAAAATTACATAGTTGTTTAACTAAAATAATAGAATAGTTGGTAAGCTTTCAAATTATATCAAGCTCAACCGTTTATCTTTTTTTCAGCTCAAAAATGTGTCAACTTTCTGGCCACTTCCACCATGGGCAAATATGTATGAAAATGTTATTTCAAATCAAAAGGAGTGCAGTCAGAAAATGATTGAAATCACATGTTAATGAATTAACAATATTTGTCAATGAAGCATGTCAAGTTCGCCTTACAATTCCACTGTGAGAGAGAGAGAGAGAGAGAGAGAGAGAGAGAGAGAGAGAGAGAGAGAGAGAGAGAGAGAGAGAGAGAGAGAGAGAGAGAGAGAGAGAGAGAGAGATGACTGGCGGTGCGGCAGTGAGTGTGCTTTCGCGCCTCTGCCAGGCCGGTTCCTGTGCGCTGCGCTCGGGCGTCAGATTTCCCCGGCGCTAAACTCCATCAGTCGCTGTCCATGGTACCTGCTGCTACATTCTTCAGTGACCACCGTGGAATTCTGAGATTTTATTTTCTTATTTTTTTTCCTTGGCTGTTTTAAAAAGTGCACTGATTATGCAGGTATTCTGAATATTGGAGTAGCGTAAGAAGGGGTGAAAATGAAGTCTTTTCTCAATGCCTTAAAAAAGGAAGGTAGGTCTATCACCTTTACGAGTCTGGGTGCAAGTTTGATTTGCTTTTGTCTCATAATGAGATGGGATTCTCTTCCTTCGCTGCTGCGCGTTCACTTTCAACTTTCTCAGGCGATATTTGTTTATCCCTGCGTGGCACACTTTCAATAATTTCATCTGATCCAGTAAGTTATTCTACATTTTTGAATGTGACGAATATAGCGTAGTATTTGCGTTGTCGTCCTGATTTAAACTAGCAACACCTATACAATTATTTTTTCTTTTTTACATGTGTCGTTCTTTTTAGGCTAGAGGTTATTTAACATGTAGGATAGATTATAGGTTATGTCATAGATTTAACGTTGGCACGCATTTGAGTGGTTTCCAAATAAACGTGTTATGATTCAGTCTTCTACAAAAGGTATTTATAGTCTCCTTCACCAATCAACTACTGTATGTAGATTATAGCCAGCGAGAAGACACCTAGTGTATCTATCGTTCTCCTGGTCCACGGGGGAGAAAACACACCCACCAAAATGAGTGGATGATACACGTCACCAAAACGGCTCTGCCGGGTGCATTATGGATCCATCTGCCTGTGTGTGAAAACAGTTGGTTCCTTAACCCTTTACTTCCACCTGACATGCTATTTCTCAATGAGATATGCTCAAACTGGATCTATGAGAACTGCATTTGTTTTGTTTTCTTTCAAAGCTTGGTATAGTTTCATTGGTTTCACTACATTATGTCAAATCCCTTGGTTGCAAGACACTGACCAGAGCTGGTCACTCATCGCCCTTTGACCTTTGTTCTCTTAGTATTATGGAGCAGCAGTAAATGATATAGATCACACTGATTGCTTTCCTCTCTTATATAAGACGTCTCTGGATGTTTTGTCATCCTCTTTTCCTTGGTTCTCTATTCCTACAGAGGGAATGTGTGCTTTTTACATTCCACAATTGAGAGCACAATTAAGTGCTGAGTGTGTGCATGTGTGTGTGTGTGCATGCACATGACTGCATACTTGCATGTATGTCTGACTGTCAGTTTTGGGTCAAACTATGGCAAATACTTGCAAGTACTTTATTTAGTTTGCCCAGTACAATAGAACCAATCAAAGGATGGGGGAAGTTTGAACTCCATGCTGCCTGGCAAGTAGGAGCGTTGGGCCAGTAACCGAAAGGTTGCTGGATTGAATCCCCGAGCTGACAAGGTAAAATATCTGTTGTTCTGCCCCTAAGCAAGGCATTTAACCCACTATTCCCCGTGTGCTGATGACACATTTCAGTTGAATGCATTCAGTTTTACAACTGACTAGCTATCCCCCTTTCCTTTCCTTTCCTTTCCTTTCCTTTCCTTTCCTTTCCTTTCCTTTCCTTTCCTTTCCTTACATCCAGTGCACCTCAGTTGTGCTAGGCATTGGCCTTTTAGTTGTTCCAAAGGTCACAATCAAAACGTTTGGTGAGGATACCTTCAGCCACCATGGTTCTGGTATTTGGAACAGCCTGCCGAAGGATCTGAGGGCCTCAGAAACTGTATAATTTTTAAAAAAGATCTTAAGAGACATTCGTAGCCTTGCTTAAGGTGCTTTGAGTCATAATATCTTTCTTTTTTTGATCCCATTTTATATATCCTATTTATTTTAATGCATTAGTCTCTCGTATCCACTGTTATTTAAAAACATTTTCTTTTAAACAATTTAAATATCTCTTTTAGAAAATGTAGTGTTTTATATGTGTCACGCCTGCTCCCGCTCCCCCTCCCTGGTGCTCAAAGGCACCAGGCTCCCCAGCATTACACACTCCTGCCACCATCATTAAGCACACCTGCCTTCCCCCATCATGCGCATCAGAGTATTATTGGATTCACATGGACTCAATCACCTGTTTATTACCTCCCCTATATTTGTCAATTCCCCATCTCTGTTCCCCCATGCTGTGTTAATTGTCGTTTGCCGTTGTATACCTGTGTGCTGATGCTGCTCCTGTCTTGTTCCCTTTCTGTTCCCTCTTAAATGTTGACTCCCTGTACCTGCTTCTCATCTCCGGTGCCAGTCCTTACAGAATGCAGAAGCCATCATACAAAGCATGCTGACGTTCCAGTTGGTGGTGACATCGGGTCCAGGGCCGACACCTATGGAACCGGGGGTACCTAAGCCAGCTCGCCGGGCTGTCACTCCCTAGCTGGCTCGAGAGGTTTCTTGCCCCGGTTGGCTCGGAAGTCGCCCATCCCACGTCAGGCCTCAGCCGGATCGCCAGGCTGTCACACCTCAATCGGGTCATCAGGCTCCCACGCTTCAGCCGGTTCGCCAGGCTCCCACGCCCCTGCCGGTTAGCCAGGCTCCCATGCCTCAGCCGGTTTGCCAGGCTCCCACACCCCTGCCGGTTAGCCAGGCTCCCACGCCTCAGCCGGTTTGCCAGGCTCCCACTCCCCTGCCGGTTAGCCAGGCTCCCACGCTTCAGCCGGTTCGCCAGGCTCCCACGCCCCTGCCGGTTCGCCAGGCTCCCACGCCCCTGCCGGTTAGCCAGGCTCCCACGCCCCTGCCGGTTAGCCAGGCTCCCACGCCTCAGCCGGTTAGCCAGGCTCCCATGCCTCAGCCGGGTCGCCAGGCTCCCACGCCTCAGCCGGTTCGCCAGACTCCCACGCCCCTGCCGGTTCGTCGGGACTCTATGCCCAGCCAGTTTGTCCATTATCCGTGCCTCGGTTATCCCGTCAGGCTCGCCCAGGTGGGATGCCGGGTGGCGCCCCTAGGGGGGCTTCTGTCACGCCTGCTCCCGCTCTCACGCATTACGCACACCTTCCACCATCAGTACATACACCTGCCTTTCCCCGTTACGCGCATCAGCGTATTATTGGACCTCACCTGGACTCAATCACCTGTTTATTACCTCCCCTATATCTTTGTCAGTTCCCCATCTGTTCCTCTGCCGCTGCATTAATAGTAATTTGTCGTTGTGTACCTGTGTGCTGATGCTGTTCCTGTCTTGTTCCCTGTCTGTTTCGCATTAAATGTTGACTCCCCGTACCTGCTTCTCATCTCCGGCGTCTGTCCTTACAATTTCTCTTGATTTAGGTGTATTCATAGCCTTTGTGTGTAACGTAGTCACGTCAGTGACGCCAAGCATGTTCAGCATCCTCCCACGCATGAGGATACTGTCTTCATTCCCCACACAAAAGCTGTGCACTCTTATGGTTTACTGTAAGTGTTTGGAATGTGGTTCGTTCATGTTGGGGGTGTGGTAAGATAGCAATGTGGTCCAGGTTGTGGTCAAAGATTGTGGTTGTGGTTGTGGTCAGGGTATATACTCTTGTGGTGAAGTGTTACCCTCAAGTGTGGTTGTGGTCAGGGTATGTGTTAGTAATTAAACAGGATGTGGTATGTAACGCAGTGTGGGCCTGGTTGAGGTTGAGTTAGAATTGATTGATGGTTGATGGTTATTGTTAGGCAGCATGAAGGTGTATTAAGATGGTTCCAGTCTCTGCTAAAGCCAAAAGCTTGGCTGGCACATTCTCTCTCTCTCTCTCTCTCTCTCTCTCTCTCTCTCTCTCTCTCTCTCTCTCTCTCTCTCTCTCTCTCTCTCTCTCTCTCTCTCTCTCTCTCTCTCTCTCTCTCTCTCTCTCTCTCTCTCTCTCTCTCTCTCTCTCTCTCTCTCTCTCTCAAACACACACACCTCCTCAGGTGTGCGTATCAAATCCCGCAGTGTGTGTGAAATGCATGTGGTTCTAGTCCAGTGCAGGCTGCTTCATATCTCCTATATAAACACACACACACACACACACACACACACACACACACACACACACACACACACACACACACACACACACACACACACACACACACACACACACACACACACACACACACACACACACACACACACACACACACAAGCCTCTAATGGGCAGAAGAGCTGCCAGCACCATAGCATGTTAGCTCATTAGCCATTAGTGTCTCTCTTCATCTCTACGCCCTGGTGAAGAAGAGAGAAAGTGATGTGATGGCAAAACGGTCTCGACAATGGTGTATTGAACCCCTCTTAGATGAGGCTTGGGCTAAGGGAGGGCTTTTAGCACTATAGGCTAGGCTAACCTGTGGCTAGCTGTACTGTAGCTACTAGCATTTAATCCCTGTAAGACACTCAAAATCCTAGCATCCAATCTACTACTGTAATTCTACGTTTAACAACAAATGCTAATGCTAGCTCTATTGTTGATCACCTTCTCACATTGAAAGCGTTGTTGGGTCTTTGGTGCAACTGCAGCAGGCTCCTTCCTGCTCCTTCCTGCACTGCTTTAATTGCGAATGGAGACGAGAGTGCCGCAGTTGCACACTTGTCAGTGTGATATAATGCTGAAAATCCACTGGGAAATAAGCATGGCCCTCCATTATGGTTCAATCACACCATTGCTGGTGGGGCAGAGGAGCTCAGCTGTACTCAGTGAAATAATAATAATCATCATACTGAGATCATAATGACTTGGATGTTTATGAGAGGGCCAGACAGGACTATTGAATAATGCAGAGCAGACATCCCCCAGGCAAGTGTGTGTGTGTGTGTGTGTGTGTGTGTGTGTGTGTGTGTGTGTGTGTGTGTGTGTGTGTGTGTGTGTGTGTGTGTGTGTGTGTGTGTGTGTGTGTGTGTGTGTGTGTGTGTGTGTGTGTGTGTGTGTGTGTGTGTGTGTGTGTGTGTGTGTGTGTGTGTGTGTGTGTGTGTGTGTGTGTGTGTGTGTGTTTCAACTGTTTTACAATAAGGGATAGATGGATGCCTTTGGGAAAAAAATAGATCTTGATTGATTCCCATCAAGAAAATCAATCAGACACATCGCCGTACAAGTAGTGATTGATATTCTGTGTTCGTGTGTCTGCGTGCGTGCGTGCGTGTTAGTAAGCAAGTAAGTGCGTAAGTACGAACATGCTTGCGTGTGTGAGTAAAATTGCAGGGCAATAAATTAATTATTCAAGGTTATCTTGGAGTGCTCTCCATTTCATTCTCTACCTACCTATCAGGTAGGCTAGTCCCATATCAGTAGATGTGAAGGAAGGGTAGGAGTGCTACTCTGTTCCTCACGTGTCTCTCCACCACAAAGTCTAGCTCTCTAAGACATGATCATGAACAGAGAGTGAAATGGCTCATAAGACACAGACAACTATTTGCAAGGGTCAGGTAGAAATGGTTTATTAGATAATCAATGAGTGTCCCTATCTCTTGCTCTTTCTTTCTCTCTCTCATACCCAGTGCCTTTCCACGAGGTCCCGGAATACTCCAAGCGGCGTCGGGCACTCCCCCCTACCAGCAGCAGCGGCAGCTCCCTGGCGACCCCCCGGGTCCTGCTGCGCTCCAACAGTGACAACAACCTCACGGTGAGCCAAGGGCCCCCCCAGGACTGGTCCCAGCCCCAGGGACCCCCCCAGCACCACAGACCCCAACACGGAGGGGTCGGACCCCCCACCTCCACCTCCCACCATATCCTCTCTCCACAGCTGCTCCAGCAGATGCAGGGGAACCCCAATGGCACTGTGAGCACCATGGGCCAGGGGTCCCGCAGTACCAGCGTGGGGGTGGTCCCCCGGAGTCAGTCCCCGTCCCTCAACCGGCTGGGAGAGGAGGCCCGCAGGCCGCACCAGCAGACACATGTACAGACACAGCAGACGCAGCACAGACAGCCAAGGTCAGTAGGAGGAGAAGCAGCAGAAACACAGACATGTAGGCACACACAGACGTATGCGTATGTACATGTGTGTGGCTGTATGTTTGTGTGTGTGTTTGCACTGTGGATTAGACGCTGAAGGCTTTATATTGCTGGTGACTTAACCTTGGATCTGCACAGTCCTCCTTGACAGATTAATACAGACAAATGGCACTGTCTTTCGTCCACACATTCGGACACTGTCCATCACATTCCTTCTGTCTGGGAACAAAGGAGAGAGAGAGAGAGCAAGGAGGGAAAGAAGGGGAGAACAGTTAAGAGCTTGACAAAGAGAAACATCGGGCGAGAGGGGGGAATATTTATTTTATTATTTTATTTAACTAGGCAAGTCAGTTAAGCACAAATTATTATTTAGAATGACAGCCTACCGCGGCCAAACACGGACGACACTGGGCAAATTGTGCACCAGCATATCGGGCTACAGCCTGGAATCGAACCAGGGTCTGTAATGACGCCTCTAGCACCGAGATGCAGTGCCTTAGAGCGCTGCGCAACTCGGGGAGCCCAAGATCGGGAGGAGAGAAGACATGCTGACTGATGGAAAACAAGGGAAAGCGAAAAGGGAATGAGGGGATAAGTGTGTCTTTTGCCCTGACATGATGACAGCCATGTCATTTTCCTATTTCGGATGTTTAACACTGCAACCCAGGATGGATTGGATATTGGAGTTTCACTTTATCTCCATCCTCCCCTCCAAATCCTTCCCAATCCCATGTCCATCTTGCCTCTGGTCCTCTCCACTTCTTCATCTCCTTCAATCCCTTCTCCTTCCATCCATCAGCCTTTCCCTCTTTATTAATTCCCTCTTACCGCTCATTCCACCATACTCTCCTCTCCGCTCTCAGTCCATCCTCTACCTCCATTTCCCCCTTAAGGCGTCAAAATGTTTCAGTTCAGCTGACGCCTAGCCGAACTGAACAAATGTGCTCAAGTACTCTCTTAAAACTTGTTATGGCTAGGAGTCCCTCAAAAGGAACACCCCCCTCCCATTCAGCTGAAGAGGTGGTGCGGGAAATTCCCAAAATATTTTAAAGAAGTATTTAACTTTCACACATTAACAAGTCCAATACAGCAAATGAAAGGTAAACATCTTGTTAATCTACCCATCGTGTCCGATTTTTTAAATGTTTTACAGCGAAAACACAACACATATTTATGTTAGATCACCACCAAATCCAAAAACACACACAGCCATTTTTCACAGCCAAAGATAGTCACAAAAGCAGAAATATAGATAAAATGAATCACTAACCTTTGATTATCTCCATCAGATGGCACTCATAGGACATCATGTTATACATGTATTGTTTGTTTTGTTCGATAATGTACATACATATATATATATATATATATATATATATATATATATATATATATATATTTGATTACAAAACATCTGGTGATTTTGCCGAAATACTCACAATAAACATTGATAAAAGATGCAACCGCTGTGTCAGATTTAAAAAAAACTTTACGGAAAAACGCTCAGAACCCAAATTAGCCAAAGAAATAGCCACCATTTTGGCGTCAACAGAAGCTATAAAAAACACTATAAATATTCACTTACCTTTGAATATCTTCATCAGAAAGAATATCTTCACCACTCAGTAAAAGAGCTCCTATGAGCCCGTCCTTTATAGTAGAATCATACAACCCAGAATCTAAAGACGGTGACATCTTGTGGAAGCCCTAGGAAGTGCATGCACATCAATATCTAACATGGACTTATACTCATAGACATAATTCAAACAGTTTTATAAACTTCAGACTGTTTTCTATCCACCAGTAATAATAATATGCATATATTCCCATCTGGGACAGAGTAGGAGGCAGTTAGGTTTGGGCACGCAATTCATCCACAATGAAAATGCTGCCCCCTATCTCTAAAAGGCCTTAGATTAAAAAAACAAGATAAAAGCGTCAATAGTACTGTTTGTCAATTTTGAGATGCTGTAGCAAGTATACAGTTCCGAACTCTACCAAACTGTTTCAGGTGGGAAGCATGCGTACGCCTTTCTTCTGTCCTCTGCCCACTCCCTCCATCCCATTTTTTTCAGCAACTTCCTCCCTCGCTTCTCTTCTCCCTCTCCTCTCTCCTTTTGTTAACCCTTCTCTATCTTTCAGTCCATCCATCCATCCTCTCAGCTCTATTTTTTCCCTTTCCCTCTCTCCTCTGACTTTTTTGCTTTAGAAAGAAGACTCAAGGCATAGCTGAATCAGAAACTATGGCGACGGATCCCCGTCCTATAGCCTGAGGTTGTGCCTAATTCACATACTCTCCAGAGAGTCTAGATAAATCAAATCAGATTCCCTCTCTCCTGCAAGGATATTCTTACCCAAGACTTTCCAATACAGAAATACAATGTGGACTAAAAGATCAAATAAGATCAGTATTTGACTCTGGAAGTCTTGCTTAGTATAGTGAGTGTTTTAACCTTACCTGAAACCTGAAGATGCACATTAGCTGCCGGAGCTAATGCCTTGGGCTATAGCTTGGGCTTGGAAGGCTAAGGTAGTCTTCAGCCACCGAAATGACCCAGATTTGTTTCTACAATCAATTGGGACGAAATAGAAGCAGCCAACCCTGTTGAACATAACCAACAATGATTTAATCAGGTTAGATTGTATTTTGAGTGGACAATCCCTTTATACTGAAAATCAGCCTGAGCATCGTCTGAGAGAGGAAGAGGACGTGTCAAGGCAAGTCTCTCTCTCTCTCTCTCTCTCTCTCTCTCTCTCTCTCTCTCTCTCTCTCTCTCTCTCTCTCTCTCTCTCAGAGGGCATCATTGATTAACAGAGTGAACTTACACAGGAAGTTTTAGTATTGTCTAATTAACATATTTTCAATGCCACTCCACTAATTGCCAAGACACAGCAGGGAATGTGGCCAATCATCTGGAAGAAACGCTCCTTCGTTTTTCTCCTCTTTTCCCTGTCCTTCCCCATTGTTGTCACTGATCAAGAGAGATCAATGGAATTGGTCAAAGCGATAGGATGGACCCCTTCTTGGCCCATATTTCCCAAAAGGGGTTGAGCTATGTAGCGTCTAGAACTGATGTCATTTGTAAGTCTTTGCATTTGATCGGTACATTCTTTATTTCTATTTATGGTTTGGAAAGTCATGCCCCCTATTTTATTTTATACAACCCTGGTATTCCCCTAAGTAAGTGTGTGTGTGTGTGTGTGTGTGTGTGTGTGTGTGTGTGTGTGTGTGTGTGTGTGTGTGTGTGTGTGTGTGTGTGTGTGTGTGTGTGTGTGTGTGTGTGTGTGTGTGTGTGTGTGTGTGTACTTCTTGTTCTACCTTATCAACACACAAATTTCCTAACCTTTATGTTCTGACAAGGTAGAAAAACAATAACTTTTTTGAAAAGTCAGGACTTTTTTCATGTCCTGAATTTGTTCAAATGTTATTTTAAGCTTACGGGTTAGGTTTAGGGTTAAAGTTAGGGTTATGTTTTGGGTTAGGGAACATATGATATTTAATGGTCAAACATGTTTACTCCCCAAAGTCATGAAATACCATGATAATTCAATTCTGTATGTATGTGTGTGTGTGTGTGTGTGTGTGTGTGTGTGTGTGTGTGTGTGTGTGTAGATCTGGAATGGGGCTAGATCTCCATAGACACCGGGTTGAGGAGGGGAGTAGTGTTCAGGATAAGGCGACCCACTTACTCTCTCTCTCTCTCTCTCTCTCTCTCTCTCTCTCTCTCTCTCTCTCTCTCTCTCTCTCCCTCTGACAATCACTCTTATTCTGTCCCACTTTCTCTCTCTCTCTCTCTCTCTCTCTCTCTCTCTCTCTCTCTCTCTCTCTCTCTCCCTCTGACAATCACTCTTATTCTATCCCACTTTCTCTCTGTATGGCTGTGCTTGAATACTTACCACGGTGCTGTTGCTGGGGATTACCACCAAGTGGAGCTCCAATACAATACTACAACAGATCAACCCAGACACCAGTGAATACACAACATTAGGTCCGTCTCAGTAGTGTAGTAAACTTGTGATTTCATCTGTCGTTGGACTCAAGCAAATGTATCTCAGAAAGGCAAGGACGGACTCTTTCTCTCTCCCCTGTGTTGGGATGCCTGTCTGTTTGTGTTGTGGGCGAACCCAGTGTCCTCTTTTCCCTACCCGGGGGACACTGCAGGGATCAGCGATACTTTATGTGGGCCAGCTTCCACCCTGCCCCATTTACAAGCTCCATAAATCAGGCACTTCCGTTACCCCTCGCTCCCCTCTTGGTTCTGTGATGGACAGCGGTGTATACTATAATACTCTGCCAAATGTGGCACGTGCTAACATGCACTCCTCCTCCGTCCACCTCCTCTGTCTCTCCTACCTCCTCTTCTCTCTCACCCTCTCTCCCATATCCCCTCCTCTCTTCCCTCCTTCCCACCTCTCCATCCCCACCCTCAGCCCCAGTGGTCATGTGGAGGTGGGGGTGCAGCGGAGGAAGCTGTACAGTGCCGTGCCAGGGAGGCACTTTGTGGTGGTCCACGCCTACCGGCCACAGGCCGAGGGAGAGATCCCCCTCTACAAGAACGACAGGGTCAAAGGTGAGACATTAGGGAGTGTTAAAGGAGAGAACATACAGATATAATTGTATTGCGCTTAACACTACTCTACCACTGGAAACATTTGTGACACAGATGGAAATTGGCTGTGTATATAGCTACATCTGGTGCATCATTTGTTGAGCATGTCGTCCCTGAGAAATAAACTGATAGAGAGCAATAATAATGGCGTATTTTTGTAAGCAACAACTCCACCATGGCTTGTTGGCCAAAGTTTATGGGGGGTTTAGAGTGTTTTCTGGATAAGCACAGAAAATAAGTTCTATGGTAAACACAGGCTTAGCAGATCTTATTCGTTGTGTTCTATGAGATCATCTTCATCTGCAGAAGTATTTATGTATTTAAAACAAGCACATAAACCACATAAAGGCTTCATAATTCTTAAAGGTAATGTTAACTGGCTCATACAACAAAACGTATAAGATCTCCTAAGCCTGTGTCAACCTCATACCTTATTTTCGGCGATTATCCCAAAACCTCATTCTTTCCCCATTCATAGGAATGGCTGAACAAACCAGAGGTAATTCATTTCAGTTTTTTAGGACTACAAGCTGGCGAGCTCTATAAACACAGGCACCATGCGATCCGCAAGTGACATTTACTACAGTACATGTGCTGTGTATAATGATTCGCTCTCTCTCTCTCACCACACTCCCCTCCCCTCGCTCCAGTTCTGAGCATCGGAGAGGGGGGCTTCTGGGAAGGCAGTGCCCGGGGCCAGGTGGGCTGGTTTCCTGCGGAGTGCGTGGAGGAGATTCCTGCCAAGCCCAGCGAGGAGAGGATGCGTAAGTCATTAAGCATGCTGACCCAGATATTTGGGAATAGGAGAGTGGTTGGGGATCTCTGAGGAGGAGGAGGGAAGATTTCTGCTCCATGGATCCCACTGGTGGCATCCTAGGGCACTGAGACTCACTTTTCCACCCAGGAGATGGGCTCTGCACTGGGACTGTTTAGTGTGTACAGATCCAAAATAATTGCATTGGTGTGATGTGGAAGAATATGGAGGCAAGTCCCCTAAGCCCAATTAACACACTAGGTGGAGCCGTCAGCATTTGATTGCCTACCAAAGTTGTGTAGGGGCTAGGAGATCTTTCCAGACCTGACAAGAGAGAAAGATGTAGAGAGAGAGAGAGAGACAGAGGAGGGAGGGAGTTCATTGGAGGGTAAGGCCTGATCCCCCACATTCCTTCTCTCCCCTCTCCTCCCCCTCTTCTCCTCTCAAGCCACACTGTCAGATGTCAGACATGTGGGGCTTTAACGTTGGTGTGTATTCATGGATGCAAAGGGAAGCCAGGCTTCCACAAAATAAAAATGTGCATCATTTATCTCTCTGTCTTTCATCATTTTCCTTCATAGCGAGGCTATATACAGGGGGTACCGGTACAGAGTCAATGTGTGGGGGCACCGCATTGCCCATGAAAGGAAGTTAGGATTGCAAGCGAGCATTTTAGCCAGGTATTCTAGGACAACAAAAAATGTAAGTGTGTGCTGTATGACAGAGAGGAAGATGTCCTTGGCGTTTCTCTACAAGTAGGTTGTTTTTTCTACTTGGACACACACACACAAATCATGGACAGCCACATCATATTTAGCTTACGTTGATTGGACTAAATTGTTTTTGGTATCTTTTAGTTGTCACTTTGTTAGACTAAGCACAGGTGATTTGATGAGGAAGTTGAAATGGTGTTGGAATAGTCAAGACAGCTCCTATTTACTTTTCGATTTGCTGTGGTAACTCTCTGTGGTTCTAAATCAATGGTTGTTTAGTGGTCTGAACATTTTGGAAAAATTAACTTGCTGGACCATGCTGTAGGTCAAGTAAGTAATATGCTATGTTGCTCTCCGATTTTGTGATGAAACAAAGGTGCGATTGAATTTATTCTGCCACTGTCTTCTTATTCGTTTCGGCCTTAGGTCTATATACCACGGTAGCAAGGCATATGAACCAGTGGAGGCTGCTGCAGGGAGGACGGCTCATAATAATGGCTGGAATGGAGTCAATGGAATGGTATCAACCTCATGGAAACCACATGTTTGATGTGTTTAATACCATTCGATTGACTCTATTCCAGCCATTATTATGAGCCGTCCTCCCTGCAGCAGCCTCCACTGGTATAAACAAACAGTTTATAGAGCAAACAGTGCAATTAACATGACAAACAGGCTGTAATATGGCTTTTTTTCCCTGACTTGGCTTCCCCAGTGATTTTACCAATGCACTGCTACTGGGCTTTGAGCTAGTATGTTACTGTGTGTGTGTTCACTGCTGTGTCATCAAAGGCCCTTGGATATCTTTGTACAGTATGATCTGCCTCATGACCTTTAAAGCAAGGGGTCTTCTGGGTATTATACGCTGGCACACGTGTGACATCACTCTTGTATGTTATGGTTGTCATCCTATTGCTGATAACCATAATAATTTCTGGATACTTGGGTTCCTTCCCATTCCCATGCGTTTGGTCAATAACCACATTAGCCATCAATCTCTGTGATAGATCAGTTATTGTGTTGCTAACCATAGTTCGGTAAACATAACAGAAATCATTGCTCTGTTTCGTGCTACCCATAGCACTGGAATGGTCTTAGCAAGAGCTAACCTGCAATTCACGACTGTTAGCCATAGCAAAGGATCACTAACAGTCCAATTCCAATTTTCAGGGACTTGAGTTGCGCAGGGGTCTAAGGCACTGCATCTTAGTGCAAGAGGCAGTCCTTGGTTCAAATCCAGGCTGTACCACATCTGGCTGTGTTTGGGAGTCCCATAATGTGGTGTGCAATAGGCCCAGCGTTGCCTGGGGTAGGCTGTCATTGTAAATAAGAATTTGTTCTTAACTGACTTGCCTAGTTAAATAAAGGTTCAATTAAAAAATTATTCAGACTCAGTGTTGGTTAAATGTACTAGGTGAAGTGATGTCAAGGCAGGCAGTGAGTTGTGTTAGCCTCTGTCTCTGGTACATGTGCTCCATGTGAACGGGCCCGGTCTCTCTCTTCTCTCTGGTAGGCGAAGCGCTGCTCTGATAAATCAGGTGTGTTCTGATGTCCTCTGGGCTGCAGGGGAATTAACACATCACGCTCCAACCCCTTCTCTTTCAACTGGCCCATTTATTCTCTCTATGCCCACTCTCCCTCACTTTCTGTCATCTTACTCGCTCTCTGTCGATGTCAATATTCCTCTGTTTTCTTTTATTTGTTCTGTCTCTCTCTCAATTAAATTCTATTAAATGATGCTTTGTTGGCATAATTGCATACTACAAAATGCATTATGTCTTACCCTTCCTGGCTCCTTCTCTCTGCCTCTCTCCATTAAAATAACATAACATTGATCAGAAATCCAGTGTAGACATTGTTAATGTTGTAAATGACTATTGTAGCTGGAAATGGCAGATTTTTTATGGAATATCTACATAGGCGTACAGAGGCCCATTACCAGCAACCATCACTCCTGTGTTCCAATGGCACGTTGTGTTAGCTAATCCAAGTTTATCATTTAAAAGGCTTGTTGATCATTAGAAAACCCTTTTGCAATTATGTTAGCACAGCTGAAAACTGTTTTACTGACTAAAAAAGCAAAACATCAGTCTCAATGTCAACAGTGAAGAGGCGACTCCGGGATGCTGGCCTTCTAGGCAGAGTTCCTCTGTCCAGAGTCTGTGTTCTTTTGCACATCTTAATCAACAGAGCAAAGTACAAAGTGATCCTTGATGAAAACCTGCTCCAGATCACTCAGGACCTCAAACGAAGGTTCACCTTCCAACAGAACAATGACCCTAAGCACACAGCCAAGAAAATGCAGGAGTGAATTCTGAATTTCCTTGAGTGGCCCAGCCAGAGCTCGGACTTGAACTAGATCAAACATATCTGGAAAAATAGCTGTGCAGCAACGTTCCCCATCCAACCTGACAGAGCTTGATAGGATCTGCAGAGAAGAATGGAATAAACTCCACAAATACAGGTGTGCCAAACTTGTAGGGTCATAACCAAGAAGACTTGAGGCTGTAATCTCTGCCGAAGGTGTTTCAAAAAAGTATTGAGTGAAGCGCCTGAATACTTTTAAGGAAATGTGATATTTCCGATATTTTTTTATTTGTAATAAATTTGGAAACATTTCTAAAAACCTATTTTTGCTTTGTTGTTATGGGGTATTGTGTGTAGATTTAATACATTTTAGAATAAGGCTGTAACGTAAGAAAATGTGGAAAAATTCAAGGGGTCTGAATCGTTATCGAAGGCACTGTATATTGTACCAGTCAAAAGTTTGGACACACCTACTCATTCAAGGGTTTTTCTTTATTTTTACTATGTTCTACATTGTAAAATAATAGTGAAGACATCACAACTATGAAATAACAAATATGGAATCTTTAGTAAACAAAAAAGTGTTTTAAAAAATGGAAATATATTTTATATTTGAGATGCTTCAAAGTATCCACCCATTGCCTTGATGACAGCTTTGCACACTCTTGGCATTCTCACAACCAGATTCATGAGGTAGACATTTGGAATGCACAAATAACAGGTGTGCCTTGTTAAAAGTACATTTTTGGAATTTATTTCCTTCTTAATGTGTTTGAGCCAATCAGTTGTGTTGTGACAAGGTAAGGGTGGTATACAGAAGATATACCTATTTGGTAAAAGACTATGTCCATATTATGGCAAAAGCAGCAGAGAAACGACAGCCCATCATTACTTTAAGACATGAAGGTCAGCCAAGGTTAGCCAAGTGCTATGATGAAACTGGCTCTCATGAGGACGCCACAGGAAAGGAAGACTCAGAGTTACCTCTGCTGCATGAGAATAAGTTCAATATAGTTAACTGCACCTCAGAAATTGCAGCCAAAATATATTTAGATTTGTTTAACACTTTTTTGGTTACTACATGATTCTAAATATGTGATATTATTCTACAATATAGAGTAGGTGTGTCCAAACTTTTGACTGTTACTGTATATATATTGGCAGATGGGGCGGAGCATGCCCCCTTTTTCCTGTCTGGTTGTTCTCACCCCTTCCCTGCGACACCCCTTTTGAACCAGCCCTGGAGCTCATGGCAGAGAGAACTCATTTCACACATTGCCAGATCAGAAGTACCTTAGGGCTGCCCCAAAGAATGCCTGTCAGAAAAGGGAAACACAGTATGGAAATAGCTAGCTAGTACAAACCCTCGCAGGGGCAGTCTCATCAAGACCGGGCCTTGCACGTGTTCATTGCGAATGCATGTATAGCAGGAATTGAAAGTGTGAAGATTGAGTCTGATTGTCTACTTTACCTACATGTACTACATGTACTTACTTAGTAGTATTTTTAAAGGGGACAGTTTTTATATTGGCAAATCAGTAAGTGCCCAGCTTAAAATTCTAGGGAGAGAGAATCTTTTTGTAATGTTACTCTCAATGTTCCCTAACTTTTTCCATTAGTTAGAGGAAAATTCAATCTATGTTAGCAAAAACCTTCTAAGAATCTTTTTAGCATGTTTTGGTGCTAAAATTATGGGAACATTCCCTTTATGTCAAGCATAAATGATCTAGAATGTGGTTACAAGGTTCTCAGAATATACAACCATGTTCTAGACATGTTTTATGGGATGTTGCAAGAGTATTCATGTGTCCAGTTTTCTGTGTGTTAGGAGAATATATAATCAACGTCCCACCAAACCTACACAGAACATGGTTGCCATGTTCACACAACATAAGATATTAATGTTCTAGATACGTTTCATGGGAATGTTGCAAGAACATTCATATGTCCAGTTTGCTGATGGTTAGGAGAATATTCCAAAAATGTCCCACCATACATACACAGAACATCAATCAATCAAATCTATTTCTAAAGCCCTTCTTACATCAGCTGATGTCACAAAGTGCTGTACAGAAACTCAGCCTAAAACCCCAAACAGCAAGAAATGCAGGTGTAGAAGCACGGTGGCTAGGAAAAACTCCCTAGAAAGGCCAGAACCTAGGAAGAAACCTAGAGAGGAACCAGGCTATGAAGGGTGGCCAGTCCTCTTCTGGCTGTGCCAGGTGGAGATTATAACAGAACATGGCCAAGATATTCAAATGTTCAAAGATAATAATAATCACAGTGGTTGTCGAGGGTGCAACAGGTCAGCGCCTCAGAAGTAAATGTCAGTTGGCTTTTCATAGCCGATCAGTCAGAGTATCTCTACCGCTCCTGCTGTCTCTAGAGAGTTGAAAACAGCAGGTCTGGGACAGGTAGCACGTCTGGTGAACAGGTCAGGGTTCCATAGCCGCAGGCAGAACGGTTCAAACTGGAGCAGTAGTATGACGAGGTGGATTGAGGACAGTAAAGAGTCATCGGGCCAGGTAGTCCTGAGGCATGGTCCTAGGGCTCAGGTCCTCCTCCAAAAGAAAGAAAGACAGAAAGAAAGAAAGAATCAAAGAAAGAGAGAGAATTAGAGAAAGCATACTTAAATTCACACAGGACACCGGATAAGACAGGATAAATACTCCAGATATAACAGACTGACCCGAGCCCCCCGACACATAAACTTCTGCACAATAAATACTGGAGGCTCAGACAGGAGGGGTCGAGAGACACTGTGACCCCATCCAACGATACACTCGGACAGGGCCAAACAGGCAGGATATAACCCCACCTACTTTGCCAAAGCACTGCCCCCAGACCACTAGAGGGATATCTTCAACCACCAACTTACCATCCTGAGACAAGGCCGAGTATAGCCCACGAAGATCTCCCCCACAGCAAACCCAAGGTGGGGCGCCAACCCAAACAGGAGATCATGTCAGTGACTCAAACCACTCAAGTGACGCACCCCTTCTAGGGATGGCATGGAAGAGCACCAGTAAGCCAGTGACCGAGCCCCTGTAATAAGATTTGAGGTAGAGAATCCTAGTTGAAAGAGGGAAACTGGCCAGGCAGAGACAGCAAGGGCAATTCGTTGCTCCAGTGCCTTTCCGTTCACCTTCACACTCCTGGGCCAGACTACACTTAATCATAGGACCTAATGAAGAGATGAGTCTTCAATAAACTTAAAGGTTGAGACCGAGTCTGCGTCTCTCACATGGATAGGCAGACCATTCCATAAAAATGGAGCTCTATAGGAGAAAGCCCTGCCTCCAGCTGTTTGCTTAGACATTCTAGGGACAGTAAGGAGGCCTGCGTCTTGTGACCGTAGCGTACGTGTAGGTATGTACGGCAGGACCAAATCAGAAAGATAGGTAGGTGCAAGCCCATGTAATGCTTTGTAGGTTAGCAGTAAAACCTTGAAATCAGCCCTTACCATAACAGGAAGCAGGTGTAGAGATGCAAGCACTAGAATAATATGATCAGCAGCCATGTTTAGCACTAACTGAAGTGTATTTAATGCTTTATCCGAGTAGCTAGAAAGTAGAGCATTGCAGTAGACTAACCTAAAAGTGACAAAAATATGGATACATTTTTCTGCATTATTTTTGGACAGAAAGTTTCTGATTTTTGCAATGTTACGTAGATGGAAAAAAAGCTGTTCTTGAAACTGTCTTGATATATTTGTCAAAAGAGAGATCAGGGTCCAGAGTAATGCCGAGGTCCTTCCCAGTTTTATTTGAGATGACTATATAACCATCAAGATTAATTGTCAGGATCAACAGAGACCAAGAACAAGCATCTCTGTTTAAAATTGGAACATTTGCAGCCATCCACTTCCTTATGTCTGAAACACAGGCTTCCAGGGAGGGCAACTTTGGGGCTTCACCATTGTTTCATTGAAATGTACAGCTGTGTGTCGTCCGCATAGCAGTGAAAGTTAGCATTATGTTTCCGAATGACATCACCAAGAGGTAAAATATATAGTGAAAACAATAGTGGTCCTAAAAGGACAAACCAATCACAGAGACAAACTGATATATTTCCGACAGATAAGATCTAAACCAGGCCAGAACATGGCCGTGTAGACTAATTTGAGTTTCCAATCTCTCTTTCGTATACATTGATTGTCTTCAGGAAGGCAGTGAGTTGCTGCCAACGGCTTTTTCAAATAAAAATTGAGAGGAATGGGAGATTCGATATAGGCCAATTCATTTTTTAAATATTTTCTGGGTCAAGGTTTGTCTTTTTCAAGAGAGGCTTTATTACTGCCACTTTTAGAGTTTGGTACACATCCGGTGGATAGAGAGCCGTTTATTATGTTCAACATAGGTCAGCAGCCAAGCACAGGAAGCATCTCTTTCAGTAGTTTAGTTGCAATAGGGTCCAGTATGCAGCTTGAAGGTTAAGTGGCTGTAACGGTTTTCTTCATCTGAAGGAGAGGCGGACCAAAATGCAGCGTGGTGGTTATTCATGTTTTTAATAAAGACATACATGAACAGACTAAACAAAATGAGAAAAGTGAAAACCTAAATAGTCCTATCTGGTGCAAACACAGAGACAGGAACGATCACCCACAAAACCCAACACAAAACAGGCTACCTAAATATGGTTCCCAATCAGAGACAATGACTAACACCTGCCTCTGATTGAGAACCATATCAGGCCAGACATAGAAATAGACAAACAAGACATCCAACATAGAATGCCCACCCAGCCCACATCCTGACCAACACTAAAACAAGGAAAACACATACAAACGATGGTCAGAACGTGACAGTGGCCATGATTATTTTCATCAATGTGTCAAGAGGTATAGTATTAAAAAACTTGAGTCTCTCCCTTGATCCTAGGTCCTGGCAGAGTTGTGCAGACTCAGGACAACTGAGCTTTGGAGGAATATGCAGAATTAAAGAGGAGTCCGTAATTTGCTTTCCATTGATCATGATCTTTTCCTCAAAGAAGTTACTGATTTTATCACTGCTGAAGTGAAAGCCATCCTCTCTTGGGGAATGTTGCGTTTTAGTTAGCCTTGCGACAGTATCAAAAATACATTTAGGATTGTTCTTACTTTCCTCAATTAAAGTTGGAATAGGATGATCGAGAAGCAGTGAGGGCTCTTCGATACTGCACGGTACTGTCTTTCCAAGCTAGTCGGATGACTTCCAGTTTGGTGTAGCGCCATTTCCGTTCCAATTTCCTGGATGCTTGCTTCAGAGCTCGGGTAATTTCTGTATACCATGTTTCTTATGACCAATGTTTTTTAGGGGTGCGACTGCATCTAGGGTATTGTGCAAGGTTAAATTGAGTTCCTCAGTTAGGTGGTTAACTGATTTTTGTACTTTGACGTCCTTGGGTAGGTGGAGGGAGTCTGGAAGGGCATCTAGGAATCTTTGGGTTGTCCGAGAATTTATAGCATGACTTTTGATGATCCTTGGTTGGGGTCTGAGCATATTATTTGTTGCGATTGCAAATGTAATAAAATGGTGGTCCGGTAGTCCAGAATTATGAGTAAAAACATTAAGATACAAAACATTTATTCCACGGGACAAAACTAGGTCCAGCGGATGACTGTGGCAGTGAGTGGGTCCGGAGACATGTTGGACAAAACCCACCAATTCAATGATGGCTCCGAAGGCTTTTTAAGGACTGTTCCATGTGAATATTAAAGTCAGCAAATATTTGAATATTATCTGCCATGACTACAAGGTCCGATAGGAATTCAGAGAACTCAGTAAGGAACGCTGTATATGGCCCAGGAGGCCTGTAAACAGTATCTATAAAAAGTGATTGAGTAGGCTGCATAGATTTCATGACGAGAAGCTCAAAACATGAAAACGTCATTTTTGTTTTGTAAATTGAAATTTGCTATCGTAAATGTCAGCAACACCTCCGCCTTTATGGGATGCGCGGGGGATATGTACACTAGTGTAACCAGGAGGTGAGGCCTCATTTAACACAGTAAATTCATCAGGCTTAAGCCATGTTTTAGTCAGGCCAATCACATCAAGATTATGATCAGTGATTAGTTAATTGACTATAACTGCCTTGGAAGTGAAGGATCTAACATTAAGTAGCCCTATTTTGAGATGTGAGATATCACAATCTCTTTCAAAAATGGCAGGAATGGAGGAGGTCTTTATTCCAGTGAGATTGCTGGCGAACACCGCCATGTTTAACCTAGATCAAGGCACAGACACAGTCTCAATGGGGATAGCTGAGCTGACTACACTGACAGTGCTAATGGCAGGCTCCACTAAGCTGGCAGGCTGGCTAATATGGTTGACACATTCTCAGAACATAAGATATTTATGTTCTAGACACGTTTCATGGAAACGTTGCAATAACATTAATTTGTATTTGTATTTCTTATGGATCCCCATTAGCTGCTGCCAAGGCAGCAGCTACTCTTCCTGGGGTCCAGCAAAATTAAGGCAGTTTATACAATTTTTAAAACATAACAATATTGCAATAGTTACTTGATGTGGAATAGAGTTCCATGTAGTCATGGCTCTATGTAGTACTGTGTGCCTCCCATAGTCTGTTCGGTACTTGGGGACTGTGAAGAGACCTCTTGTGGCATGTCTTGTGGTGGTATATGCTTGGGTGTCTGAGCTGTGTGCCAGTAGTTCAAACAGACAGCTCGGTGCATTCAACATGCCAATACCTCTCATAAATACAAGTGGTGATGAAGTCAATCTTTCCTCCACTTTCAGCCAGGAGAGATTGACATGCGTATTATTAGTATTCGCTCTCTGTGTACATCCAAGGGCTAGTCGTGCAGTCCAGTTCTGAGCCGATTGCAATTTTCCGAAGTCCATTTTTGTGGCACCTGACCACACGACTGAACAGTAGTCCAAGTGAGACAAAACTAGGGCCTGTAGGACCTGCCTTGTTGATAGTGCTGTTTTTTGTAGGGGGTAGATCAGCTTTAATATTGCAGATAGAGAGTAGCTTCCATCAATGTAATTGTCTGCATCACTTCCAATTGATAGTGCTGGTGCTGTTAAGAAGGTAGGGCAGCGATTTGTTATGGACATTCTTCTCCCCATCTTAGCTATTGTTTTAAGCATGACAGTTTACAATCCAGGGTTACTCCAAGCAGTTTAGTCACCTCAACTTCGCTCAATTTCCACATTATTTATTACAAGATTTAGTTGAGGTTTAGGGTTTAGTGAATGAATTGTCCCAAATACAATGCTTTTCGTTTTAGAAATATTTAGGACTAACTTATTCCTTTCCACCCACTCTGAAACTCATTTCAGTCACTGTAGTAGCTAACATCTATAGTGTCAGCAACTGCTTCGAGGCAAGCAACACTGAATCATGCATGAGAGCACCAGCTGTCCCGTAGGACTGTGTGACCATGCTCTCCGTGTCCGAGCTACACCTGTAAACAGGTTAACATTCACACGGCCAGACAGATTTTCAGGACGCATATTCAGACCATGCGCAAACTCAGACCACACTCAGACCATCACTTACATTTTCAAACTCTACCTGACGCAGCCTGTAAAGCCTACATATTGTAAGTCCATGTTCCCAAGAACGCCAAGGTAACCTTTCTAAATGACATCTGTAGCCATGAAAGCCTTTGAAAGGCTGGTCATGGCTCACATCAACACCATCAGCCCAGACACCCTGGACCCACTCCAAATCGCATACCACCCAAACAAATCCACAGAATTGATATTGCATTTCACACTGCTTTCTCTCACCTGGACAAGAGGAACACCTATGTGAGAATGCTGTTTATTGACTACAGCTCACCGTTTAACACCATAGTGCCCTCCAAGCTCATCACTAAGTTAAGGACCCTGGGACTGAGCACCTCCCTCTACAACTGGAGCCTGGACTTCCTGACGGGCCGCTCCCCAGGTGGTGAGGTTAGGCAACAACACATACGCCAAGCTGACCCTCAGGGGTGCATGCTTAGCTCCTTCCTGTATTGACTGTTCACTCTCGACTGAGACTCCACAACTCCAACACCATCATTAAGTTTGCTGATGACACCGACAATGGTAAGCCTGATCACAGATGACGATGAGACAGCCTATAGGGAGGAGGTCAGAGACCTGGCTGTGTGGTGCCAGGACAACAGCATCTCCCTCAACGTCAGCAATGCAAAGGAGCTGAACGTGGACTACAGGAAATGGACGGCCGAGCATGGCCCCATTCACATCGATGGGGCTGTAGTGGAGCAGGTTGAGAGCTTCAAGTTCTTTGGTGTCCACATCACTAAGGATCTATCATGGTCCACATACACCAACACGGGCGTGAAGAGTGCACAACGAAGCATCTTCCCCCTCAGTTGGCTCAAAAGATTTGGCATGGGCCCTCAGATCCTCAAAAAGTTGAACAGCTGCACCATTGAGAGCATCTTGACTGGCTGCATCTCCGCTTGTTCTGGCAAGTCCTTGGCATCCGACCGCAAGGTGTGCTTCATAGGGTAGTGTGTACGGCCCAGTACATCCCTGGGGCTGAGCTCCCTGCAATCTGGGACCTCTATACCAGGCGGTGTCAGAGGAAGGCCCTAAAAATTGTGAAAGACTCCAGCCACCTAAGTCATAGACTGTTCTCTCTGCTACCTCACGGCATGTGTTAGTTACAATGTTAGTTAATAATATTAAAAAGTTAACCAAATAGCTACACGGACTATCTGCATTGACCCTCTTTGCACTACCTTTTTTGACTCATCACATACGCTGCTGCTACTGTTTATTATCTACCTTGTTGGCTCGTCACTTTATTCCTAGTTATACAGTATGTACATTTCTACCTCAATGACCTTGTACCCCTGCACATCGACCCGGTACTGGTAGCCTGTGTATATAGCCACGTTTTTGTTACTCGTTGTGTATTTATTATGACTTTTATTATTATGTTTTATTGCCTTTCTATTATTTCTCTATTTTCTCTCTCTCTGCATTGTTGGGTTGGGCCCATAAGTGTCACTGTTAGTCAACACCTGTTGTTTATGAAGCATGTGACAATGTCAGAGCAGGGCAGAGAAATGAAAAAGGAAGAAAGAAGATTTAATTTTAACAAAATAATTACTTAGGTTAACACAATTTATTTCGTAAAAAGACTGGCGCTCAGACTGGCGTCTGCCTGGGGGTATCCAAATCACTAAGTCCGCCCTTGGCCATCATGGGTGGAAAGAGAGGAAAACAGAGGGAAAGACACACACACACAAACACACACACAGGCGTTTCTTTGAGAAAGAGAACGCCGCACAGGTCCTTATTCTCTATTTTGTATTTACATTTTTGGGGTGGGGTATTTTCATTTTCTCCTCCATTTGCAGGACAATTAAATATTGTATTGGCATGTCTGTGTTTCTGTTTGTTTCAGAACTTCAATCATATAGTTGGCTTGCCTGTGCTGTGTAATCCCTCAAATACTTTAAGCCCTGCAAAGATGATTTATTACTCATAAATAATCTTTAATTTCTCTTGCTCATTTTGTGTCCTTTCCACTCCCCCAAACTGTGTGAGATTAGTGTCAGTAGGAGGGAGGGAACAAAGGAGGGATGGGGGAGGAAAAGTAGAAAATAGGGAAATGGAGGTCAACGAAGACCCCCCTTCACGTTGAACTGTAAGCAAAACCATAACCATCCCCCCTCTTCCACACACACACACACACACGCATGCACACCCTTCAATTACTCTACCACTCCCCCTGCACACCCACACATTCAGATATGTAGACACACACACACACTAAGGAAACCTTCTCAGCGACCAGACATATACGTCATGTACCTTCTCCATTGATCGGTGGTCATGGAAACAAACTCCCTACAGTGGTTGCTATGGAGTGGGCCTGTTGTGATGTAGTATTTATCTCTTTCTCCTCCCTTCTCTCTTCATTATCTCTCTTCTCCTTTACATTATGTTCTCCTCTCAGCAATAACCACAGAGCTCAACCCGGATTCAATCCTTAACGCTTAGTGGGACTGCCTGTCTGGTTTTCCGGCTTTTCTCTAGACACTGTGGATTTGGGCATTTCTGGTCATTCAAGGCATGTCCCTGTCACTGATTGCATCTGAGAGAGAGGGATAGAGAGAAATATGAAGAGCGAGGGAGAGATAGAGAAAGAGTGTCTGAAAGAATGAGAGTGATAGAGAAGGTGTATGTGAAAGACATAAAGTGAGGGAGGGAAAGAGGGAAGAGACATTTAGGAGTGCAAATGGAAAAAACTGCCTCTATCAGGAGGAAAGTTCATTTCGGAGGTAAGTGTGTGTGTGTGTGTGTGTGTGTGTGTGTGTGTGTGTGTGTGTGTGTGTGTGTGTGTGTGTGTGTGTGTGTGTGTGTGTGTGTGTGTGTGTGTGTGTGTGTGTGTGTGTGTGTGTGTGTGTGTGTGTGTGTGTGTGCACGTGTGTGTGTGCACGTGTGTACACACACTTGTTGGTTACTTGAGTTGGATTATTGCTTAATTAAGGGTTGTTGTTGGTTTTTTACCAAAGGAGATAGTTATTTGTGTTTCAGTGGTGCACACTTCTGCAGCTTGTTGTTGTCACTGTCACTTTATCCAATCCCTTCAGATCTATATACTTGAAGTGCCCATAGGGTGGTAGGGGTTGGGGGTCGATTTCTAACTTGTAATTCGTTGTGTACCCTTAGAATGAAAACTGGAGTGTGTCCATATGTCTATGTTTGTTTGCACATTTGATTGGATTGCAGAGCTGCACTTTCTTGTACAGGAGTTTCACAGTTTGCATGTTGCTACTGTTTGTTTTCTTTCTTTCTATTACTGTTGATGAATTGATTTCTGTAGCCATGCATGCGGTCGGTGACTGATGTGGTCAATGACTGTTGGTCCTTCTGTTCTTCCACAGACACAAGAGCTGATCGCTCGGACAGGAGGAAACTCTTCCGCCACTACACTGTGGGGTCCTACGATAGCTTTGACGCCTCCAGGTAAGGTTACTCAGATGCCTGTCCTAAAACACACATACACAAACCAACACACAGGGTGATAAGCTAAGTGGAGGTTTATGTGAAGTGGTAGCGTGTCTCAGAGCAGTGTTTTGAGGTTCGTTTTTTTTCTTCTCGTTTTCAATTGAAGTTATCCTTCAATTTTTCTCCTCTAATTCTTCTCTCCCGTTGTCTTATCCACTCCCAGTCACAGGCTTAATTTCCAAGGTGTTGGATTTGACCACTAGGTAATTCCTCCACAGTCCACACACACACGCAAGCATGAAAGATAGTACACACAGTGGTGGAACAATTACTCAATAAAAGAGTATTATTGAGTAAAAGAGTAAAAGTAAAGATACCTTCATAGAAAGTGACTCAAGTAAAAGTGAAAGTCGCCCAGGAAAATAATACTTGAGTAAAAGTAAAAGTCTAAGTCTAAGTATTTGGTTTTAAATATACTTAAGCATAAAAAGTCAATGTAATTGCTAAAATATACTTAAGTATTAAAAGTCAAAGTAGAGATCATTTCTAATTCCTTATATTAAGCAAACTAGATGACACCATTTTCTTGTTTTGAAAATGTACGGATAGCCAGGGGCACACTCCAACACTCATTCATCATTTACAAACGAAGCATGGGTGTTTGGTGAGTCCACCAGATCAGAGGCAGTAGGGATGACTAGGGATGTTCTCTTGATATGTGGGTGAATTGGACCATTTTCTTGTGATGCTAAGCATTCAAAATGTAACAAGTATTTTTTGGTGTCAGGGAAAATGTATGGAGAAAAAGTACATGACTTTACTATTTATATTTTTTACAGCATTTACTTTTACTTCACTTCATTCCTAAAAAAGTAAAGTATAGATACCCCAAGAAAACTACTTAAGTAGTGCTTTAAAGTATTTTTACTTATGTACTTTATACTACTGCACGCACACACACACACACACACACACACACACACACACACATAGAAGCATCATGCAGCTAATGTTCAGGGAGCACTGATGGCACATGACCCCTCAGTTTCAATAGGCACACACACACACAACACACCGGGCCAAGCGTGTCACTCGGGTGTGTTCTTCATTGTGTTCAAATCTCATTTAGCTGCAGCAACCCAGCGGGCTGAGACAAATGTCCTTGTCAATACATGAATATGAAAGCTGCTGGACGCTATTAAGCTGTGTTTGATCAGGCCAGCTTGTATTCATTAGGCACCCGTCCAAACAAATCACAGACCAGAGCAGAGAGCAACTACTGCTTGCCTAGTTAAATAAAGGTTCAATAAAAAAATATATATAAAAAAATACGCAAGCTGGGTGTCAAACCAAAGCATGCAGCTACACGGCGTGGGGCCCGACCACTATGTATACCACAGACCATTATGGACCATTACACCACTACAGAGTGTTATAGACCTTTATAGCTAGACCATTACAGTCCATTTTAGACCACTACCCACAGCATGTATTGTGATATAGGCATATCTCCCATAAGAGACCGTTCGAAAATTACTGTGGAGGACCAAAATAGGGGAGGGGGATGCAACTTTTCTCTTTGCTTTGGGGAGGGTTGTTTTGTTTTTTATTGGGCACACTACAATACAATGGAGAGTATAGTGTATTTCCCCCCCGTTTTACATTCACCATTTTGGCAGGTTTTCCTATTTTCCATCCTAGCCAACTTTCCCATCTACTTACATATGCCTCCCTTATGGAACCTGTGGTTCAACCAATGGAAAGTGTTCTATGGGACACCTGTTATGCCACTGACAGGCCGTGCGCTGCAAGACACAGGTTTGTTGTGTGAATGAATGAAATTATTTCCCTCTGTTCTGTTTAGGCTACGTTTATAATGTGCTGCAATGTATCAATTTATCACCACCAGATCACATTCCACCAGAGCTACATGTCGCCTACGCTCTCGTCATTCAATCTTCCCCACTAGTTCATTGCCAATTTTGTTGCCGTTTTATATTCAGCAAGCAAGAGGGCTTCTTCTCCTCAAAAAAAAATGTTATTTAGAGTATACATGCTCTAAATAAGTATATATTTAAAAAATTACTATGGACTAAACTATAGACCTATATTGTTATCCTTGGACTCGCATTGGGTTGGGCTAGGCTAGTCGTTGAATAGCCCATTCATAGACGCTAACTACCTTTAGCGCCTATAGATGATAGTAACTTCTGGCCGGGGGAGTTTTGTTAAGAGCCCTCAAAGCTTGCTCTAAACGTTAAGATGATGGTAACTACCTATTGCTAAATATCTCAAACTAAAAGCATCATTTTTGGGACAAATCACTCACTCAACCCTCAACCTCAATGAGCAAGTTGAAGAGAATAAACTGCTGGGTGTCACCCTAGATAGCAAGCTATCATGGACATATCCCGCCAAACTACTTCTTATCACCCGCCTGCTTAACCCGGAAGCCAGCTGCAACAATGTGTCAGAGAAAACACCGTTCACCTGACGACCAAAGTCAGCCTGCAGGTGCCCGGCCCACCAGAAGGAGTCGCTAGAGTGTGATGAGCCAAGGAAACACCGATTGAGAATCGATTCACATTTAGATGGAGTATTTGGCTGTTTTGGCTGCCAGAGCCAATTTGCCAATAAACAAAACGTGTAAGGTCCTATAAGGAGTAATGTTGGGCTCCTTAAGTCCATTATTGGCCTAGTCATTCTAGAGCAATAAGGAATAGAGAGAGGTGAATGTGAGAGAGGCCACTCAGGCCAGTGAGTCTGTGGAGATGCCAGTGGAGAATTGCACAAGAAGGGAACAGTGAGGTCAGAAAGATATATAGACTAAATACGAAGTTAGGCTAATTTATATATGCCTATTAATGCATAATGTGTATTCTAGCCTGTATATTCGGCCTTGGTAAACTATCACGTTGAATATGCAAGACAGACAACAACAAAAAAGTTTGAACATATATCGATAAGTGGGTACACAGACTTAGATATCGTATAAGCCTACACTCATTCAAATGTGGTGTCAATTTAAGCACCAATTGCTTCACAAAAATGTAGATATGGAAAGGTTGCATGTTGTTTCCATTTTTTTATGGTTGTCATTTTCATCTTCATAGACTACTATTGCATAGATGTCTCTCTCCCAATCCCCTTTAAACCTGCCATGGCAATTAATTTAATTCAGTTGGTACATTGTTTTAGCATTATCCTAATGTCGTCTACTATCTGATAACCTACAGCCAGGATTTAAAGGTAGGCCTGGGTTTTAATAGGATACATTTTCAGGAAAGGAGAAATGTGATTTGCTCTTGTGTTTGAGATGAGCTGGTAGCTTTGATTGATGGGTCATTTTGATGGGTGTGTGTGTGAGTTCAGAAAGTTTCCTAAAGTAGTGTAGTTATGTCTGGACTCCGTCTATTTAATAAAAGAGGAGGCATGATCGATAGTCTATAACTGAAATGAGCAAAGCAGAAATGTAGGTATGTCAAGACGATCAATCAAGTATTTATAAAGCCCTTCTTACATCAGCTGATGTTACAAAGTGCTGTACAGAAACCCAGTCTCAAACCCCAAACAGCAAGTAATGCAGGTGTAGAAGCACGGTGGCTAGGAAAAACTCCCTAGAAAGGCCAGAATCTAGGAAGAAACCTAGAGAGGAACCAGGCTATGAGGGGTGGCCAGTCTTCCTCTGGCTGTGCCGGGTGGAGATTATAACAGAACATGGCCAAGATGTTAAAATGTTCATAGATGACCAGCAGGGTCAAATAATAATAATCACAGTAGTTGTCGAGGGTGCAACATGTCAGCACCTCAGGAGTATGTGTCAGTTGGCTTTTCATAGCCAATCATTCAGAGTATCTATACCACTCCTGCTGTCTCTAGAGAGTTGAAAACAGCAGGTCTGGGACAGGTAGCATGTCTGGTGAACAGGTCAGGGTTCCATAGCTGCAAGCAAAAGAGTTTAAACTGCAGCAGCATGTCCAGGTGGACTGGGGACAGCAAGGAGTCATCAGGCCAGGTAGTCCTGAGGCATGGTCCTAGGGCTCAGGTCCTCTGAGCGAGAGAAAGAAATAAAGAGAGAAAGAGAGAAAGAAAGAGAGAAAAAGAGAGAAAGAGAGAGAGAATTAGAGAGAGCATACTTAAATTCACACAGGACACCGGATAAGACAGGCGAAATACTCCAGATATAACAGACTGAGGCTAGCCCCCCGACACATAAACTACTACAGCATAAATACTGGAGGCTGAGACAGGAGGGGTCGGGAGACACTGTGGCCCCGTCCGACAATACCCCTGGACAGGGCCAAACAGGCAGGATATAACCCCACCCACATTGCCAAGCACAGCCCCCACACAACTAGAGGGATATCTTCAACCACCAACTCCTGAAACAAGGAAGAATATAGCCCACAAAGATCTCACCCACGGCCCAACCCAAGGGGGGCTCCAACCCGGACAGGAAGATCACGACAGTGACTCAACCCACTCAAGTGATGCATCACTCCTAGGGATGGCATGGAAGAGCACCAGTAAGCCAGTGACTCTGTAATAGGGTTAGAGGCAGAGAATCCCAGTGGAGAGAATGGAACCTGCCAGGCAGAGACAGCAAGGGCGGGTTCGTTGCTCCAGTGCCTTTCCGTTCAACTTCACACTCCTGGGCCAGACTACACTCAATCATAGGACCTAGTGAAGAGATGAGTCATCAATAAAGACTTAAAGATTGAGACCGAGTCTGCGTCTCTCACATTGACAAGGCAGACCATTCCATAAAAATTGAGCTCTATAGGAGAAAGCCCTGCCTCCAGCTGTTTTCTTCAAAATTCTAGGGATAGTAAGGAGGACTGCGTCTTGTGACCATAGCGTACATGTAGGGCAGGAGCAAATCAGAAAGATGGGTAGGTGTAAGCCCATGTAATACATTGTAGGTTAGCAGTAAAACCTTGAAATCAGGATTCTAGCAGCCGTGTTGAGCACTAACTGAACTTTATTTAGTGCTTTATCCGAGTAGCCGGAAAGTAGAGCACTGCAGTAGTCTAATCTAGAAGTGACAAAAGCATTGATTAATTTTTCAGCATAATTTTTGGCATAAAGTTTCTGATTTTTGCAATGTTACGTAGATGGAAAAAAAGCTGTCCTTGAAATGGTCTTGATATGTTCGTCAAAAGAGAGATCAGGGTACAGAGTAATGCTGAGGTCCTTCACAGTTTCATTTGAGATAACTATACAACCACCAATATAATTGTCAAATTCATCAGAATATCTCTTTGTTTCTTGGGACCTAGAACAAGCATCTCTGCTTTGTCCGAGTTTAAATTAGAACATTTGCAGCCATCCACTTCCTTATGTCTGAAACACAGGCTTCCAGGGAGGGCAATTTTGGGGCTTCACTATGTTTCATGGAAAATTACAGCTCTGTGTCATCCTCATAGCAGTGAAAGTTAGCATTATGTTTCCGAATGACATCACCAAGAGGTAAAATATATAGTGAAATCAATAGTGGTCCTAAAACGGAGCCTTTGAGGAACACAATGATTGACAGTTGATTTGTCAGAGGACAAACCATCCACAGAGAAAAACTGATATCTTTCCGACAGATAAGATCTAAACCAGGCCAAAACTTATCCATGTAGACCAATTTGGGTTTCCAATCTCTCCAAAAGAATGTGGTGAACGATGGTATCAAAAGCAGCACTAAGTTCTAGGAGCACGAGGACAGATGTAGAGCCTCGGTCTGACACCATTAAAAGGTCATTTACCACCTTCACAAGTGCAGTCTCAGTGCTATGATGTGGTCTAAAACCAGACTGAAGCGTTTCGTATACATTGTTTGTCTTCGGGAAGGCAGTGAGTTGCTGGCAAACAGCTTTTTCTAAAATGTTTTGAGAGGGAGATTCGATATAGGCTGATAGGTTTTTAGATTTTCTGGATCAAGATTTGGCTTTTTCAAGAGAGGCTTTATTACTGCCACTTTTCGTGAGTTTAGTACAAATCCGGTGGATAGAGAGACGTTTATTATGTTCAACATAGGAGGGCCAAGCACAGGAAGCAGCTCTTTCAGTAGTTTAGTTGGAATAGGGTCCAGTATGCAGCTTGAAGGTTTAGAGGCCATGATTATTTTCATCATTGTGTCAAGAGATATAGTCCTAAAACACTTGAGCGTCTCCCTTGTTCCTAGGTCCTGGCAGAGTTGTGCAGACTCAGGACAACAGAGCTGTGGAGGAATACGCAGATTTAAAGTCCATAGAGTCCATCATTTGATTTCTAATGATCATGATATTTTCCTCAAAGAAGTTCATGAATTTATCACTTCTGAAGTGAAAGCCATCCTCTCTTGGGGAATGCTGCTTTTTAGTTAGCTTTGCGACAGTATCAATGAAATTAATTTAGGATTGTTCTTATTGTCCTCCATTAAGTTGGAACAGGATGATCAAGCAGCAGTGAGGGCTCTTCGATACTGCACGGTACTGTCTTTCCAAGCTAGTCGGAAGACTTCCAGTTTGGTGTAGCTCCATTTCCGTTCCAATTTTCTGGAAGCTTGCTTCAGAGCTCGGGTATTTTCTGTATACCAGGGAGCTAGTTTCTTAAGACAAATGTTTTTTTTGTTTTGAATATACAGTGTGTCAGGTATGCGTAAATAGCTGTAAGGGAGTCAGGTGCAGGAGAGCAGATATTGGGTAGCAAACGGAGCCTTTTATTTAGGCGAACCAAAAGCACACAGCACAATGAACACGAAATAACAACACGGGTTGACATAACCCAGCGCAATAGACTAACATGCGCATACAATAAAACAGAATAAACAATACCACACAAAGACATGGGGGAAACAGAGGGTTTAATACACAACACATAATGAGGGGAATGAGAACCAGGTGTGTGAGAAAACAAGACAAGACAAATGGAAAATGTATTTCTTTTTGATTTTACTAGGCAAGTCAGTTAAGAACAAATTCTTATTTTCAATGACAGCTTAGGAACAGTGGGTTAACTGCCTGTTCAGGGGCAGAACGACAGATTTGTACCTTGTCAGCTCGGGGGTTTGAACTTGCAACCTTGCGGTCACTAGTGCAAGTCTCTAACCACTAGCTCCAACCAACATCTCTAATCTTGTGTCAATAATTGGACTCCAGGTTAGCTGACTCCTGACTCCAATTAGCTTTTGGAGAAGTCATTAGCCAAGGGGTTCACACACATTTTCCAACCTACAATGTGGATGTTTAAATTATGTATTCAATATAGACAATAAAAATACAATAATTTGTGTGTTATTAGTTTAAGCACACTATGTTTGTCTATTGTTGTGACTTACATGAAGATCAGATCACATTTGATGACAAATTTATTCAGAAATCCAGGTAATTCCAAAGGGTTCACATACTTTTCTTGCCAATGTATGTGTGAGGACTGATGACAGGTGCCAGTTTTGTATTTCCTATCTTATTAAATGGGAGGAACTGAAGCAAATGCTCCTGTCATTTAATCATCTTGTAATATTTTTTGGTAGCCTCCATTATTTCTCTCTCATTTGCTTCTCTAACCACTTTGAACAACATATTGTAATGAAAATAGTAGAGAGAGTGAGCTCACCCGAAGCAGTGGTGTGTGGATCCTCAATCTTCTAGCCCGTAGCCCAGCGTGGCATCAACTGTGCCACAAAACCATGTTCAAGTGGCAGAGTCCATATCCTTGCTTAGAAACACAGGGTTGGTACACTATTGCCAAGGCAGTTATTGTTGTCATAATCATTATAAAGTTAATTCAACAATGGGGGAGGGTAATATAATTTTTTTCAAGTACAAGGGGTGAAAATATTTTTTACCTTGGGCAAGGGGGTAAAAATTCATGACAACTTCAGTTGGACCCCTCTTCTCCCAATCGTTTTCGAATGTCCCTAACTCAACCAGATATATTCTGTCAAGTATCGCAATCTTTTCTCTCTCTTGCTCTGTCTTTCCCTATAATACACACACACACACCTTCCTTTGGATGATATACATTGCATTCGGAAAGTATTCAGACCCCTTGACCTTTTGGGCATTTTGTTACGTTACAGCCTAAAATATATATTTTTTTTATCCTCATCAATCTACACATAATACACCATAATTACAAAGTGAAAACAAGGTTTAAAAAATGTTTGCAAATGTAATAAAAAATTAAAAAACAGAAATACCTTATTTACATAAGTATTCAGACCCTTTACTATGAGACTCGAAATTGAGCCTAGGTGCATCCTGTTTCCATTGATCATTCTTGAGATGTTTCTACAACTTGATTGGAGTCCACCTGTGGTAAATTCAATTGATTGGACATGATTTGGAAAGGCACACACCTGTCTATATAACGTCTCAGAGTTGAAAGTGCATGTCAGAGCAAAAACCAAGCCATGAGGTCGAAGGAATTGTCCGTAGAGCCCAGAGACAGGATTGTGTTGAGGCACAGATCTGGAGAAGGGTACTAAAACATTTCTGAAGCATTCTCCATCATTCTAAAATGGAAGAAGTTTGGATCCACCAAGACTCTTCCTAGAGCTGGCCAAACTGAGCAATCAGGGGAGAAGGGCCTTGTTCAGGGAGGTGACCAAGAACCCGATATTCACACTGGCAGAGCTCCAGAGTTCTTCCAAGGAGATGGGAGAACCTTGCAAAAAGACAACCATCTATCCATCAATCCACCAATCAGGACGTTGTGGGTGGCCAGATGCAAGCCACTCCTCAGTAAAAGGTACATGACAGCCCACTTGGAGCTTGCCAAAAGGCACCTAAAGGACTGTCAGACCATGAGAAAAAATATTCTCTGGTCTGTTGAAACCAAGATTGAACTCTTTGGCCTGAATGCCAAGCATCATGCCTGGAGGAAACCTGGCACATTCCCTACGGTGAAGCATGGTGGTTTCAGCATCATGCTGTGGGGATGTTTTTCAGCGGCAGGGACTGGGAGACTAGTCAGGATTGAGGCAAAGATGAACGGAGCAAAGTACAGAGAGATCCTTAATGAAAAAAACCTGCTCCAGAGCACTCAGGACCTCATACTGGGAACAACAGGACAATGACCCTAAGCACACAGCCAAGACAACGCAGGAGTGGCTTCGGGACAAGTTTATGAATGAGTGACCCAATCGAACATCTCTGGAGAGACTTGAAAAGAGCTGTGCAGCGACGCTCCCCATCCAACCTGACAGAGGTTAAGAGGATCTGCAGAGAAGAATGGGAGAAACTCCCAATACAGGTGTGCCAAGCTTGTTTTTAATTTTTTTTAAATTTTACCTTTACTTAACTAGGCAAGTCAGTTAAGAACTTAAGAACAAATTCTTATTTTCAATGACGGCCTAGGAACAGTGGTTAACTGCCTGTTCAGGGGCAGAACGACAGATTTGTACCTTGTCAGCTCGGGGGTTTGAACTTGCAACCTTTCAGTATTCAACATTTTAGAATAAGGCTGTAACGTAACAAAATTTGGAAAAAGTCAAGGGGTCTGAATAATTTCCAAATGCACTGTAAATACACATACAGTAGGTCAAGGTGAACAACTGAATGTGGCAAGTGGCCATCATTGAATAGCCTATAATAACATGGCATTCCATCCTGACTACTAAGCTACTATTATCTGTATCCCAAGTTGAAGTAGGACTTTACAAAAATGCTTCTAATTCTATTTTCTTTAGGCAGAGACACCAAGGCCCTTTTTACTCTTTAAAGATTCATAATAGATTTTTAACAGACAGAAGGAGATTTAATTTTACATGAGCCAAGAAATTTCCTGGCCGACGGGCACAGGGGGAAAAAAAGGCGCCAAATGTCGACCGGCAGAGGAAGGAATCTTTCTGAGATTTGTTGACAATGTCAACATTGGGGACAGGAAAGAGGAAAAACAAAAGGAAACAAAAATAGCCTGTAAAGATAGCTGTATACACAGTTTATACCAAACATTAGGAACACACACCTTCCTTATATTGAGTCATCTACACTGATTCAAGTGGATTGAATAAGTATCATCAATAAAGGATCATAGCTTTCACCTGGATTCACCTGGTCAGTCTATGTCATGGAATGAGCAGGTGTCCGTAATGTTTTGTACACTCAGTGTATATCCATATGTACACATATCTAGCCTATACATAAATGTCTCTGCCTGTAACAGGAAAGGGCAATTCAGGTATTTTGGTATTTATTTTATTAGGATCCCCATTAGCTGTTGCAAAAGCAGGAGATACTCTGCCTGGGGTCCACACAAAACATGAAACATGACATAATACAGAACATTAATAAACAAGAACAGCTCAAAGACAGAACCACAATCAATTTAAAAAATCAATTTAAGAAAGGCACACGTAGCCTACAAATCAATACCGGTCATGTGGTTAGACATTTGAATTAGTGCGGTGGTCACATCACCAGGACTACCATGCATTGATATCCCACAGAAGTCTATTGTGTGTTTATCCTCTGGCCCCACATTGTCCACGTTTTGACACTTGCATCTGTTATTGTCACTCTGGTGGATGGGTAAAGAGGACTCTATATCGATAACATGCAAACTCTCCCCTGTCAAACCATGGGACGTGGGTAAATCAACAAAGCGGCGATACTTCAGGTGATAAACGGTGCAATTTAATGTCTTTGACCACCTGACTCCATGTCTTGACAGGCCATGGGCGATAACCTCATGTGCTGTTTCAATGTGTGATCTTATTGTCTTGTTGTTTTTGCTGACTATCCTGACAAGCTAAAGTGACTGGGTGTTTTGAATACACGTTTTTTAAATAAAAGCGTGGTGTTATTATAACAATAATAATAACAATAATAATATAACCAGGATGTTGTCCTTTAAAAAGAAATTACATATTGTGTTGCTAAGGCAACTCTGCATTTTCTGCTCTGTTGCTAGGAAGGCAGTTGCAGCTCTCTATCTCTCCTCTCATCCCTCACCATCCCTGTTTATTGTGTCTCATATCTCATCCACTGTCTGGGTGGATTTGACTGTCCCCCCACCCCCCCCTCATTTGCTATGGTAGAGTACACACACACACACACATTAGGTGGCCATGGAGTGAAAGAAGGATAAGATGAGGGAGGTTGTGAGAAGTGTTTACTGCCATGTCAAAGTTCAATAGGTGCCTTTCATTCCCCACTAATTCCAGCTCTTGTGGCATATAAACTTTAGCAAATGAGCCTGCCACGCTAGTCACACTGTCTGTGTGCCTTAAGTATATCGACTGGAAGGTTCAAGCTGCAGATGTGGCAGGTAAAGGGTCTATAGCAGTATTACTGGTAGCCTGGTAGGCCTACTGTGGTGTTGGTGGGGCTGGATTGCTTGGACCACATCATTGCTGCTTGTAGATGTTTTTTTCTTTCTTTCCGGATGTTATAGAGGTGAAAAGGTGTCTGAGAACTGAATAGCTTGATTGAATGTGGCTGTGACTGACGTGGTGGCCTTCTGTTTTTGGAGTATGAGCATACAGGTTTGAGTTATCACCTTTGTGCCCAATCGCATTTGGAGTCAGGCTGGGGAAAGAGGATTCAACAAAAAATCAATTTCTATAAAAACTGTATCAAAGCCCCATCCATGACTTTTTTTTTTAAACACAGCAATGAAACTGAAAGCCACATAATTACCTGAATATCTTGCCTTCCCTCTCCGTTTCTCTCGTCACGTTGCTTGGGCGCATCTGTCGCCTTGCATTACATTAATGAAAAATGTAATGCAAGCGCATGCGGGCTGCGTCCCTCTCTGTGTCACCCACCGCCACCCCACGCCATTGAGTGGGAGGACACCCACCTCTCGACTCGAGTGAAAGGGTCAATCACTCATGCATGGCCTCCTGTTTTCGTGCCCGCGCACTGCCATGCTGGTCACGCTCTCCCTTCTCTCTTTATCTTATCTCATTCGTTGCGCGCACTCCTCGCCCAGGACTCCTAACTGCCTGCCACCATCCGTTCCTTTTCTCCCCCCCCTCCTCCGCGCCAAGCCATGCTTTCATCATCATTTATTTAGTCGGTAATGCTGCTTCTATCCGACGTCACGCTTCGACTTCGTCGCCATCTCCGGCCTCCGCTTGTCGCTCCCCGGAGTGGTTTTCGGCCGCAGAGGAGAGGAGCGTCGGCATTTCTGGAGATGCGGGCGCCGGACTGCCACTGCCAGCGTTGTCATGCTATTCATTTGAGCTAAAAGGGGCCGAAGCAAGGAGCCCCTCCTTCGGGGGCTGCCCAGAGTAGCTTACGGCGATGAACCTGCACTCAGGGCGGGCGGCTGTGGCCGTGATGCGGATGATGGGCTGTAATAACGGGCGCTTTGCGCGGCATTTTCTCCACAGCGACTGCGTGGTCGAGGAGAAGACGGTGGTCTTGACCAAGAAGGAGAATGAAGGCTTCGGCTTCGTGCTGCGAGGGGCCAAAGGTAAGATGCTACCCTGGTCTCTCCCCCCTTCTCCATATCCCTTTCTCATGGTTACGGTATATGTAGGCACTGCACATTAAACACGATAATAACAGCCTATGTATCTTATATGTCTATATGATAAAACTTTAAAGATATTAACATTGTACTTCCCACCTGAAGTAACCAAAGGAACCCCTCCACTCTGTATGTCAGTTGCCTGTAGCCTACTGTATACTGTAAACGACTTATGAGTATATATGAGTCAGTCTGTCTGTCTGTCTGTCTGTCTGTCTGTCTGTCTGTCTGTCTGTGCGTCAATGTCTCGCCAGCCAGACACCATCATAACTGAAGCAGAAACACACACACACACACACACACACACACACACACACACACACACACACACACACACAGAGAGGGATAGAATGTTGCAAAAAAAGCATAATCACACTTACACACACACACACAAAGACTAACTGCACCTCTGTCCACCTCTCTAGAACAGAGGCCCTCATGGGTCCAAATATTTGGTCTTGTTCCGTGATGGACCTGGGGCTTTCCCATCTGGACATGATTTGTATAAATTCATTTTTTAAATATAGAGACCTGTTACGAACGGACCCGAGGACAACTAGATCTGTTCCGTATAGACCTGGTTGGATCCAGACCCGATCCGAGTGAGAGAAGCGGTAGAAGAGTCCATTTTTAAACTTATTTATTATCTAGAGTTGATCAAGTGTAAGGAAGAGGGGGTAGAGAGAGGTGAGGCTATAGCAGGGGCCATACTGTGTGTGTAGGCTACTTTGAGTGTGAGTGAGTGACAAGGGAGGAGGGAGGGAGAGACAGCAACCAAGCAAGCCGATGCGCTATATTAAACTAATAGCTGCCATAGCTAAGTTATTTATCATCCATTATGATTCTGAGTACCTGTCTTGACTGAATCTAGTTAAGCTTGCTATCTAGCTAGCGCTGGCTAATTGAGGAAGTACGTGCTTTCTCATCTTACACAGTTACAAACAACAACAACTCCATTCAGAATATAAAGTAGCAGCCTACCTGTTGGCTCTTGGTAATTGTAGCCTCTTCTTCTCCTTTAACTTTTCATTCCATCACTTTAATTGTATCTTTCATTGATTAACATCTCCTAACTTTTGCCCCATACGGAGGCTCTATGACTGTAGCCTATTTTTTATTTTATTAATTTTCATTGAACTTTTATTTAACTAGGATAGTCAGTTAAGAACAAATTCTTATTCACAATGACGGCCTACCAAAATGCAAAAGGCCTCCTGCGGGGACGGAGGCCTTTTAATTTTATTTAAAAATAAATATAATAAAAAATCTAGGACAAAACACACATCATGACAAGAGAAACAACACAACACTACATAAAGAGATACCTAAAGACAGCAACATAGCAAGATAGCAACACATGACAACACAGCATGGTAGCAACACAACATGACCACAACATGGTAGCAACACAGCATGGTAGCAGGACAAAACAGGGTACAAACATTATTGGGCACAGACAATAGCACAAAAGGCAAGAAGGTAGAGACAACAATACATCATGCAAAGCAGCCACAACTGTCAGTAAAAGTGTCTATGATTGACTCTTTGAATTAAGAGATTGAGATGAAACTGTCCAGTTTGAGTGTTTGTTGCAGCTCGTTCCATTCGCTAGCTGCAGCGAACTGAAAAGACAAGTGACCCAGGGATGTGTGGGCTTTGGGGACATTTAACAGAATGTGACTGGCAGAAAGGGTGTTGTATGTGGAAGATGAGGGCTGCAGTAGATATCTCAGATAGGGGGGTGTGAGGCCTAATAGGGATTTATAAATAAGCATCAACCACTGTGTTTTACGACGGGTATACAGAGATGACCAGTTTACAGAAGAGTATAGAGTGCAGTGATGTGTCCTATAAGGAGCATTGGTGGCCAATCTAATGGCCAAATGGTAGTGAACATCTAGCCGCTTGAGAGCACCCTTACCTGCCGATTTATAAATTAAGTCTCCGTAATCTAGCATGGGTAGGATAGTCATCTGAATCAGGGTTAGTTTGGCAGCTGGGGTGAAAAAGTAGCGATTACGATAGAGGAAACCAAGTCTAGATTTGAATTTAGCCTGAAAATTTAATATGTGCTGAAAGAAGGACAATGTACCATCTAGCAATACTCCCAAGTACTTGTATGAGGTGACTACCTGAAGCTCTAAACCCTCAGAGGTAGTAATCACACCTGTGGGGAGAGGGGCATTCTTCTTACCAAACCACATGACCTTTGTTTTGGAGGTGTTTAGAACAAGTTTAAGGGAAGAGAAAGCTTGTTGGACACTAAGAAAGCTTTGTTGTAGAGTGTTTAACACAAAATCCGGGGAGGGGCCAGCTAAGTGTAATACTGTATCATCTGCATATAAATGGATGAGAGAGCTTCCTACTGCCTGAGCTATGATGTTGATGTAAATTGATAAGAGCGTGGGGCCTAGGATCGAGCCTTGGTGTACAGCCTTGGTGACAGGCAATGGCTGAGACAGCAGATGTTCTGACTTCATACACTGCACTCCTTGAGAGAGGTTGTAAGCAAACCAGGCCAAAGCTTCTAAGAGAGCTTCTCGTAGCCGGCCCACAAGAATGGAATGGTCTTCCGTATCAAAAACTTTGGCCAAGTCAATAAAAATAGCAGCGCAACATTGCTTAGAATCAAGGGCAGTGGTGACATCATTGACATTTTAAGGTTGCAGTGACACATCCATAACCTGAGCGAAAACCAGATTGCATACTAGAGAGAATACTATAGACATCAAGACAAGTTTTTCCAAAACTTTTGATAAACCGGGCAAACACAACACTTAGGATCAGCTGGATCTCCCCCTTTAAATAAATACATTACTATTATTAAATAAATAATTATAATTATTCATTCAATAAATCATAAATAAATGAAGGACAAACCGTGGCTGCCTTCCAAGCAATGGGAACCTCCCCAGAGAGGAGAGACAGGTTAAAAAGGTCAGAGATGGGCGTGGCGATTATAGGGGCAGCAACCTTAAAGAGGACTGGGTCTTAACCATCTGACCCAGGTGTTTTTTTTGTGGTCAAGTTTAAGGAGCTCCTTTAGCACCTCGGACTTAGTGACCGCCTGCGGGGAGAAACTTTGTGGCGGGGCAGGGGAAAAAGAGGGAGGAGCATCGGGGCTTGTCGCATTTGAAGGGTTGGGAGATGAGGAAATGTTGGACAGGCAAGGAGTCATGGCTTACTCAAATAGGAATCCTGACTTAATGAAGTGGTGATTAAAAAGACTCTGGGTTAGAGCCCAGGCTCTGTCGCAGCCGGCCACGACCGGGAGACCCATGGGGCGGCGCATAATTGGCCCAGTGTCAGGGATATCCCTGTCTCATCGCGCACTAGCGACTCCTGTGTCGGGTCAGGCGTGGTGCTCGCTGACTAGGTGCACGGTGTTTCCTCCGACACATTGGTGCGGCTGTCTTCCGGGTTGGATGCGCACTGTGTTAAGAAGCAGTGCGGCTTGGTTGGGTTGTGTTTCAGAGGACGCATGGCTCTCGACCTCCGCCTCTCCCGAGTCTGTACGGGATTTGCAGCAATGAGACAAGACAGTACCTACTAACAATTGGATACCACGAAATTGGGGAGAAAAAGGGGGTCAAATTTAAATTAAAAAAAGCTCAGCCATGTGCTTCTTGTTAGTAACAACCACATCAACTTGAAGGGACATGGGCAACAATGAGGAGGAGGGTTTATTCTCCAGGTCTTTAATTGTTTTCCAGAACTTCTTGGGGTTCGACCCACAGGGAGAGAACTGCTCCTTAAAGTAACTAACTTTGGCCTTCCGGATAGCCTGAGTGCACTTATTTCTCATTTCCCTGAACGAGAGCCAGTATGCGAGTATGAGTACCAAGCCTTTCGTCAAATGCAATTCTTGAGGTGGAGTAACTCTGCAAGATCACGGTCGAACCAGGGGCTGAACCTGTTATAAATTCTAATTTTCTTTATGCGGGCGTGTTTGTTAACAATATCACTGGGGGGGGAAAAAGACGGTACAGGCGTCTTCGACAGAGGGGATCAAGCTGATTCTATACCAATTTACATAGGCCTCTTATTGCCACTTTGAAGACTTATGATTGTCAAGCAATTGCTACACACGCCACTCTCGTGAAAAGCAAAGAGCAGAAGGATAGATTATAAAAATGTCTCTCTCTCTCTACTGCAGCAGTCACGTTCGGATCTATATGGATCCTTCTGGACAAGTCAGTCAAAATGACACATACCCGATACCCATAACAATCATATCAGATCCTACCCAGACCCTTGACATTATTTAGAAATCTGGATATCGGGTATTCGGGTACAGGTGGATCTGTGAAGACCGCTACTCTAGTGCACACACTCGCAAATGCACACACACTCACACATCAATATCAACCTGTGTGTAGGACATGTTGTCAGGACATTAGTGCGATTGTCCACACATCATTTGATATTACACCACCCATTTGATGCTGTCTAAAAATAGCCCACTGAGCGGCTGTTTTGGTTTCTATGATGATTACAGCCATGTCCTAATCCACACTGTCAAACGCTGTGAGGTGTCATTTTCTTATTGGTCTGCACTTTTGAGGTACATTTTCTACTGTCTGGACATCCTTGTGTGACAGAGAGAGGAGGAGAACAATTTAGCCTAAAAAACAACAAGCCGAATGTACTAGAGTTGTTCTGACACTGCCATCACCCAAGGGAACTGAGCCAGCCCTCTTTATCCTCTGGCACTGTGTACTTCACACACACTCTCTAATGCTCACAAACACACACAACGGAAACAATGCACCGACTCTCACATAAAATCACAAATGAATGCCTGCGCATACATGCAGGCACACACACGCGCACACACACACAGTGCCTAGCATCTCTCATACAGTAAAAGGATGATGTATTAGAAGTGTCACTTGTCACCATTGGTTTCTGGCTGCCACGAGGACACAATGTGAATATCACTGGCCGGTGGAAGAGAGGAGAAGAGACGAGGTGGGAGAGGGGAAAGAGAGAGAGGGTGACAGGGGATAAGGGTGAAGAGAGGGAGATGGGGGAGACGAAATAGACAGCAGTATAGGAGATGGGAGAAAGAGATCTTACTGCCCCTACCACCAGAGCAAACCTTGTGTCACACACACACAGACATTAGGACAGCAGTAAACTAATCTGGCTGTGTTGATGACAGCACCGTGTCTGCAGCCTTCCACCTTATTGAATTGGCAATGACCTTTGTGGTTTTATTGGTGATTAATGGATTATCCCTGCTCGTCTGTCGGTTGTTTGTTTGTCTGCTGACCACAAAGTCAATACTAAACCCTGTTTAAAATAAAGCCGTGTGTGTGTGTGTGTGTGTGTGTGTGTGTGTGTGTGTGTGTGTGTGTGTGTGTGTGTGTGTGTGTGTGTGTGTGTGTGTGTGTGTGTGTGTGTGTGTGTGTGTGTGTGTGTGTGTGTGTGTGTGTGTGTGTGTGTGTATAGATCTGGAATGGGGCTAGATCTCCATAGACACCGGGTTGAGGAGGGGTGTGGTGTTCAGGATAAGGTGACCCACTTACCTTCTCTCTCTCTCCCTCTCTCTCTCTCTCTCTCTCTCTCTCTCTCTCTCTCTCTCTCTCTCTCTCTCTCTCTCTCTTTCTCTCCCATAGCGGACACGCCCATCGAGGAGTTTACTCCCACCCCTGCCTTCCCAGCCCTCCAATACCTGGAGTCAGTGGATGAGGGAGGAGTGGCCTGGCAGGCGGGGCTTAGGACCGGGGACTTCCTCATTGAGGTAAGTGTGTGTGTGCATGTATGCAGTTTTATGTGAGAGTGAGTGCATTGTGTGTCTGTGTGTGTGTTATTGTGCGATTGAGTGTATCATACATACTACTATTCACTTCCTGTCCCTAACAGAGTTCTTTCTTCCTGCTTCGAGAAGCAATGAGATTGGTTGTAGAGATCCATTTTGGGATGAGTGAGAGCTGACTGGTGATGATATCTGTTGGCGCTTGAGTTTTTGGTTCATCTTGATCTTAGGTCCCTCTTTCATTTACAGACTGCTATTTACCTGGTATTTATTTAAAAAGCACACGCTAGTATGATCATTATGTCATAATAATGTTACAATTAAATGTGTCTTTGGGATTATTACAACATAGCCCGGCTTTGCAGCTTTTGATACCTTTTGATACCACTTGTCCTGTTTCTGCCCAATGCATTGAGTTTCGGAGGGCTTTTGGATCAGACCAGTGATTCCCAAACTCTGGGTCAGGATCCACCACTAAGTCAAGGGTAGTCCCCTGTCTGGTGGCAGATGAACATGTGATTGTGTCCAGTTGCATTGGTTTGTTTATTTGTGGTGAAAGGCTTTAGGTGGGTCACAGCCAAGGATGTGGTGGGAAAAAGCTACATCCAGGTAGTGATAGCCAGCTTAGGCTAGCATCACACGATAACATGGCCTTCCTGAGACCTGAAGTACTGTTTTTTGTGGGTACTTTTTGTGGTCTGTTTGTGTGTTCTGTTTTTGGGGGATATTGGTTATGATGGTGCTGTTTGAGAATTGTTATGAATATGGTTGTGAATCCCTGTTGGGCTGCGTTGCATACTGTATGTGTGTGTAACGAGTGCAAACAGTGCAATTGTAATCAGTGCACGTGCTGTGGTTGGGGTTTGTCTTGGCTCTTGCTAAATAGAGCATCTCTCCCTCTCTCTCTGCCTCCATCTCTATCTCCTCTCTCTCCCTCACTCCTCTCTCATGAGCTGTTACACACACTGCCCCTATCTTTCCCCTCATCTCTCTATTACAACATCTTAAACACAGATTACCCACTGGGCAAAAACTGGTTGAATCAATGTTATTTCCACATAATTTCAAACCCAACAATCAATGTGATGATGTTGTGACAACGTGGAAAACTGATGGGATTTGCAAAAAGTCACAAATCTGAGGGCGGCAGGGTAGCCTAGTGGTTAGATTGTTGGACTAAAGGTTGCAAGTTCAAATCCCCGAGCTGACGATGTACAAATTTGTTGTTCTGCCCCTGAACGGCAGTTAACCCACTGTTCCTAGTCTGTCATTGAAAATATGAATGTGTTCTTAATTAACTGACTTGCCTAGTTAAATAAATGTTGTATATATGAGAGGAACTTGTCATGATTCTGCAAAGTTGGTATTGAGGGGCCTCCTTTTCAGGCCATGGAGGAAATAGAAGATCAAGACTTTGCAACCCTGGTGTTGTACAGAAACATCCTGTAGTTGGAGGGAGAAGGACTCATTTCAAGACTTTACTGCTTCCTGAGTTGTATTAAAAGAGAGCGAAAGAGAGGGAGATGAATTTGACAACTGTTTTTCAGGTTCCTCTCATATTTTTTACTGTTGTCAATGATTACTAATTGTTGATGTCTCTGCTGTTTTAATTGTTCTCATCATGTGCTTTTTGGGTCATGTATGTTCCGGTAAACCTTTCTTCACTTGTCATACCAATAAAGTTGATTCAATTGTATTGAGATGAGACAGAGTGGGAGGGATCAATCACTCAGGCTGTGACTGTTGGACGTGATAAAGCGTGAAATCTGTCTAAGTGTTCTGCCAATGTTATTGAACTTTGTTTCTGATGGGTTAGAGTGTAGGATGACTTGTCTCTGGTCTGTACTGTTTGTCTCTGTTGAGGTGGCCTTTGCCCCTTTCGTTGTCAGGGTCAAAGGTTAAAGGTGACAGTTTTACTGCAGGCTGCAGAGTTCGTCAAGCTGTTTTTGGAGATGAGGGATCTCCTCCCCTCCCCTCCCCTCCTCTCCTCTCCTCTCCTCTCCTCTCCTCTCCTCTCCTCTCCTCTCCTCACCTCTCGTCTCCTAGTCTCCTCTCCTCTCCTATTAGACTGTCTGTAATGGCGAGACTCCTTGCGGTTAGAACACTGTTTATGTCTGACCTCTTGTTCCTCAGACACTGCAGTTTTTGGCAAATCTCTCCCAAAATCGAGATTCTATATGGAGTGGGCTGCGCTGCATTACTGTGCCCTTAGCTGATGGGCTGGACTGCATCTTAAATGGCTGTATAAGTCTTGAACAGTATGCACCATATACCAAAACACACTTTCTATCCCCAAAATTATTTGGCAGTTAATGCCAAAACATATTTGTCATTAAACTTCCAACTTCCGTCTCTAGTGGCTTACTAATGTTAAGTGGAGTGTATGGCCCAAAGTATGGAGTGATTTCAGTGCCAACAGAAATTGTATTTCAATTCCATAATGCTGAATTTGAATTACATTTTTTCGAATTTGTAATGCACAAATGTAATCATTGAATTCATAAATGTAACTTGTATTTCATGATTTGAAGCTAATTTGAATGAATATTGGATTCATTTTTATTATTAAGTATTCAAATTCAATATTTATATATTCATTTTCGATATGGTAGATATTGTATTCAGTGACTGTGAATCAAGTTTACAAAATATCATTTAACCTGTTGCGACGAGCAATCCCGTATCCGGGATCCTATTTATAGCCTCAAGCTCATTACCATAATGCAACGTTAACTATTCATGACAATCGCAAATTAAATGGAATAAATATATTTGCTCTCAAGCTTAGCCTTTTGTTAACAACACTGTCATCTCAGATGTTCAAAATATGCTTTTGAAACATAGCTAAACAAGCATTTGTGTAAGAGTATTGATAGCCTAGCATAGCATTAAGCCTAGCATTCAGCATGCAACATTTTCACAAAAACAAGAAAAGCATTCAAATAAAATCATTTACCTTTGAAGAACTTCAGATGTTTTCAATGAGGAGACTCTCAGTTAGATAGCAAATGTTCAGTTTTTCCAAAAATATTATTTGTGTAGGACAAATCGCTCCGTTTTGTTCATCACGTTTGGGTAAGAAAAACCCCGAAAATTAAGTCATTACAACGCAAACTTTTTTCCAAATTAACTCCATAATATCGACAGAAACATGGCAAACGTTGTTTAGAATCAATCCTCAAGGTGTTTTTCACATATCTATCGACGATAAATCATTCGTGGCAGTTTGGTTTCTTTTCTGAAGAAAATGGAACGCGCATGGACCTGGAGATTACGCAATAATTTCGACGGAGGACCCCGGGAGGACACCTGGTAAATGTAGTCTCTTAAAGTCAATCTTCCAATGATATGCCTACAAATACGTCACAATGCTGCAGACACCTTGGGGAAACGACAGAAAGTGCAGGCTCATTCCTGGCGCATTCACAGCCATATAAGGAGACATTGGAACACAGGGCATTCAAAATCTGGACCATTTCCAGTTTGAAATTTAATCTTGGTTTCGCCTGTAGCATTAGTTCTGGGGCACTCACAGATAATATCTTTGCAGTTTTGGAAACGTCAGAATTTTTTCTTTCCAAAGCGGTCAATTACATGCATAGTCGAGCATCTTTTCGTGACAAAATATCTTGTTTAAAACGGGAACGTTTTTTACCCAAAAATTAAAAGAGCGCCCCCTATCTCGAAGAAATTCATGTTTATCAAAGTTTCAAATATTCAACTTCTCAGATGTATTCCGATTAAGTTTTTAAATGCAGTTCTCCAAATTCAAATTCAAAACCAGAGACAACATCCTGCTACTTTGCCAGCCAGGAACGGTAGGGGAGAACAGATAGAAGAATCAAATACTGTCTGTGGTATACAGAAACTCCTGGTGGTTTCTGAAGCCAATGTACCCTTGCCGGAGACTTGAAACTAACAGTAACACATTTCTAACTCAAACGATGTCAAACTAACACATCTTCCACTCTCAGGCAAGGTTCTCATGACATAAGCACAGATCACAAAACCACACTCTTTTATTGAGTAACCTTGCTGTCACGTTGGTATAAAGGGTTGGGAGACAGGCGCAGGAATGTGTAATAGTTTTTTTTATCACACCCAAATTACGGCGTGCCGTGTAAAGTCACGGGGACAAAGACCAAACAAACACCATACAAAACACAGGGTTGAAACCCGAACAAAAGAGCGAGGAGTACCTCGAATAAATAACATAAGCGCACGATGATTAACACACGGGACGAGACCCGTAATCATCTACGCAATCCACAATGGCATGAAAGCCAAGACACACAGCACAGGTACACACACGCACCAACGGACATTGTAACAATAACCGACAGGACACTGGTAAACCAAGGGCACCCTTATACAATTACTAATCACTGGGAATAGGGGCCAGGTGTGCGTAATGAAAGTTCCGGAGGGATCCGTGACACTTGCTGGACATTGAATATTTGTATTAGTCTAGCAGGTGTGGATCTTTGAAACTCACTCAGCCTAAAGAGTCGCCCCCTGCACAATATGAAGAAGGTATTTTTCAAAGGCATGGTGGGTTGGAATGCTTTAGAAAGGTGTTTGTGAGGCAGAGGTCATGAGTTTGAGCCTCTGTTTTTGTATATCTATTTATTAGGGATCCTCATTAGCACTTACATCACACATAAAACAAAAGATAGAACAGTACATCATATAAGATTATTACACCACTACATATCTACAATACAAAATGTATAACACCACCATACAACAATATTACAATGTACGTGTGTGTAGAGTGCGTGTGCTAGAGTTTGTGTGCGTGTGTGTGTGTGTCTGTGTGTGTGTCTCTTCACAGTACCCCCTGTTCCATAAGGTGTACTTTTATCTGTTTTTAAAAAATCTGATTCTACTGCTTGCATCAGTTACCTGATGTGGAATAGAGTTCCATGTTGTCATGGCTCTATGTTGTACTGTGCGCCTCCTAAAGTCTGTTCTGGACTTGGGAATTGTTAAGAGACCTCTGGTGGCATGTTTTGTGGGGTATGTATGGGTGTCCGACAGACAGCTCGGTGCATTCAGTTTGTCAACACTTCTTACAAAAACACATTTCTCCTCCAATTTGAGCCGTGAGAGATTGACATGCATATCATTGATGTTACTTCTCCGTGCAGATGTAAGGACCAGCCGTGTTGCCCTGTTCCGAGCCAATTGTAAGAGAGGCTTCCATTAAAGAACACCCTCTGTTTTCTGTTAGACAGGTAACTCTTTATCCACAATATAGCAGGGGGAGTAAAGCCATTACACATGTGTTTTTTCCAGCAGCAGACTATGATCAACTATGAACTGAATCAGGGGGAAGTGGTACTCGTTAAGCAAGCAGTGTGTCTTTCCTTACATTAACCTCCATATCGGCTTCAGCTAAGTGGGCTAACACAGTCCTCGGACATACAGGAGACCTAGTTCAAACCCAGGAGGTCACAAAAGCAAGATTAAATAGGGAGTGGGGAAAGGCTATGACAGGGCTATTCATTTGTATATTCTTATCGGGGTCAAATTGCGTTTTTATTTTTGTATCATACTCCCTTCCCACGTGTCCTATGTGGTCTGTGATCATAATAGAGGGGAATAAGAAAGGACGTCCATGTCCTGAGTCTTCGCTTTTAGGAGTGGGGTCATAATAACTTATAGCCAAAACGGTTCAAACGCTAGAGCCAAATTCATAGGAAGAAAATACGTTGGCTTCAGAAACCGCCAGATGCTGTTAACCACAGAGAGCGTTTGATTCCATCTGTTCTCCACTAGCTTTCCTGGCTGGCAAAGTACCAGGATGTTGTCTTTGATTTTGAATCTGGACAGAGATTAGCCATTATGGTCCTTCTGTAGCTCAGTTGGTAGAGCATGGCGCTTGTAACGCCAGGGTAGTGGGTTCGATTCCCGGGACCACCCATACGTAGAATGTATGCACACATGACTGTAAGTCGCTTTGGATAAAAGCGTCTGCTAAATGGCATATTTTATTATACTGACCAGATACTCTAGTGGCAGCTCGAACAATGAAAATACACTTCATAAAAAAATGAAAGGCAGTTGAGCGGAGGCAAGATCAGGGGGGACCATTCTAGCCAATGAGAGGATAGATATATACATGTGTGAACAACAGGCGCAGCAGTGTCCACTAGTTACCACAGCCACAAAGTCAACATTGCTTTTTGGTTTTAATTTAAGATTAGGGTTAGGCAATAGGTTAGCAGTGTGGTTAGAGTTAGATGTAATACAAATTCAAAATTATGTAATTAAAATACAATTTATGTTGGCACTGAAATCACTCCATACAAGCCAAGCATTTTGGGTATACTGTACTGAAGGTGGCTGCCACAGCAGTGGTGCTGACAGGGCTAAGTAAGATGGTGGTGGTTCGCCCAAATAAAGATTGTTCGAAGATTGCTACACTACATGGTCATTTCTCAAATGTAGCAGCCCCCCCTCTCTCTCTCTCGTTCTCTCTCTCTCTCTCTCTGGTTCTCTCTCGTTCTCTCTCTCTTCCACTCTAATTCTCCCATAGCATTCCAGGACACTGAATATGGTACAGTACAGTACACAGATGTTCTAACTGTATCTCTCTGCCTGTGTGTGTTTGAATAGAGATAGAGAGATGGGGAGGAAGACTGTAATATAACGCTCCTCTCTCCCGGGTCAGGAGAGTGCTGTGTGTGACCACTGTATGTATGCAAGGGCAGCTGCTACCCTCAACCCCCAGGTGTGTGCGCGTGCGTGTGCGTTTGTGTGTGTGTGTGTGTGTGTGTGTGTATGTGCGTGTGTGCGTGCGTCAGTCAGATCTCTTCACCACTGCTGCATATTCTGAGCATCTTACTGTCAACTCGGACCTCCTCTATTGTCACACAAACACAGCTGACACAAGTACAAAGTCTCTTACTATACCATAATTCTACCAGTCATTTTAGCGCATTGCTAATAAACACTTTGCTGTGTGACGTTCTTGCACTGTGAACATGCTACGTTTGCTAGCTAGCTCAGTTCCCTGCTAATATAGCAGTCAACCATGCTTTCCCAACAAACCCCAGGTCTGTGCTCAGTGATATTGATGAGATTACAACCATTGCCCTTGACCCAATTATGCCTGAGTGAGTGGCCAATTTTCTCTCTGACAAGCAGTATTGTGATGATAGCTAGAGGGTCTGGAATAGCCAGCGCTGCAACCTGTTAACTTGTAACCTGCATCCACTTAGAGCTATGAATATGCAGTGTTCAGCAGACTATGTTTGAGATATAGAATGCTAGATGGAGGCACTATAGCCCTATTCGGTCGGGATTAGTTTTATTGTGGGAGGTCGGGTAATAATGTATTACATGCACAAGCACAAGCACAAAACACAGCAACCGTAATTTTAGTCCCTTCTCAATCTGCCATGTCAGTAATTTTCACATGGTGGGAGAGTTTATTTGTTTATTCAGATTCCCATTAGCTTCTGCCGAAAGCAGCAGCTGTTCTTCCTGGGGTCCACACAAAAATATAAAACGCGACAAGTAAACAAAACACCGGTGGACTAGGACAGTCACACAAATTTCAAATGCAACGATTATACAAACAATGCAACTAGAGAGTAATGTGTGTGTAGTTTGTGTGCGTTAGAGTGTTTGTGTGTGTCATTTCACAGTCCCTATCGTGCAATGAGACGTTGTTTTATAAAAAAAAATCATTTGGGAATTTTGCTTTTTGCGTGAATAATTAGAAATGGAAGGGAGTTCCATTCGATCATGGCTCTGCATATATACATTTGTTTTGGACTTGGGGACTGTGAAGAGACCCCTGGTGGCATGTCTTGTGGGGTATGTATGGATGTCTGAGCTGTATGTTATTTATTATGCAAACAATCTGGAATTGTCCTCACAGTAATATTTCTCATACAAACTAGAAGAGAAGCAGTTAATCTCTCATCGACCCTCAAGACGGGCATGCATGTTGTTGATGTTGGTTCTGTATGTGCAGGTACGGACATGGTGTGCTCTGTTCTGAGCCAGCTGCAGCTTTGCTAGGTCTTTTTTGCTGCAATTGACCAAATTACAGACAGTAGTCAAGATGGGACAAGACCAGAACCTGAACAATTAGTGCAGTTGATTTTTTTTTGGTCAAAAACGCAGGACATCTTTTTATAACAGACATAGAATACTTCCCATCTTCACACCAACTTTGTGAATATGATTTTGTATTTGTATTTATTAGGCAGCAGCTACTCTTCCTGGGGTCCAAACACATTAATTAAGGCACTTACATCACACATAAAATAAAATATAAAACACTACATCATATAACATTATTACACCACTACACATCTTCAATAGAACATGTATAATACCACCATTCAACAATATTACAATGTACATGTGTGTAGAGTGCGTGTGCTAGCACATGTGTGCGTATGCGTGTGTCTGTACCTGTGTGTGTGTGTCTCTTCACAGTCACCGCTGATCCATAAGGCGAATTATAATTTTTGCTGTTGATCTGATTCTACTGCTTCCATCAGTTACCTGATGTGGAACAGAGTTCCATGTAGTCATGGGGATTCTGAAGAGACCTCTGGTGGCGTGTCTTGTGGCGTATGCGTGGGTGTCCGAGCTGTGTGCTGCTAGTTTAAACAGACAGCTCCGTGCATTCACTATGTCAACACTTCTTACAAAAACAAGTAGTGATGAAGTCGATCACTCCTCCATTTTGAGCCATGAGAGTTTGACATGCATATTATTAATGTTAACTCTCTGTGTACATTTAAGGGCCAACCGTGCTGCCCTGTTCTGAGCCAATTGTAATATTCCAAGGTTCCTCTTTGTGGCATCTGACCACACGACTGAACAGTAATCCAAGTGAGACAAAACTAGGGCCTGTAGGACCTGCCTTGTTGATGTTGATGGTGTTGCTAAGAAGGCAGAGCAGCTCTTTATTATGGACAGACTTTTCCCCATCTTAGCTATTGTTGTATCATCAATGACAATTTACAATCCAGGGTTACTCCAAGCAGTTTAGTCACTGTTAACTAGATTGCAGCTAGCTAGATTGCAATGGAGCCCACTTCGCCTGGAATAGCTAACAAACGTTTCCAGCGCTGTAGAAGCTGTGTTTATTACTCTCTTGTCCAGGACAATATTGACAATCCGTAGTTCCAATGCAGCAATTGTTTGTTTGTGGAGGATTACAGGAATGGGGTAGCTATCCTTAGCAAGCAAATTTCAATGCTTTGCGAACTTTTGGGGAAAATGCAAATTGGACCTTTCTCCTTCTCAACTCCTGTGGCTGGACGCCTGATGGATGTTTCCCCGCCTTGTCATCTGTCCCTATCCAAATGGCCTGTGCTACCTGGAACTTGCCTGCCGAGGTAGTCGTCTCCATCTGCTTTTCCGACAAAGAACAGCAAGAGGATTGTTCCAATCAGTGCTGGTCCCATGTCACAAGTCGTGGAAACCGAAGGCAGCGGCATTCTTCTAAGGGGACTGAAGTGTCTGCGAGTGGTTCGGAGCAGCTTGACATAGGGGATAGCTTCACCACACTGGTACCTGATCTTTCTGCGTCTTCATCGCTGGGATTGCCTGTGTCTTTGGCGGCCGTGCTGACTCCAGCAGCGGCTTCGTCGCCGAGTTCGGCTCCTTTCCCTCTCTCTGGATCTGACGGACCACTGCCTGCTGTGGAACCTATCGCCGGGAGCAGCGGGCATGTGCTATGCTGCTTTTCGCGGGACTGTGAAAGGTTTAACGAATTGTGAGTGATGTAGGAATGGGCGGATTTCTCCATTGTATTGGGCAGATCAGTGGTGAGAAATGTCTCAGTCCCTGGAGCAAAAACGTTGTGCTTACCCAAGACCACAAATACAGGACATCAATAAGCTGCTCCCGAACATTTTAAACGAGCTTCAGGAAATTTAGTCTAGCATAGTTCATGTGGGATTCAATTACATTATGAAGGGCAGCTCAGAACAGCTGAAGATGGATTTTAAAGAACTGATTGGGTCTCTGCTTGGCACCACCAAACGCCCCATAATATCTGGCCATGTGCCCTCCCTAAATTACTGCCTTGAATGTTTAAGAAGACTACTAGCCCTCCATGGCTACGAGACTATTGCAGCTCTGTGGTTGTGACATTTATTGACAATTTTGATACCTTCTGGAAACAAAGCTCCTTTTATAAGGAGGATGGGATCCACCCAAATCATTTGGAGGATGGGATCACCTAATTTATGTTCCCCTAACTCTATGCAGTAATCATGTGCCTATGAACCAAAGTTATATTGTTAGCACTGAGGTGGTGTGCCCTAGTAGGAAGTGTGTGCAGCTCTCCCTGCACTAACATAAATAATACAAGCATGTGTACTTCTGCTCAGCTTCTCAGTAAAGCAATGAAAACAGTCAAGCATTACATAAAAGTGTTAAAAATAGCCCACATTGCCTCCCGGGTGGCGCAGTGGTTAAGGGCAGCGCCAGCTGTGCCATCAGAGACTCTGGGTTCGCGCCCAGGCTCTGTCGTAACCGGCCGTGACCGGGAGGTCCATGAGGCGATGCACAATTGGCCTAGCGTTGTCCGGGTTAGGGAGGGCTTGGTCGGTAGGGATATCCTTGTCTCATCGCGCACCAGCGACTCCTGTGGCGGGGCGGGTGCAGTGCGCGCTAACCAAGGTTGCCAGGTGCACGGTGTTTCCTCCGACACATTGGTGCGGCTGGCTTCCGGGTTGGATGCGCGCTGTGTTAAGAAGCAATGCGGCCAGTTTGGGTTGTGTATCGGAGGATGCTTGACTTTCAACCTTCGTCTCTCCCAAGCCTGTATGGGAGTTGTAGCGATGAGACAAGATAGTAGCTACTATAACAATTGGACACCACGAAATTGGGGAGAAAAAGGGGTAAAAAAATATATAATAATACAAAAATAAAATAGCCCACATTAACATATGTAGCTTACAAAACAAGGTTCATGAAATCAATAATTTGCTATTTACAGATGACATTCATATTCTGACATCTCTGAAACTCACTTAGATAATACCTTTGATGAGACAATGGTAGCAATATATGGTTATAAGATCTACAGAAATGGTGGAGGTGTGACCATTTATATTTAGAATCACATTCCTGTAAACTTAGAGAGGAACTTGTGATCAGTACTGTTGAAGTAATATGGCTACAGGTTCAGATGCCTTACTTAAAGCCCATTCTGGTGGGAAGCTGCTTTAGAACACCAAGTGCTAACAGTCAGTATCTGGATAACATGTGTGAAGTGCTTGATAATGTATGTGATATCAAGAGAGAGGTATGTTTTCTTGGTGATTTAAATATTAATGTTTGCTGTTTTTAGCACTTTTCTGGAATGCTTGATTGTTTTTATTGCTTTACTGGGAAGCTTAGCAGAAGTAGATATTCTCATGTTATTTTTGTTTTAGCTGATAGTGCAGGCTGAGCTGCACACATTGGACTTTCTACTAGGGCACACTAGGGCACACCTCAGTGCTAATAGTATAACTCAGGTTCATAGGCACATGATTACTGAATACAATAGAGGCATTCAGGGCAGTTAGCAGGACATACATTAGCTTACTTACGTTGTTTCTGCCAACGCCCCTGGGATAATGTACATTTGCTGCAGCATTATGACACCTCAGCAACACAATGGTAGGGATTAACTGAGTTGTGCTTGGGTCATTGATCCAGGAGTCAAGAGGATTCAGCTGGACTCCATCATTCCTGTAGAGCATCTTCTGTTTCCAGAAAGTGTCAAAGTTATCTGTAAAAGTAATTCCAACAGAGCTACTGCAATCTGTTAGCCATGCGTGTAATGCCAGTAGCCTGAATCATTCACACTCGCGGCCTAACAATGGTAGCAGACCTAAAATAATTGCCCGCTTTTTTGGAATCTTTCAGTGCTAGAATCAGCTCTTAAAAGTTCCGAGCTAGCCCTCCTAATGTCGTTTGACACCACAGGCTGCTTCCGACCATTCTACGACAGCTACCGGGAGTTGACGCTGTCGTTGAGCGGTCGGGAATCAGCCTTTTAATGTCCTGTACTCATGCCCCAGGATATCACAGGGTTTTTTGCCCCGGGAACCATTATGTTCCTTTCCATAGAACTCGAGATGACGATAGCTGGTGCAATGGCTGAGGAGGTTCGGCCATTCTTTCGCCTCGAGTTGTTTCGCAAAAGTATTTATTCCCTTTTAGTCTTATGTGTGGCATAAACACAACCCGTCACAATGTTTTAATCTGATTAGGCTACTTCAAAGTCTTCTGTAGGCTACCTGCGCACGTTCGTCCACTCCACTAATTCCAGCATCCAAACCGTGCATTTGATGAATGGAAAGAGGCATCTGTTACAAAACATCAAAAAGATTAATGACATTCAGAGAATGTCAAGCCAAGTCTTCGATAATGGGTACAAGGTAAGGAGGGATGTACTTTCTGTTTGTCAAGAATTTCATCCTCTTTGATTGTGATGTTGAAAACGCAAATCATGATGTTGAAGTGCCTGAAGTCGCTAATCAGTATGCAGTTATGCTTTGCTTATTGCTTGTGTGGAGCAATTGTACAGGAACATGTTGGTGGAAAATTCATTGCATATATTGTATATAATTAGAAATATAGCATAAAAATGTTGAGAATCTGATTTCCCCCTAGCTGATCATTGTCTGCAGCCAGCTCTGATTGAGAGTGAGCTCGTCTGTTGTGGTCAACGAAACCTTTACCTTCTGGCCCGTGCCACAAAAGCATGCTGAAGTGGTTAAGTCTATATACACATTCATTTTAGGGGGGTGCATATACAGACTTTAACAGGCGCTGCACCTAGTTTGGATAATAACATAGGAACAAATTGATGCTTAAATCTAAGTGCTATGTTTTTTGCCCATTGCCTCATTCATGGGGCAATATGACACTTTGTCATATATGAACTTTTCCAGTGCCTATTTCTCTTTTAAAAGATGAATCCAATGTTAATGAGCCAATGTATTTATAAACTGACACATATGTCAATTTATTAAATGTCTGCATGCAGTTCATAGTTATTCTTGATATTATTTACACTTTCCCCAAACTGAAAGACAATATTAAGGTATCCCTAGACAAGTTGAAAAATCTCCACGCCTAGAACAACCTCCATGCTTCCGTTATAATGGTCAATTATGACCGACCAGCTCGATTCAGTCTTATGTAGCTACATTTGAAATGGTGTTTTTTACAATAGATAAAAGTAGAGACTCCGAGCTAGAAAATGGTATATCATACACTACAGCTGAGGAACAATAGGAAAGTAATTCTGCTTTGGAAGTGGATCAACTTGTAACCCTACTTTTGAGAAAATGTCCCTTTTTTTGCTACACCGCCAAGAGAGCTCCTCTTTGTCTACACCCATTCAGCATCGTTCACACCCTCTTAAAGCCTTAGCCCCGCCCATCTCTTTAAGGATTCACTAGGCCATGTGTTAAACAGTGAATACGGTCATGTACTAAACAACCAAAGATTTCAAGACCAAAGGCTGGTTTATACTACGTCTATCGACATGTCTGTAGACAGTTTGTCCTTCATTATTACTTACAGGTTAAAGGCAAGCTAATTACAGAAAAAGAAATAAAAGCAGGGCATTCTACAAGAGAATTCTAGAATCATTTTAGAATCTCATTTGCCTAACATTGCATCCATATTTGACTTTGGTGCAGATCATGTAGTTCTTCACATTGCTGTCTCTGGTAAACACACACCATATCAAATGAAATCAAACGTTTATTTGTCACATGCACAGGATACAGAAGGTGTAAACGGTACTGTGAAATGGTTACTTGCATAGTGGAGTCTTTTGTTTAGACATGTAGCTAGCTATCTAAACAATGAACCATAATCCCAACTCATAACGTTACAACCCTTCATGAATCTACAGGTAGCTAAAGCTAAACAACTAGGTTCAATGTTTGCTATCTATGTAATATTAGGCTATAACTAGCAATGCAAATGGCTCTGAGATACAAATAGTATTACTACACAGATCATACACGTAACGTTAGCCAGCCAGCTAGCAGGCCAGCCAGACAGCTAACCTTAGCTAGCTAACAGTACACTGTATCTTGCAATGAAAACAACTTTCTGACAAAATTATAAACGGATAATATCTGAAAATGTAGCTAGCTAGGCTATCTTACCCGTATACATGGATGAACGCTTCTCCCTCTCTGTCAAGGATGCCATGGTGGCCCTTAGTTTGAAGATGTAATCCGGAGACAGATGTTTTATACAACAGCGTTCTGTGTTCTCTTTTCGACTACCTCCGCATTTGCAATCAAACGCCTGCATTTTCTCAATTTCCCAAGCTATCATACTCTGCTTTCACCGAGCATTCCACTGATTTCGAAACTCTGTCCTTCAGAAAGTGGAGAGCTATCTATCAAAAGAATCTGCATTAGAACGGATTACCTACACATACTGAGTAGCCTATTATAGACAGAAGCTTACTACATGGCAGACCAATTCAAACTCATCTCTTGGCATGTCCAGCCCATCCATTATCTCAGCCAATAATGACTAGCAGGAACGTTCCTGACTTTTTCCGTGGCTAAACCAACTAGGCATGTAATTTAACAATTTTGTTCATATTTACAGATTGCATACAAGTTTGTTATTAAGGCTCATGAAAGTTCACATGTTCCATATGGCATTTCTGCCAAAAATAAATAAATATATATTTACATTATTTTGTTACGTTCTCATCGCTCTCCTGTGAAGTAGTGATGTGCGACATATGCCTAGTTTCCTAAAATGAGTCACGATTTTGAATAAGATAAAAACAAGAATTACAAGGGGCAGTTTGGTAAAACTAATCCCAATTGTCCACTCAAAAAACAAACACACTTGTGCAATAATTACATAACTGACGTTCTATAGTAATACAAGTCCCGTGTAAATGGGGTTTTAGTTGCAACACAATGTACTTTTTTTTTATACCAACCTAGTGGTAAGGTTTGAGGACTTAAATGACACGCACACTCCAGAAAAATGTATTAGGTCATATTGGACTCTTTAGACAAGAGCTCTGTTAAAGCTCAAATTCTGTTGGAGATGCTGTATAAAAAAAACAGAAACAATATGACTTAAACAGTATCAACAGGAGAAAGCATTTAAAATTCCTGCCTGTCCCACACAAGATGTGTGTCTGCGCTCGCCATTTAGAGGGCCAATCAGGCGGGCTTGTAGCTTCCCTGCTGAAGCACAGGGGTGTAAAATGAACACAGGTTCTCTTCATTTCCCAGGGTGCACCTGGAGAAGCTGCGAGCCATTCCATGCCTTTAGGCAGTTCTACTACTGAGGAGATTGAGACTACAAAGGTTGTCCCACAGCTGGCTAACTCACGCACACACACACACACACACACACACACACACACACACACACACACACACACACACACACACACACACACACGCACACACGCACGCACGCACGCACGCACGCACGCACACGCACACACACAAACACACACAAGAGATTAAGAAAATAATCAGGTGAATCTAGTATTTAGCTCTTAGCATTGGGTCACATCTTGGTTGTTTTGACAACAACATTGATAGACACAAGCTGAGGTTCAGCTAAAGTTTTTGAAACTGGGTTGTGGGAATGGCATAGATGCGTTAATGTTGACAAAAATGTTGCGCTGTTTATTGCCAGACATGAAAAGGGTTGTGTTTGGATGTGTTTCATCCCCTCCCTACATGGCTATTAACTTATAATGGGCATGGTACAGGTATTCCAGACTTGTTACACCCTCACTAATATTCAAATTAGTGTTAGCCGGCTTATGTATTGATCTCATTCCTGGTCTAGAGTCTTCTGGCCCACTAACCTCTCCCAGGGTAACTTAGTTGTTGCGGGATGTGGTTTTAATGTGGTGAGTTACACTACCCTTCCATTACACAGATCAATACTGTAGCTCTCGGGGAATATCAGACAGCTGAGAGTCACACACACGCTTGCATGCATGCACGTGCGCACACACTCACACACAGTACACACACACAGTCTTAAAATAGCATCGGGAGTGGATACGATCGTATCACATAAATAATTTAGTCACACAGACACAATCAAGATCCCGCAGGAACACATTGCTGTTGTGGGAACTCCTTTCATCTTCTTCAAAAAGGCACAGAAACACACACTGTCAAAACCTGGAGAAATAATAAACCGTTAGGATGGCTGTCATATTGCGAGAGATTAAATGGGTTACATTTGTGAAAACACCATAGATGAAAAACACAGAATGTCAACCCAGCCCCTTTAATAATAAATGGTACTTGCCTTTTTTCCATACAGCAACACCGCACTCCCACTTAGAAAGGTTACGCAGGGCAACGGTCATCTGGCAACGGTCGGCGTATTGTGCCCGCATGCATAATGCCGATGATAATGATGCACGCAGAGGGAGAAGCCTTCTGAGCATGTGCATCAGAGAGACACTCGGTCACCGGCAGAGAGCGCGGGAATCAAACCTTATCGGTCAGGTCTGAAACCCTGGGCTCAGAGGAAGGAAATAAAGGTTGGAGTAGACCGATGTTATTTCACATCATTCCAAACCTTGTTTGTTGTGTATCACTACACCTTTTATTCAGAGGAGGTTGTGGGCACCTTAATTGGGGAGAACGGGCTTGTGTTAATGCTGGTGCGGAATGAGTGGAATAGTACCAAATACATCAAATGGTTCCCAGGTGTTTGATGCCATTCCATTTGCTCCGTTCTGGCCATTATTATGGGCCATTCTCCCCTCAGCAGCCACCTGTGCTTTTATTATAGATCATTTAATTTTTGTCTGATAGTTCATTAACTTAATCTCATTACAGAAGCTATGGCCTTTGCTTTGGTACCTGATATGATGCATTTTAATGAATAAATATACATCTGTAAGAGTTATAAAGCATTGATTCATATCCATTATATTAACGGCATACTGATGTGTAGTGTAAATGCAACTACAATGATTCACCCTCATCACCCTTCTCATGATGTTCCTTTCTCAAGAATATTCGAAATCATCCTGTGTGTGTGTGTGTGTGTGTGCGTGTGTGTGCGTGTGTGTGCGTGTGTGTGCGTGTGTGTGTGTGTGTGTGTGTGTGTGTGTGTGTGTGTGTGTGTGTGTGTGTGTGTGTGTGTGTGTGTGTGTGTGTGTGTGTGTGTGTGTGTGTGTGTGTGTGTGTACTCATCCTTTGATAGTTCCGTGCTCAGCAGCATGATTCATCAGAATCCAGATTCTTCTAGCTGGAGTTGTGCGTCATCACTACAAGCACACTCATTCAGACACAGAAAAATTCACCATAAATACACAAACAAATACACCACGATGCATACTCACTAAACATTAAAACACACATCATTTCTCTCCCTTAGGCACACAAACACACACAGTCAAACACACAATGATGCACTCACACACTCTGGAAAGCAGGTAGCGTTTAATGAGCCTTACTTTGAAGTCTCCCTGTTCCCACTTTCATCAAGGGAATACACACAAACACACACCATAAGATAAGAGGCTGTGCTTCTAATCTTCCACAAATGTACAGCCCCCCCATTATGGGTTTAACAAGTAACCTGCCTGCATTCAACATAGAAGCCCATCTTACACCACACACTCATATATTCACACTCTCTCTCTCTCTCTCTCTCTTTAAAAGAATACCTTTAATGAAATCTCTGGATCTCACTGTCTCTCTCTCTCCCCGATCACTCACTCACTCACTCACTCACTCACTCACTCACTCACTCACTCACTCACTCACTCACTCACTCACTCACTCACTCACTCACTCACTCACTCACTCACTCACTCACTCACACACACCACATACACACACAAACACACACTGCTCCCACACTTGTTATCCAAAGACAGTGCTGTAGTGTGTATGCTTTTCTGTACGCTCTCATGCCTGTGGTCCTGTAATAAGGGAGATAACACTAGTGTGAATAGACATTGTGTTTGGTTCTTCTTTGAACGGGCATGACCTTTCTTCGCTGCAGGACAACCAACTTCCTCATAATGATGACTTAAAGGCAAAGTTCAGGATTTTACAACTTAATGTTTAGATGGTTCCTCACTCTGAAAGTAGTCTATGGGCCAAGATAAACTGTTATAGTTTGGTTTTCTTTAACAGTTGAACGACTGTGCTTCAAGGGACCCCCCTTTCATGCTAATGAGCAGTCATTCTGACTGAAAGATCTAACAGTGTAATTAATCAATGTCATATATGCTATCCCAAAAAGAATAATTTGGTTGTGTTTGTGAATGTCCAAAAATGAGAGGAATTGCAAAAAAAATCGAATTAATGTAACATAAATACTGATGTAGTTTTTTTTCTTGAGATGTAGGGTCTACTCTCTCAGTGATGACATGTTGTGCTGATAATTGGCCTGTAGCATTGTCACCAGCTTGTTCCATCCAAACGGTGCCGTCCCTTCCTCTCTCCTCTCTCACTGTTTCATTTGGTGGTGGTGCGGGCACTGGCTCAGTACGCACCGTTATGGCTTTTTTTGTGCTTAAGCCTCAGAAGTGTAGGTTTTAGGCTGAGGCACAGAATCAGAAAAATCATCATCAGAGATGTCATGATTCATTTCTTCCCCACCATCTGAGTCGGTTTCATTCAGATTTTCTTTACAAGGTGCAGCATGGGCACCCATCCGTCTTGGTCTTTTTGCTATTGTAAATTATGCATGCTCTCGCTGTGTACTCCAAATAGGCCAGATTAGACTGATAAGACTGCTTGAATTCTGTGGACTGATACAGGGTACCTACCATTTTGAGATGATAATTTTTGTCATCTTTTTTTTATTTCACCATTATGTAACCAGGTAGGCCAGTTGAGAACAAGTTCCCATTTACAACTGCGACCTGGCCAAGATAAAACAAAGCAGCGCGACACAAACAACAACACAGAGTTACAGATGGAATAAACAAACGTACAGTCAATAACACAATAGAAAAAAAAGAGTATATATACAGTGTGTGCAAATGGCGTGAGGAGGTAAGGCAATAAATATGCCATAGTAGCGAAGTAATTACAATTTAGCAAATTCACACTGGAGTGATAGATGTGCAGATGATGATGTGCAAGTAGAAATACTGGTGTGCAAAAGAGCAAAAATGTCCATAAAAACAATATGATGATGTAGGAAGATTGGATGGGCTATGTACAGCTGCAGCGATCGATAAGCTGCTCAGATAGCGGATGCTTAAAGTTAGTGAGGGAGATATAAGTCTCCAACTTCAGCGATGGAGCGCGTGCTACGGGTGGGTGTTGTTATGGTGACCAGTGAGCTGAGATAAGGCGGAGCTTTACCTAGCAAAGCCTTATAGATGACCTGGAGCCAGTGGGTCTGGCGACGAATATGTAGCGAGGGCCAGCCGACGAGAGCATACATGTCGCAGTGGTGGTGTAACGGTTTTGACTTGAGGTTATTATTTATAGGGGTGCCAGGTAGGTTGTGCCTACCAGAGAAAACATTGGTTTCTCCTTTTAGTTTGGGTGGGAATGAGTCCCATCTGGTCCGTCAAGTCTACACCAATACAAAGGACTTATGTAAAAGTCAGGATGGAAATAAACTTTTCATAAACCCTTAAAACATTGGAAAGAACTTCAAAAACAACTATATTCTGTTGCGTGGGTTGTATTAGCAACAACAATGATTACACACACACATATAATAATATCACAATGAGTTCTGGTTCCTCCAGAAATGTCCTGTACCTCGGGCCTAAAAAGAGTCCTGCCCGGTAAAGGAGTTCAGTGAACTCAGGTGACTTTTGTCACGCGATGTTTGTCCGTTCATTCCGTGTAGCGTAAACCCAGTATTAAACATACAATCAATATAACAATTACTTTACCACAGAACCTTAAAGCGGATCAACTCTTAATTAAGTCCTCAACTACCACTAACTACACAAATCACAGTATACATCACATCCAAACAAATGAAATACCGTATACAAAAATGTGGTAGTCAGTCGGTCAGTCAGACAATCCAATCCGCCAATAGATCTCCAGCGGAGAAAGGCCACGAAGAACGGAGAGGTGTAGTCCAGGGACGCGAAGAGTGGATCCGATCCTGGGTAAACTCTCTTAGGCTACAAAACACACGTTTAACGGCAACAAAACAAACGGAATAGAGAAGCTTCGGAACTGAGGGTTGAACACATCCTCATGCACGTCTCCATCACAACCCCCCTTTCGTCCAGCTGATGCTGGCTATTTAATTGGGAATTAAAGGGAAAGCGCCCTATTGGAAGGAGCTGCACTGAGACGGTTCAGAAAAATTCAGGGCCGTCACAGTGGGTAGTATATATGGGGCTTTGGTGACAAAACGGATGGCACTGTGATAGACTGCATCCAGTTTGCTGAGTAGAGTTGGAGGCTATTTTGTATATGACATCGCCAAAGTCGATTTTACGAGGGTATGTTTGGCAGCGTGAGTGAAGGAGGCTTTGTTGCGAAATAGGAAGCCGATTCTAGATTTCATTCTGGATTGGAGATGTTTAATATGTTTACAGTGTAGCCAGACACCTAGGTATTTGTCGTTGTCCAAATATTCTAAGTCATAACTGCCCAGAGTAGTGATAATAGTTGGGCGGGCGAGTGCGGGCAGCGATTGGTTGAAAAACATGCATTTAGTTTTACTAGTGTTTACTAGTTGGAGGCCATGGAAGGAGTGTTGCATGGCATTGAATCTCGTTTGGAGGTTTGTTAACACAGTGTCCAAAGAAGGGCCAGATGTATACAGAATAGTGTCGTCTGCGTAGAGGGGGGGATCAGGGATTTTTTTCCCCCACCTTTATTTAACCAGGTAGGCTAGTTGAGAACAAGTTCTCATTTACAACTGCGACCTGGCCAAGATAAAGCATAGCAGTGTGAACAGACAACACAGAGTTACACATGGAGTAAACAATTAACAAGTCAATAACACAGTAGAAAAAAAGAGAGTCTATATACATTGTGTGCAAATGGCATGAGGAGGTAGGCGAATAATTACAATTTTGCAGATTAACACTGAAGTGATAAATTATCAGATGGTCATGTACAGGTAGAGATACTGGTGTGCAAAAGAGCAGAAAAGTAAATAAATATAAACAGTATGGGGATGAGGTAGGTAGATTGGGTGGGCTATTTACAGATGGACTATGTACAGCTGCAGCGATCGGTTAGCTGCTCAGATAGCAGATGTTTGAAGTTGGTGAGGGAGATAAAAGTCTCCAACTTCAGCGATTTTTGCAATTCGTTCCAGTCACAGGCAGCAGAGAACTGGAACGAAAGGCGGCCAAATGAGGTGTTGGCTTTAGGGATGATCAGTGAGATACACCTGCTGGAGCGCGTGCTACAGGTGGGTGTTGCCATCGTGACCAGTGTACTGAGATAAGGCGGAGCTTTACCTAGCATGGACTTGTAGATGACCTGGAGCCAGTGGGTCTGGCGACAAATATGTAGCGAGAGCCAGTCGACTAGAGCATACAGGTCGCAGTGGTGGGTGGTATAAGGAGCTTTAGTAACAAAACGGACAGCACTGTGATAGACTGCATCCAGTTTGCTGAGTAGAGTATTGGAAGCTATTTTGTAGATGACATCGCCGAAGTCGAGGATCGGTAGGATAGTCAGTTTTACTAGGGTAAGTTTGGCGGCGTGAGTGAAGGAGGCTTTGTTGCGGAATAGAAAGCCAACTCTAGATTTGATTTTAGATTGGAGATGTTTGATATGAGTCTGGAAGGAGAGTTTACAGTCTAGCCAGACACCTAGGTACTTTTGATGTCCACATATTCTAGGTTGGAACCATCCAGGGTGGTGATGCTAGTCGGGCGTGCGGGTGCAGGCAGCGAACGGTTGAAAAGCATGCATTTGGTTTTACTAGCGTTTAAGAGCAGTTGGAAGCCACGGAAGGAGTGTTGTATGGCGTTGAAGCTCGTTTGGAGGTTAGATAGCACAGTGTCCAAGGAAGGGCCGGAAGTATACAGAATGGTGTCGTCTGCGTAGAGGTGGATCCGGGAATCGCCCGCAGCAAGAGCAACATCATTGATATATACAGAGAAAAGAGTCGGCCCGAGAATTGAACCCTGTGGCACCCCCATAGAGACTGCCAGGGGACCGGACAACATGCCCTCCGATTTGACACACTGCACTCTGTCTGCAAAGTAGTTGGTGAACCAGGCAAGGTAGTCATTAGAAAAACCGAGGCTACTGAGTCTGCCGATAAGAATATGGTGATTGACAGAGTCACCCGCAGCAAGAGCGACATCGTTGATATATGCAGAGAAAAGAGTCGGCCCGAGAATTGAACCCTGTGGTACCCCCATAGAAACTGCCAGAGGTCCGGACAACAGGCCCTCCGATATGACACACTGAACTCTGTCTGAGAAGTAGTTGGTGAAGCAGGCGAGGCAGTCGTTTGAGAAACCAAGGCTGTTGAGTCTGCCTATAAGAATATGGTGATTGACAGAGTCAAAAGCCTTGGCCTGGTCGATAAAGAGGGCTGCACAGTACTGTCTTTTGTTGTTGGCGGTTATGATGCCTTTTATGATACCGTTTAGTACCCTGGGCGTGGCTGATGTGCACCCGTGACTAGCTCGGAAACCAGATTGCACAGAGGAGAAGAAATGGTCAGTGATCTGTTTGTTAACTTGGCTTTTGAAGACTTTAGAAAGGCAGGGCAGGATGGATATAGATAGGTCTGTAACAGTTTGGGTCTAGAGTGTCACCCCCTTTGAGGAGGGGGATGACCGCGGCAGCGTTCCAATCTTTAGGGATCTCGGACAATACAAAATAGAGTTTGAACAGACTGGTAATAGGGGTTGCAACAATGGCGGCGGATCATTTTAGAAAGAGAGCGTCCAGATTGTCTTGCCCAGCTGATTTGTACGGTTCCAGGTTTTGCAGCTCTTTTAGAACATCTGCTATCTGGATTTGGGTGAAGGAGAAGCTGAGGAGGCTTGGGCAAGTAGCTGCGGAGGGTGCGGAGCTGTTGGCCGGATTTGGGGTAGCCAGGACGAAAGCATGGCCAGCCATAGAGAAATTCTTCTTGAAATTCTCGATTATCGAGAAACACTGTCAAAATACCAGCAACAGTGTGTGAAAACCTTGTGAAGACTTACAGAAAACGTTTGACCTCTGTCATTGCCAACAAAGGGTATATAACAAAGTATTGAGATAAACTTTTGTTATTGACCAAATACTTATTTTCCACCATAATTTGCAAATAAATTCATTAAAAATCCTACAATGTGATTTTCTGGATTTTTTTTCTCATTTTGTCTGTCATAGTTGTAGTGTGCCTATGATGAAAATTACAGGCCTCTCTCATCTTTTTAAGTGGGAGAACTTGCACAATTGGTGGCAAACTAAATACTTTTTTGCCCCACTGTATCTGTTCTTAGTTCTACATTTTTTGAAAGGGGCATGCTTATTTAAGATGGTGAGGAAATTACTTTTAAAGAACGAACAGGCACCCTCTATTGACAGGATGAGGGCAATATCCTTCCAGGATACCCGGGCCAGGTCGATTAGAAAGGCCTGCTTGCAGAAGTGTTTTAGGGAGCGTTTGACATTGATAAGGGGTGGTTGTTTGACTGCGGGCCCATAGCGGATGCAGACAATGAGGCAGTGATCGCTATCAGAATGAAAACACCTCCATTAATTTACGAACAGATAGTCAATTTGTGCCACAGTTTAGACTACTGATTGATCAGCGATATTTTGGAGATTATTTTGTTGTCAAATAACTGAAAGTGAGCGGTTGTAATCTGAATAAATGGAAAATTGCCATTCTTGAACATGGGGTGAGACAATAAGCCCTTTTAATTTTGTCTGGCTTGCCATACCAAAAAAAATTGGCATATTTTTTGCTCACATAATTTAAACAGGACGCTAGGTGTAGGCAAAACCATAAGCAAATAGGTAAACTGTGATATAACTAAAGAGTTAATCAGGGTGATTTTTCCACAAATAGACAGGTATTTTCCTTTCCATGGTAGCAAGATCTTAACTATTTTTGCTAACTTTCTATAAAAATGTATTGGAGTGAGATAATTTCAGACCATTTTATTGGTAAACTACATGGTCATGTAAAAGTTGTATTTTGTAGTGATCCAATACGTAATATATAGGTTGGAGTCATTAAAACTTGTTTTTCAACCACTCCACAATTTTCTTGTTAACAAACTATAGTTTTGGCAAGTCGGTTAGGACATCTACTTTGTGCATGACACAAATAATTTTTCCAACAATTGTTTACAGACAGATTATTTAACTTATAATTCACTGTATCACAATTCCAGTGGGTCAGAAGTTTTTATACACTAAGTTGACTGTGCCTTTTAAACAGCTTGGAAAATTCCAGAAAATGATGTCATGGCTTTAAGAAGCTTCTGTAAGGCTAATTGACAACATTTGAGACAATTGCAGGTGTACCTGTGGATGTATTTCAAGGCCTACCTTCAAACTCAGTACCTATTTGCTTGACATCATGGGAAAATCAAAAGATATCAGCCGACCTCAGAAAACAAATTGTAGACCTCCACAAGTCCGGTTCATCCTTGGGAGCAATTTCCAAATGCCTGAAGGTACATGTCACGACTTCCGCCAAAGTCGGCTCCTCACCTTGTTCGGCCGGCGTTCGGCGGTCGACTTCACCGGCTTTCTAGCCATCGCCTCTCCATTTTTCATTGGTCCATTTGTTTTGTCTTGTTCCCTGCACACCTGGTTTTCATTCCCCAATCACACTGCATGTATTTATTCCTCTGTTCCCCCTCATGTCTTTGTGTGAAATTGTTTGTGTTATGTGTTCATTGTTGACGCGCGAGACTGGTTTGCTTTTTCCGTGTTGTTCACGAATATGTTTTTTGTTAAACATCAATTATTGTTACTGTTTTGCGCGTTTTGCACTTTTGCCTATGGGCTGGAGGTTTTGACGCAGTTGTGTCCGTCTGTTGGTTTCTTCTGCCTCAATAAAGTGTACTCCTGTTCACAACTCTCTGCTCTCCTGCACCTGACTTCACTACCAGTATGCACACACCTGACAGTACCATGTTCATCTGTACAAACAATAGTACGCAAGTATAAACACCATGGGAACACGCAGCCGTCATACCGCTCAGGAAGGAGACGCGCTCTGTCTCCTAGAGATGAACGTACTTTGGTGTGAAAAGTGCAAATCAATCCCAGAACAACAACAAAGGACCTTGTGAAGATGCTGGAGGAAACAGGTACAAAAGTATCTATATCCACAGTGAAACGAGTCCTATATCAACATAACCTGAAAGGCCACTCAGCAAGGAAGAAGCCACTGCTCCAAAACCGCCATAAAAACGCCAGACTACGGTTTGCAACTGCACATGGGGACAAAGATCATACTTTTTGGAGAAATGTCCTCTGGTCTGATGAAACAAAAATAGAACTGTTTGGCCATAATGACCATCGTTATGTTTGGAGGAAAAAAGGGGTATGCTTGCAAGCCGTAGAACACCATCCCAACCGTGAAGCACAGTGGTGGCAGCATCATGTTGTGGGGGTGCTTTGCTGCAGGAGGGATTGGTGCACGTCACAAAATAGATGGCATCATGAGGAGGAAAATTATGTGGATATATTGAAGCAACATCTCAAGACATCAGTCAGGAAGTTAAAGCTTGGTCGCAAATGGGTCTTCCAAATGCACAGTGACCCCAAGCATACTTCCAAAGTTGTGGCGAAATGGCTTAAGGACAGCAAAGTTAAGGTATTGGACTGACCATCACAAAGCCCTGACCTCAATCCTATAGAACATTTGTGGGCAGAACTGAAAAAGCATGTGTGAGCAAGGATGCCGACAAACCTGACTCAGTTACACCTGCTCTGTCAGGAGGAATGGACCACAATTCACCCACCTTATTGTGGGAAGCGTGTGGAATGCTACCTGAAACATTTGACTGAAGTTAAACAATTTAAAGGCAATACTATCAAATATTAATTGAGTGTATGTAAACCTCTGATACACTGGGAATGTGATGAAAGAAATAAAACCTGAAATAAATCTTTCTCTCTACTATTATTCTGACATGTCACATTCTTAAAATAAAGTTGTGATCCTAACTGACCTAAGAACTCGAAATTTTTACTAGGATTAAATGTCAGCAATTGTGAAAATCTGAGTTTAAATGTATTTGGCTAAGGTGCATGTAAACTTCCAACTTCAACTTGTGTAAGTAAAATCAAATCAAGCTTTCAACACACATCTGATTATTCATTATGAATCGTATTTATTTCTGGTCTGTGAGAATATCTAAGGGGCTTTCATATAATTATAATGCAGGGTTAATAATAATAATAATCGTTAGCTCTCGGAACTCATTTAGAGGCGGCTTCTATCTTCAATATGCTTTAAATGGTTTATTATCCAAATGTTTAAAGTGTGTGTGGGCGACGGAGAGAATGCATTTGACTGTTTTTAATATTAGGGCTGTCAAGAGGAACAGAAAATTGTGTGTCAATTCATAAACCATGTGCCATGGAATCGGTACATCGAAAATCTCTTCCCAAATATTTTGCAATCTATATGGCACAGCTGTGAATTTTACGAACAGTCAATTTGTGCCACAGTTTAGACTACAGATAAAAAAAACTCCCCCTTGTGATAGTGTGGTGCAATGACAGAATGCCACCATCTACCACTAACGGCCATGGCATAAGCTCAAAACTTCTAAAGGAAGAACCACTGTATATACCTTTCAGAATATTTCCCCTAATGTTATTAGCCTACCTCCAGTAAGTTCTGTCCTTATCTTCTTAATTCTAATGACATTCTTGAATAATATATGACTAGAATTGTATGCAAAAGGCTTTCACTTCTCAACACGAAGATTGAATGGTTATGGGGGTCTGAATAAATATCTGCTATAGCCTACCGCCATCGCCTTTTTGCTCCTCTTTCAAACTACCCATGAGTTCTATTGGCTGCTGTATTTAACATTCAGCAAAAAAATAGGTTACGCCCATTTTTTAATAGTCTATTAGAATAAGAAATGCAACAAAAAAAAGAATGTCCAGTAAGCAATTCTAGTCTAGTTTTTCCTGCATGGGACTCCCAAGAGCTAAGAACATTTAAGGAGGGGCCAGCGGAGCACAGGTGCTTGCGTATTGCGCAAGATACAGAGGCTACAGATTAGAAGCATATAATGCATAACCCATCAATAATTAGCTAAATATAAGGCTAATACAGCATAGAATGTATTAACTGAAAGGAGGTAGGGTAGGACATTTATAGATAGGGCTATATATCAATCTAGAACAGGATTATCTATTTTGGATGCAATTTGAATGGAGTTGATGGAGAGAGAGAAGGACTGCGAGAGTGCAATGCTATTCGAGTGATAGGCTGTTTTAAAACTCTGCAGCTACAATTTTAAAAATGCATCATCTTTACCATTAAAACACAAGGTGAACCCCGAAAGCCAGATGGAGATGATGAAATTAGACACGCAATCTGTCTTTATATTACTGTAGCATATGCTATGCTACATCAAATGTAGGCCTACCAGATGAAATGAATACTCTAAGTCTGCATGCATTGTGAACTACGCTCCATACCGAGATGGGCTGTCTGTCCCCACCTTGAGTGTTGATTCATCATGCAGAAACCAGATTTAGACATCACATATAGCCTAATTTAACAGTTCCATTTCACACCATGCTGTTCATATGAATAAGTTATTATAAATGTACCAGTACTCACAGTTATCCCAGGAAAAGGGAGTGGCTTTATTGGTCACTATAAACGTGTTTAGCAGATGTTATTGAGGGTGTAGCGAAATGCTTTTGTTTCTAGCTCCAACAGTGCAGTAATATCTAACAAATAATATCTAACAATTTCACAACAATACACACAAATCCAAAGTGAAGGAAAGGAATTAAGAATATGTAAATATTTGGATGAGCAATGTCGGAGCGGCATAGACTAAGATACAGCAGAATATAATACAATATATACATATGAGATGAAGTGGCTTAGAAGTGTGGTTAAAGTTAGTGTTATGGTTAGGTTAAAATCAGATTTTATGACATTGTGGATGTGCCAGCTAGTGACCATAGCTAGTAACCGGGTTCCCGCCATACAACGCTAGTTAAGATGTGGTTGGAAAAACTCAAACTGGTACCCAGGGTTGGGTAGATTCGTTTCTAAATGTAATCAGTTACTAGTTACCTGTCCAAAAATGTAGTCAGTAACATAACTTTTGATTTACCAAAGCTCAGTAACGTAATCAATTTACTTCCAGTTACTTTTATACCTCTTCCCCCTAAGAGGCGCAGGTTCGCGTTTTTCATCTTGAATCTTGTTCTGGAGTGTGGTCACTAGCTGGCACATCCACGAATGTCATAAAATCTCATTTTTTAACCTTAATCCTAACCTTAACCACACTTCTAAGCCTAATGCCTAACGCTAAACTTAAAATGAAGCCAAAAAAAAGAAAACATTTTTGTTTTCATTAATTGTTACAATATAGCCCATTTTTCCACCATCTAGTGGAAATCGCTCAGTTCTGCCACAAGGACAAGACTCACCCCAATAAATGTCAACCTGCTTAAGAGGCATCAGAAGAAGACAATAATGAACATTACCAATTGAAGTACATCTGTTGAGGGATAAATCAATGTTAGAGTTTACATAGCTGGCCATAAATGGTGTTGCATTTCATCTTATGGGTTGGTTATGTTCTAACCCATTGTTTTCTACTACAGATAATAATACGATTAGGTTATATCTTTACATAAAGAAACAGAGTCTGTTAAATGTTCAGTCATTCCAATAATAAGACCCCTTGATATTCAAGGAAATGTGGAAATATAGATTAGCCAAATTGTTTTACCTGAGCATAACCCCACAACGGAGGACTTATTAGCCTATTCTGTTGTTCATGATTTTGTTGTCATTAAGCACTGATTGGACTCATTTCTTCGAGTTGAAAAATAAATGCTGCTCTCGGAATGGCATGCTACCGAGTACTACCGAAAGTGCTATTGTATTTGCATGTGAAAAATGTATGTCATATGCTGCATTTGCTACAGGCCTATATATTGTTTATGTAACGGATGTGAAACGGCTAGCTTAGTTAGCGGTGTGCGCGAAATAGCGTTTCAATCGGTTACTTGCTCTGAGACCTTGAAGTAGTAGTTCCCCTTGCTCTGCAAGGGCCGTGGCTTTTGTGGAGCGATGGGTAACGATGCTTCGTGGGTGACTGTTGTTGATGTGTGCAGAAGGTCCCTGGTTCGCGCCCGGGTATGGGCGAGGGGACGGTTTAAAAAATTATACTGTTACATTGATGCTGTTGACCCGGATTACTGGTTGCTGCGGAAAAAGGAGGAAGGTCAAAAGGGGGGTGAGTGTAACGGATGTGAAACGGCTAGCTTAGTTAGCGGTGTGCGCTAAATAGCGTTTCAATTGGTTACGTCACTTACTCTGAGACCTTGAAGTAGTAGTTCCCCTTGCTCGGCTTTTGTGGAGCGATGGGTAACGATGCTTCGAGGGTGACTGTTGTCGTTGTGTGCAGAAGGTCCCTGGTTCGCGCCTGGGTATGGGCGAGGGGACGGTTTAAAATTATACTGTTACATTTACATTTTTGTTGGTGTCACTATAATATCGCAATAATTTGCAGGTGTTACGTCTATCAAAGGCGTGCGAGTTAGAGCATGTGTCCATTCCCACTGGGCAAAAACTGGTTGAATCAGCATTATTTACATGTCATTCCAACCAAACAATTCAACGTGATGATATTGAATCAACATGGGAAACTGACTGAATTTGCAAAAAGGCAAGAACGTAAGGGGATTTAGTCCTTTTTTCACCCGACTTTTAACCTAAATGCAATGGCATGGTGAATTATTTGGTTGGTTTGACATTGAATTCACGTTAGTTGACAACTTAACCAAATATAAATGAAAACTAGAAGTTGAACTGACGTCAGTGGATTAGGCCTATAAAAAAAAATATTCAGCATTAATTAGATTGAGCAATAAAATCCCAATTTGTGGTCTTCTTAAATTTAACTGGTTTTCGACAGAATATAGCACAATACCACGGGGAGGTTAGAAGGGACGAACTCCCTCAAACTTGTTATAGGCAGGGATCCGCACTATGCAGCTGTTGCAAGAGGCGGCAGGTAGCCTTGTGGTTAGAGCGTTGGGCCAGTAACCGAAAGGTTGCTGGTTGAATCCCTGAGCTAACAAGGTAAAAACAAGCACAGTAGTGCACACCAAGCCAACACCTGCTAGCCCACAACAATTCCTATACAGGCTAGCCCACACCAATCCCATGTAAGTCCAACATGGGCTAGCCTACACCAGTCCAACACAGGCTAGCGCACATAAACCCAACACGGAATAGCCTACACCAACCCACCACAGGCTAGCCCACACCAAGCCCAATGTGGGTTAGCCCGCACCAAGCTCACACCAGCCTGACACGGGTTAGCCTAGAATAGCCAAACACAGGCTATCCCTTATCAGCCCTACACAAGCCAGCCCACACCAAGCCCAGTTAGAGGCAGGTGCTCATTCGAATGTTTGGGGGGCGTGGTTTGCACACAGTTCTTTTTGTGCAGCCGTTACTGTGAATGTCAATCCAGTTTTAGTATTGTGTGATCCCCATTTGTTAAAATGTTGAATAGTTCAACAGTTTCTTTTGTAAAAAAAATATATGTAAGGAACAACTTGGTTGTCTTTCTAATATAATGTATCAAATTCCCTAAATATCAATTTTTCTCACTCTCTCTCTCTCTCTGTCTGTTAGTATCACATGGGGTCTGTGCTCTGGCATTACAAGTGAACGTGGTGCCTGTGATTACTGTTGCCATGGTTTCACTCACACACATTCTGATCTGGAATGTCTGAATGGATTAGGTTTCCATGGTTACTGGACCAAATTCACACTGTCATATCTGTTTTGTGTTATACTGTTGTATGTGTGTGTTTGTGTGTGTGTGTGTGCATGTGTGTGTGCGTGTGTGTGTGCATGTGTGTGTGCGTGTGTGTGTGTGTGTGTGTGTGTGTGTGTGTGTGTGTGTGTGTGTGTGTGTGTGTGTGTGTGTGTGTGTGTGTGTGTGTGTGTGTGTTAGAGCACAGATATATAAATATGTGTATTGTAAGAGTGTGTGTTGTGTGTGTTGTTAGGTCAACCAGGAGAATGTGGTGAAGGTGGGCCACAGGCAGGTGGTCAACATGATCCGTCATGCAGGGAACAGCCTCATCATCAAAGTGGTAACGGTCAGCAGGAATATGGACCCTGAGGACACCGCACGCAAAAAAGGTACTACGCCACTTTATGCTATGCTAGAAAAAGGTACACACCACCTCAGTAGCAGCACAATGCTGCCCCAACAACCAATACTCATGCGAAAACGCTAAATGGATGTTGGGTGTTGAAATGTGCCAATAAAGGCCAAATTCCTAATGAATTATTCTGTCTCTGCCTCTCTCTCTCTCTATCTCTCTCCATCTCACTCTTTCTCTTAGCCCCCCCACCGCCAAAGAGAGCCCCCACAACCGCCCTGTCTATGCGCTCCAAGTCTATGACCTCTGAACTGGAAGAACTAGGTAAGGAGCAAGCTGATAGGCTCTCACAAAGGAGTTACTGAGACGAGCCTCTTTAACCACGCCCTCTTTTCGATCTTTCCCTTCTGTCCCTATTGGTTTGTTATTTATCTGCCATTAGTGGAAGTCAGTAAAGGTAAGGAGTGGAGCTGAACATACAGTATGTAGCATACTGGTGTGGGAAGGGCATCTAATATTCAACATATTCAACATGCTGATTCATTGACATTTTATTCATCTTTTGAACCTGAAGCTAAGCTGTAGTGTCAAGCCCATTGGTTCAAACCAAAACATCCTGTTAATTATGTTAACCATGTATTGTTTTAGATTGTCATATTTTTTGCTATTATTTATTACGGATTTCTCACAGTGATTTGCTGCGTCATTGCACGAGGAGCGGTCGTTTGTGAAAATACCTCCACAGATCATTTACTTTGCTTAACTACCATGGAAACGAGTATCTGGCTAGTTGTAAAGATGGCATTAGAGTTGCATTAGCGTCTTCGAGTTAGAAAGACAGACACGGTTGTGTGTGTGTGTGTGTGTGTGTGTGTGTGTGTGTGTGTGTGTGTGTGTGTGTGTGTGTGTGTGTGTGTGTGTGTGTGTGTGTGTGTGTGTGTGTGTGTGTGTGTGTGTGTGTGTGTGTGTGTGTGTGTGTGTGTGTGTGTGTGTGTGTGTGTGTGTGTATATCTGCATGTGTGTGGGTGTGTGTCTGCGTTTGTGAGTGTGTGTATGCAAGTGTGTATGGATGTATGTGTGGTGGGCTAAGATCTCATTTGAGGGCCCTTGTGTTGAATGGGAACACAGTGTGATGGTAATGTGTTCTGACAGAGGGAACAGTCAGCGCTTCTGAGACGGGTTGCTTTAGAAAACTGGTGAGAGGAGGATGAACTGGTGGGCAGCTAGGGACGCACGCTACGCTATAGCACCACCCTGCTAACTCAGCTAGGGGAAAGGGAAACAGAGAAAGAAGAGGAGGAGGAGAAGAGAGAGCTCAAATACAAGGAATTGGGAGAAAGTGAGAAACAGAGAGGGAAATGGGAGGGAACCAGGGAGAGAGAAAAGAGAGAGAGAGGAGACCGGGAGGAAAGACAGGGAGAGAGATAGAGAGAAACAGAGAGAGGGTCAATGGGGATGAAACTTGTGGTGTTAATTTTGGCCGCTATTTTAAGATGTAGTTTTAGTCTTAGTCACATTTTAGTCATACAACATTTTTTTGTTATGAAAAATATATTTTGCTGAATTTTAGATGGTACTGTTAGCAGTTGATGTTATTATTCAATAACACGAACCCCTAAGCAAATCAGGGGGAGAGGAATAGATTTATTTGAAAAGCACAAATCATAGATGTTCTGCTAGGAGGTAGATGATAGATGTTCATTCCCCCTGTCCACAGCTTTTCTCCACAGAGAAACAGGATGTCATTTATAACCCCCCACCCTAGCCTGGGTTGACTTCCATCATGTGCACTTTCAGATCATCTCGTCCAACTAGATCTACTATCCACTTGTATACCTTAGCTGGCAACATTGATATTGTGGCAGATTGCCATTCATAATTAACCATATAGACCATGGGTGAGCAAACCTTTTGCTCGAGGGCCACATTTTGAAATTCAACGGAGGGGGGGACCAATTGTTTGTTAAAATCAATTTGCGGGGGCCTCCCGAGTGGCGCAGCGGTCTAAGGCACTGCATCAAAGTGCTTGAGGTGTCACTACAGACCCGGGTTTGATCCCAGGCTGTGTCACAGCTGGCCGTGACTGGGAGACCCATGAGGCGGTGCACAATTGGCCCAGTGTCGGTTTTGGCAGGCTGAGATTTCCTTGTCCCATCACGCTCTAGCGACTCCTGTGGCTGGCCTGGCACATGGATACTGACACAGTCGCCAGGTGTATGGTGTTCCCTCCGACACATTGGTGCAGTTGCCTTCCAGGTTAAGCGAGCAGTGTATCAAGAAGCAGTGCGGCTTGGCAGGGTCGTCTTTTCGGAGGACGCGTGGCTCTTGACCTTCACCTCTCCCGAGTCCGTACGGGAGTTGCAGCGATGGTACAAGGCTGTAACTACCAATTGGATACCACGGAATTGGGGAGAAAAAAAGGGTAAAAAAAATGTATGTGTGTATATATATATATATTTTTTTTTTATTTTTTAATTTTTTAAAAATATATAAATTATATCTTGTGGGCCGGATTGAAGCGCCCGGCAGGCAGTACTTTGCCCCCCCTTGATATAGACCATAAATCCTTGGCTACAGGTTAATTAAACAATTTACATCTCAAATGTATTCCCCAGGGGGTAAATAACAGCAGTTTCCTTGAAGGGGCTAGAATTTGAGCATTTACAAAAATACCAGAAGTATTATTGTACTCCTAATATTCAACATATAGCATTAGTTTTTCCCTTTGGAAAAAAGCAACCATGACTCGCATTTGGGGAACGTGGCGTAAGAGCTGCAGCACAAGATGAATGAATAACAGTGCCCATGGGAAAAATAGAGCTTTTGATGTGATCAAAGCAAAAATAGCCTACATGAAAGTAAGAGAGAGAGTAAACATTGTTTCTAGTTGAGGGTAGTTACAAGTCAAGTGTCCTGGCTTCTCATCAGTTCATAAGATTGACTGGGAGAGCCAGGCAGATCAGCTCAATCGGACCTGCCAACTGAAAGATGTCAATTCTGTCAATGAGAGGATTGGATGAAATATTATAGATGCATGCATGCTTAGGATTGGACAAAACAGATAACAATTGACTTCATGTCAAATGAAATGTCCATTACTCTCGTGTGGAATTCTGGTTTCTTCACATTTTCATCGGCTAAAATGAAAAGTAACTTGTTGTAGTTTTTTTCCCAGGGCCTCGTCTCGTTATTGTCATAGTTTTTGTCTGGAAAAATAGGTAGTTGACAAGTGTTTTTCATCATAGTTATTGTTGACGAAATTAGCACTGTGTGCAAGGTAGGAAACAGGAGAAACACTTAATACATCAATAACACTACTGAACGACCACAGTGGGAGGAAAGGAAGAGAGAGATTGAGATAGAGGGAGCAGATAAATGAAGGGAGAGGGGAAAGGCTGGGAATAAATCAAATCAAATCAAAATCAAATCACATTTTATTTGTCACATACACATTTGCAGATGTTAATATTTTTGTTCTGTTCACAATGCAGTAATAACCAACAAGAATCTAACTGAATTTCCAAAACTACTGTCTTATACACAGTGTAAGGGGATAAAGCTATGTCAAAGGATATATTGAGTGATGGTACCACGTAGATGGTTCTACAGTATATCCAGCTGTTTTAAACAAAGTGGCATAGTTAAAGTGGCTAGTGATACATGTATTTAAGGTTTGTCATATTGTACAGTTTGCGTATGCATATGAGATGAATAATTAGGGTAAGTAACATTATATAAGGTAGCATTGTTTAAAGTGGCTTGATATATTTACATAATTTCCCATGATCCCATTATTAAAGTGGCTGGAGTTGGGTCAGTCAATGTATTGATCAAATCAAATCAAATGTATTTGTCAAGCATACAGTCTCTCGGTCCCAGCTTTGATGCACCTTACTGACCTCGCCTTCTGGATGATAGCGGGGTGAACAGGCAGTGGCTCGGGTGGTTGATGTCCTTGATGATCTTTATGTCCTTCCTGTAACAATGCAGTAATGTCCTGGAGGGCAAGTAATCTAACCTCAACCCTCTGGAGAGCCTTCCAAAACTACTGTCTTATACAGCCCGCCAGTGTAAGGGGATCTGTAGAATATGTACATTTGGTGACAAGATATCTCCTGATGAATGAGTGATGGTACGGGTCTGTGTGAGCCAATTCAGTTTGTCTGTGATGGTATGCCGAGGAACTTAAAACTTGCTACCCTATCCATACTGTTCCATCGATGAGTATGTTCCCTCTGACAACAATCATCTCCTTAGTTTTGTTGAACGTTGAGTGTGAGGTTATTTTCCTGACTCCACACTCCGAGGGCCCTCACTTCCTCCCTGTAGGCCGTCTCGTCGTTGTTGGTAATCACCTACCACTGTTGTGTCGTCCGCAAACTTGATGATTGAGTTGAGGCGTGCAGTCGATGAATAGGGAGTACAGGAGAGGGCTACGTATGCCCCGTATGAGATCAGAAGATAACCACCTGGGGGCGGCCCGTAAAGTCAGTACCCATAAGGTAGCATTGTTTAAAGTGGCTAGTGATGAATGCAGAGCTTACATAATTTCAGCATTCTCACATAGGTATTCCTCTTGTCCAGATGGGTTAGGGCAGTGTGCAGTGTGGTTGAGATTGCATCGTCTGTGGACCTATTTGGGCGGTAAGCAAATTGGAGTGGGTCTAGGGTGTCAGGTAGGGTGGAGGTGATATGGTCCTTGACTAGTCTCTCAAAGCACTTCATGATGACGGAAGTGAGTGCTACGGGCGGTAGTCGTTTAGCTCAGTTAACTTAGCTTTCTTGGGAACAGGAACAATGGTGGCCCTCTTGAAGCATGTGGGAACAGCAGACTGGTATAGGGATTGATTGAATATGTCCGTAAACACACCGGCCAGCTGGTCTGCGCATGCTCTGAGGGCGCGGCTGGGGATGCCGTCTGGGCCTGCAGCCTTGCGAGGGTTAACACGTTTAAATGTCTTACTCACCTCGGCTGCAGTGAAGGAGAGACCGCATGTTTTCGTTGCAGGCCGTGTCAGTGGCACTGTATTGTCCTCAAAGCGGGCAAAAAAGAGAGAAGAGGAGACGGGAAGAGAAAGAGGGAGATTTTTTTGAACTGAAAGTGTCAGGCCAGTTTCACTTTTACAGTACGTCCCTGATCTCAGTTGACACATGCATGAATTCTACTACTAATTTAGATATTCATTGCTATTTTAATACCGTCTTTTCTTTGCTGTATCGGTTAGAAAATGTCATAAAGTTCTCTATCTCTATGGCTGCTCATTACAAATTCGGTATTTTGCTTTTCATGCTTATACATTTACAAAAGGTATGTGGACTCCTGCTCGTCAAACATCTCATTCCAAAATCATGGGCATTAATATGGAGTTGGTCCCCCCTTTGCTGCTATAACAGCCTCCATTCTTCTGGGAAGGCTTTCCTCTAGATGTTGGAACATTGCTGCGGAGACTTGCTTCCATTCAGCCACAAGAGCATTAGTGAGGTCGGTTACTGATGTTGGTCGATTAGGCATGGCTCGCAGTCGGCGTTCCAATTCATCCCCAAGGTGTTAGATGGAGTGCAGGCTCTGTGCAGGCCAGTCAAATTCTTTCACACCGATCTCAACAAACCATTTCTCTATGGACCTCGCTTTGTGCACAGGGGCATTGTCATGCTGAAACAGGAAAGGGTCTTCGCTAAACTGTTGCCACAAAGTTGGAAGCACAGAATCGTCTAGAATATCATTGTATGCAGTAGCGTTAAGATTCCCCTATACTGGAACTAAGGGGCCTAGCCCGAACCATGAAACAGCCCCAGACCATTATTCCTCCTCCACCAAACTTTACAGTTTGCACTATGCATTCGGGTAGATAGCGTTCTCCTGGTATCCAACAAACCCAGTTTCATCCATCGGACTGCCAGATGGTGAAGTGTGATTCAACACTCCAGAAAACACGTTCCACTGTTCCAGAGTCCAATGGCGGCGGACTTTACACCACTCCAACTGACGCTTGGCATTGCGCATGGTGACCTTAGGCTTGTGTGTGGCTGCTTGGCCATGGAAACCCATTTCATGAAGCGCCCGACGAACAGTTATTGTGCTGACGTTGCTTCCAGAGGCAGTTTGAAACTCGGTAGTGAGTGTTGCAAGCGAGGTGTTGGGTGGTCCTTTGCATGGGGTGATGTAGGTTTCAGTCTTCCAGATAGATGACACAGACACAGGAAACTTGGTATAAAACTCTAGTAACAAAATGCAATTGCAGACAAAGATTCACATACAGAATACCTCAATAGTCTATAGTAAAGATCTGTGTGGCGAAACAGGAGACATCCCTCCTTATACTAGTTGGTGTGGACAATCTACCGTCAATCATACCTTAACATTGTTGCATTGGATTAGATACAAAGTATCTAAGATGAGAAAAACATGTCTAGACTGTGGTTTCTCACTCTACTTTCTCGGCCTTGAGGCTGCGTGACTCAGCAGGTGCAGGCAGTTCTCAGCCTGAGAACTAAAGCACTACATCTCCATTCCCCAGTACTTTTCCATCATTGCGCATTGCAAGTATACAAAGGTCATCACATATATACAGTAATCATGGCATTGGTGTAGCCCCACACCCGACCCCCAGGGTAACCCCCAACAAAGGACAGTCAATTTTTACACGCTACGTGCTTCAGCAATCAGTGGTCCTGCCCGTTCTGTGAGCTTGTATGGCCTACCACTTAGTGGCTGAGCCGTTGTTGCTCCTAGACGATTCCACGTCACAATAACAGCACTTACAGTTAACTGGGGCAGCTCTAGCAAGGCAGAAATTTGACGAACTGACTTGTTGGAAAGATGGCATTCTACTGCAAATGTTTATGTGCTCGATTTTATACACCTGTCAGCAACGGGTTTGGCTGAAATAGCCAAATCCACTCATTTGAAGATGTGTCCACATACTTTTGGCCATGTTGTGTACTTTTCATCAGACCCGGGTCAAATACACATATCAAATACAGAACACTCTTTCTCTATCCCTCCCAAGCCACACTAAGGAAAAAGAAAGGTGGTAAGTTACGTAGGCATGCTTCACACAAAGTACAGTATGTTGGATGGATGACTTGAGCACTAACCCACAAATCACTGACTTGTATGGCTTGGTTTTATTGACTGTATTAACAATCTTTTTTATTATATTTACAAAGTGGTTTGTTTCATTTACAAATGTGTTTTCCCCCTGAGAAAGATACCTACTCAGTATGTCATTGTCTGGTAATATTTGCATGATAAAGTCAGTACAACAAGCAGGGTTGGGGTCAGTTCCATTCAAATTCCGGGCAATAGACCCAGTCGGTATTAAATAGAACGTAGCGATCCTGTCCGACTGTGGGGAAAACAACCTGTGGATAACTAGGTTACCCCATTCAAACCAATTTAGTTGTTGTCTGCTTGTTTTAGTTCATTCCAAAACTACATTTAAGAAAAGTACGACATGTCTGAAGATTATTTTTCAACATTGCCTCCTCTCTAGCGTTCTCACTACTTACACCATGCCCCCAAACGTCCGTGTGCACCTTCGTGCGCAAATTGATTTTGTCCCCCCACACCAAATGCGATCACGACACGCAGGTTGAAATATCAAAACCAACTCTGAACCAATTATATTAATTTGGGGACAGGTCTAAAAGCATTAAACATGTATGGCAATTTAGCTCGCTAGCTTGCAGTTGCTAGCTAATTTGTCCTATTTAGCTAGCTTGCTGTTGCTTGCTAATTTGTCCTGGGATATAAACGTTGAGTTGTTATTTTACCTGAAATTCACAAGTTCCTCTACTCCGAAAATTAAATTAATCTGCACATAAAACAGTCAACCGAGTCGTTTCTAGTCATCTCTCCTCCTTCCAGGCTTTTTCTTCTTTGGACTTTATATCACGGTTCGCATCTCACTTTCATAATAAGGTATATTACCACAAGCGACCGACCGACCTCAGTTCATCTTTCAATCACCCACGTGCGTATAACCAATGAGGAGATGGCATGTGGGTATATATGCTTCCATAAACCAATGAGGAGACGGGAGAGCCAGGACTTGCATCGCGTTCAGCATCACAAATAGAACTTCTATTTTAGCGCACGCGAGCAATGTGGGTGCAATGATTGAATAACATGTATGTGTACATTTATTTTGCAACACGATACGAGCGGTGTGGTCAGCACGCGACAGGAGCGGTGTGGTCAGCACGCGACAGGAGCGGTGTGGTCAGCATGTTAGAAAAACTTCCATCATGCACCTTTTCATGACGATGCTGCTAGCTACCAACCGGATCATTAAGCTAGCCAAGATCAACAACACAAACAAACGGACTATACAGCTACAAGTAGTGGGTGGAATTACAAACAGACTGTACTAAACAAGTTAAATGTCTTACCTGTGATTCAATGTTTTTCACACATAGCCTACTTGGACACCGCGTCTCCACATTTCCCGCTCTCCTACACCGAATAGCCTGAAGCCACAGGGCTCTTCTCGTAGGCTTTATTTCCCTATGTGGGAGCATTGCGAACCGTAGGTCGGCATTTTTAACCTGGCTACATGTACTGTACATTGAACAACACAGCAGCTTTTCAGCATGTTCTGTTATTTCTGTATAACAAAAAATCCACATTGAAGTTGCCTCTTTTACAATGGGGGTCAATGGGAAAGAATTCTGTTTTTCCCCAATTTGTGGCCGTGGTCGAGGGTAATTCCTTATTATTACGTGAATACCGACTGTGACTATTCAAAAAGTAAACGAAATTCCAATTCGGAATATCAGTGCACTTCCGGAATTGACTGGAAATTAAATGGAATTGACCCCAACCCTGACAACAAGTACTGTAACTTACAGTAAGTAGTAAGTTGATTTGTCATTGAATGTAATTGTTTGCACCAATGAGAATGCATGATTTTATTCCAGTCTAATCTCTGTGCATACTGAATGGACATCAGACTCAATAATGTGACACCATGGTATTGAATTTCAAACATTGCTTATGTCAGACGCATCGTCACATAGGTGAAATGTTGAACTTTGGTTTATTCAGGTAACTCATGAACTATTAAATGGATAGTTCACCCCAAAATCAAAGTTTGTCAGAGGTTTTCACATCTCAAAACTAGTCTGTAAAAACTGGAGTTCTTGCCATCTGTTTTGTTGATCCTGCAACATGAATTATAATAAATCTGTAGGCTTCAATCCTATATGATTAGAAAAGTTGGCAACAGATTGGCAATAATGTTATATAGCAGGATCTACACAGCATAACAGATTGCATGGGATAAGGATGAAATTGGAGTGGTTTTTAATGAAGTGGCATCAGTAACTGAATCTATACACATCATGCCTCAGAAAATAGCCAGATAGAAGAAGTCACCCATAGTTTCAGAATATATGTGTATGTCTGTATGATTCTGTGTGTGTGTGCGTGTGTTAGAGGTTGTTAGTAATCTAAGTCCAGGTTAAGGCTGATTCCACTCTCTTCCCTCTGTGTGTAGATGGTCAGAAGAAGAGGATATGTTTTCAAGTCACTCTAAGTACAGTAACATCTCCAAATGCATGGAGGCTTTCCAAAAACAAATACAACTAAATATTACATAATATAAGTTTAAAGGCTTGCACGGCTTCCAAGGCTGGCCTCTTACCAAAATTACATGTTTTTATTTGTATTTTATTGTGTTCATTCTTTCTCTGTTTCAGCCAAAATTTAGTTTGTAAACTGAGGAAGGGTTCATGAAAATGACTGGCTTGCAACCGCATTTGGCCCGTGACATTTTTAGGATTAAAGAAGTCCCGCCTAATTTACCCTGTCACTCATAGGGGGTGGGGTTTGTTTTGCAGATAAAGTGGACGAGGTGTCACCTTCCCAGAATGCCGTGGACACGAAGGTGGCCACCATTAAGCCACGCCCCTCCAGCCGCTGTTTGATCACGCCTACTGACATGAATGTGAGTTACTCCACACAGTATAATACATGCCATTTAGCAGACGTTTCTATCTAAAGCATGGTATTGATTAATACTCTAATCCTACCCAACTCTGGTTTACAGTCCATGTACGACCGCCAGGGGGGTGTGGCAGTGGTACCATCCACCATGCCAGGCAGTCCTAGAAGGGGGGCATTCCTGGGCATACTTGCCAAGGGTGGCACCATGAGGAGACAGAAGTCCATAGGTGTGTGTCTAATGTATGGCCCCACTTTACCACGATTACCGTTTCCAGAGAGTAACTGGCTTCATTAAGTGTGATGTGAACAAAATAGAGTGATCCACTTGCCAAATTGTGCTCTGAGGCGACAGTATTATTACCCATACACTGAAACCACAGTCTATGATGAAGCAATAGTATTTCATAGAAACTAATTCTATCCATGTTCCATCCAATTCATCACGCCACTCAGAGCCAATGATAGCCCAAAGGCAGGTCTGTGTGTTATGACTGCGCTAGCTTCAGTAGCTAGTAACTTCAGTATATGCAGTAGCTTGAGCATACTTTGTAATATTTGGAACATAGAAGGCAATCCTCACACCTGACCCATAGACAACTTTCTAAAACTGATTACAGAATTTAAAAAGTTAAGTGAACTCTCCAAAAAATTTATCTCGATAAGAAAGATGAAATGGAATAGAATCACACATGTACAATTGACAGATCTCTCTTTCTCGCCATCTCTCATTCTCTCACTTTATTTCTCCCTCTCAGGTATAACAGAAGAGGAGAAGACGCTCCTCACCCCTCCCCCACTCAAGTTCACCCGCAGCCTCTCCATGCCCGACACGTCCGAGGACATTCCCCCTCCCCCGGCCATCTCCCCCCCGTCTCCCCCCTCCTCCTTCAACTCTCCATCCGTCTCCCCCACGCCACGGGGCTTAGGCGCCAACCGACCGGGCCTCACCCTCAACTCCGCTGGAAAATGTTCCAACACTACTATCCTTGGCAACCGCACAGTAGATGTAGGGACGCTAAGGCGAGGTTATCACCGCCAGAGCTCAGAACAGTACGATAGTAGAAGTAGAGGACGGGCACCCGTGCCCGAGAACCCATACTCAGAGGTGGGCAACAAGGCGCTGTACGTGCCTGCCAAGCCGGCGAGGAGGAAGGGCATGCTGGTCAAGCAGCCCAATGTGGAGGACAGCCCAGAGAAGACCTGTTGTGCCCTGCCCTCAGATGACATTTCCATGCCGACCACACCAACTGAGAGGACCTTCTCATCCATTCCCATCCCTACCATCATCGTCAAGGAGCCGTCCACCAGTAGCAGTGGAAAGAGCAGCCAGGGCAGCAGTATTGAGATCGAGCCCACCACGCCCGAACACCCACCCTTAACGCCCGGGGCAGGGGGTAGGGGACTGAGGCCTGAAGACCCCATTGTCAACAACCCCTTCGCGGCTGCCATCGCAGGGGCAGTTAGGGACCGGGAGAAGAGGCTGGAGGCGCGGAGGAACTCGCCCGGCTTCCTCTCCACCGACATGGGGGATGAGGACTTGGGAGACCAGGCCCCGTGCCTACTCCAGTCCAAGTCTATCGATGAGGGGATGTTCAGTAATGATGAGCACCTGCAGAGGATAATGGCTCCCCCGCCGGACTCCACCCTGCTACGGTCACAAGAAGGGGGTGACCGTGGGGGTAACGTGACAGACTTCAACACCCCTGAGCCCACCCAGGTGGTGAGGGAGCCCCTGACCGCGCGTACCGGCCAGTACCCCAACCTGGACAGCCCCGTCAGTCTCCCGGCCACTCCACCCAAGACCTACAGCTCCAACGGAGGAAGGGACTACCTGCACCCCGTCACAGGTAAGGCCCTGGACCCTAGCTCGCCCCTCGCCCTGGCGCTGGCGGCCCGGGAAAGAGCCATGAAGGAGCAGACACAAACAACCATGGCGACGCAAGCCCCACCCCCTTCTCAACCTCAACCGCTCCCCAAGAGCGATGCCCCCCAGTCCCTCCCTCCCAACCCCCACAAACCTAGCCTCAATCAGCCCCTCTTCATCGATACCAAACTCCGCTCCAACACCGAGGCAAGCTTCGCTACCTCCACGACAACTCTGGGGCGAGGCAGAGTGGTAGGCCTGAGGAGACAGATGACGGAGCAGAAGTACGAGTCGGATGGAGCGAGGGAGGAGAGGCAGCAGGCGGAGCAGGATGGGAAGAGCATACAGATCGACATTGTGAACACGTCACAACCGCAGAAAGCTGCTGGGCTGCTGATGGTGCACACCAAAAACAGCCCAGAGGAGGAAGACAGGGGGCAGGAGAATACACCAGCCCAGGACAACAGCATCCCCAGTGAACTGAGAGACCCCAACCAGCCAAAACCCCCCACCAACAGCCACAATTCCATGCCCCTGCCCCCTTTGCCACGGGGAAAGAGCATCACGGCTGGGGGGTCGGTGGACGAGCCAATCAAGCTGCCCTTCCGCATGCCCCCTCCCCCACTGGCCTCGGTGGACATCGAGGAGGTGGAGGAGTTTGTCTTCTCCGAGCCCCTGCCGCCACCGCTGGAGTTCGCCAACAGCATCGACATCCCTGAGGACCAGGCAACGGCCATCGCTGAGTTGCTCAAGCAACGAGACCAAGAGAGACGCAACGGTATGGGGGACAGGGGGCCAAATCCACCCCCATACTACACCCACGCCCCGTCCCCTGTCGGCCAGTTCCGACGGGGAAGCGGGATGTCCAATTGCGTGCCCCCACCCTCCTATCCCCCTCCGCCCCCCAACGGTGGCTTTGAGCAAGGTGTCACTGACTCAGGCATCGAGGAGGTAGACAGTCGCAGCAGTGGAGACCCCCGTATGGAGACTACCAGCACAATTTCCACAGTTTCCAGCATCTCTATACTGTCGTCGGAGGGCGGGTACAACAGCGCCCTGGAGAACACTTCTATGGTCTATACTGATGGCCAGGCTTACCTCGATGACCGACCCCCCGTTCCCCCCAAGCCCAAAAACAAGCCCATCATCAACAAGAACACTGCACTTTACCACGACGTCCTCATGGAGGAATCCCTGGACTCCTTCGGGGCGCCCCCTCCTGTCCCTCCTCCTCCACCCGGGTCCATGTCCCCCCCGAATCTTCCCAGGACTCCCACCCATCGGTCGTCCAAGCTGTGGGGCGAGCCCCCGGAGCTCAGGAGCCCACCCACGTCCGACCCCAAGGCCACGGTTATCAACGAGTTGAGCTCCATCTTATCACAGATGTACCGGCCCAAACCGGGGGACTCCTTCGACTCACCCACCACAGGGGCCAGGGACAGCTTTGGAACTAGGTAACACCTAAATCTACCTTTGACCTTTAACACTTACGCTGACACATCTCCCCTTTGACCTTTAAACAAACCTCCTACCCTCCATCTCCAAAGAGCCAAGCTGCGGGCATTAAGAATATTAGATGGTCATAATCTTCTCTTTTTATATAATCATTTGCTGATCAATTATTCCCTCTAAAACAGCTAGAGAATGAGCTGATGTGTTGCTAAGACCAACCAATTGTCATTTGGGAACATAAGCCTAGCTAGCTACTTTCTTCTCTTTAAAGTGCTACTCTAGCCCAAGGATTTCCAAAATCGGTCTTCGATGTCTTCGATGTTACTACTCAGCTGATTGTAATAACCAACTCATCATCAAGCTTAGATTATTTGAATCAGGTGTGTAGTGCTGCGGGGGAATGGACAGGACCAAGTTTGCTCTAGCCCATCCTCTCATTAGTAATTCTACTTTCTGGTATATTTCCTCAGTTAGCCATAATGATGCAGTTAGGGGATACCCAAGACACCTGCTACTTGGTCATTCCACCAATAGAGTGCCTTTTGGGTACTGTAATTTGGTAAAAAAAGAAATAACTTTTTTATAAAATTTGTATTTCTAATTTTAACATTCTGTCATAAGGAGTACATGTTCAACTTCATAAAAACATCTCAATAAAACAATTTTACTAGAGTAAGTGCCAGTTCAAGTAACATGGTTGACTGTATCTGGATTAAATATTTAATCTTAAATCAACTATAAATTCTATGTGAGAATGCTATTAATTGACTACAGCTCAGCATTCAACACCATAGTGCCCTCAAAGCTCATCACTAAGCTAAGGACCCTGGGACTAAACACCTCCCTCTGCAACTGCATCCTGGACTTCCTGATGGGTCACCCCAGGTGGTAAAGGTAGGTAACAGCACATCCGCCACGCTGATCCTCAACACTGGGGCCCCTCAGGGGTGCGTGCTCAGTCCCCTCCTGTACTCCCTGTTCGCTCATGACTGCATGGCCAGGTACGACTCCAACACCATCATTAACTTTGCCGATGACACAACAGTGGTAGGCCTGATCACCGACAACAATGAGACATCCTATAGGGAGGTGGTCAGAGACCTGACCGTGTGGTGCCAGGACAACAACCTCTCCCTCAACGTAAACAAGACGAAGGAGATGATTGTGGACTACAGGAAAAGGAGGACCGAGCACGCCCCCATTCTCATCGACGGGGCTGTCGAGCAGGTTGAGAGCTTCAAGTTCCTTGGTGTCCACATCACCAACAAACTATCATGGTCCAAGTACACCAAGACAGCTGCTAGGCAAACGACCCCAAGGCACTACAGACGGTAGTGCGTACGGCCCAGTACATCACTGGGGCCAAGCTTCCTGTCATCCAGGACCTGTTTACCATGCGGTGTCAGAGGAAAGCCATAAAAGTTGTCATTATTATTTTTCACTTTATTTATTTAGTAAATATTTTCTTAACTCTTTCTTGAACTGCATTGTTGGTTACGTCGAGCCATCCCGGATCCGGGATCGTGACTACAGCCTCAAGCCCATTACCATAACGCAACGTTAACTATTTATGAAAATCGCAAATGAAATGAAATCAATATGCTAGCTCTCAAGCTTAGCCTTTTGTTAACAACACTGTCATCTCAGATTTTCAAAAATATGCTTCTCAACCATAGCAAAACAAGCATTTGTGTAACAGTATTGATAGCTATTGCAGGCTAGCGTAGCATTTAGTGTTAGCATTCAGCAGGCAACATTTTCACAAAAACCAGAAAAGCATTCAAATAAAATCATTTACCTTTGAAGAACTTCGGATGTTTTCAATGAGGAGACTCTCAGTTAGATAGCAAATGTTCAGTTTTTCCTGAAAGATGACTGCGTGCAGCTTGTAGATTACGCAGCAATTTCAACAAAGGACATCGGGCGGACACCTGGTAAATGTAGTCTCTTATGGCCAATCTTCCAATGATATGCCTACAAATACGTCACAATGCTGCAGACACCTTGGAGAAACGATAGAAAGGGCAGGCTCATTCCTGGCGCTTTCACAGCCATATAAGGAGACAATGGAAAACAGAGCCTCAAAAATTCTGCTCATTTCCTGTTTGAAGTTTCATCTTGATTTCGCCTGTAGTATCAGTTCTGGGGCACTCACAGATAATATCTTTGCAGTTTTGGAAACGTCAGAGTGTTTTCTTTCCAAAGCTGTCAATTATATGCATAGTCGAGCATCTTTTCGTGACAAAATATTGCGCTTAAAACGGGCACTTTTTTTATCCAATAATGAAATAGCACCCCCATAGCTTCAAGAGGTTAAGAGTTTTTAAGTAAGCATTTCACGATAAGGTGTTGTACCTGTTGTATTCAGCACATGTGACAAATACAATTGTATTTTATTTTATACTAAGCCTTCTGCCACCATTACATCAACTACGGCATCAACCTTATTGGCAATGGCCAGAGCTCCTGATGGCACAGCATGTTTATGCTTCCTCCTCAATAAGACCATTGCAAACTCAATATTTCTGCCCATTTGACAACTTGGCTAGTGCCCCTTTATGGAGGTCCAACATAACATACACACCTACAGCACACCTATAGCATATAGATAATGTCAGAGACTTAGCTAGCATTGTGGCTATAGTTAGCCATAGCTATCATTGTAGTTAGCACATAGCTAGTGTGACATTGTAGCTAACGTTAAATGCTCAATTCAGAGGACTTAGCTAGTATTGCAGCTGAAACCATCTATAACAGTGCACAACAAAAATAATTTTGCTTGCATTGGGCTAAAGCTAACCATATCAGTAGATATAGTAGATAAGGTAGTTCCATGAAAAGAGTCCCTTTTGAGTCCCTTTTGATATTTTAAGTAGAACGTTTGAACCAATATTGAATTTTAAAATCTTGTTATATTAAATAAAGTGCCCTTTAATATAAACCACACAGAGAATTCAATACGTCTGATTTATAATATAAATCAGCATTGTCCACCATCATGTTTTTCCGACTTCTAGGAAGATTTTAACCCACTTAACCCCCCCAAAAAATGTTTTGTGGTAGAAAACTGAATGCTGGAAATGTGTTTACAATTTAATTTATTGCATTCAATTGCCCCTTCCTGTTGTGCATATCAAGCTCCCCTTCCCCCTGTAACAAAGGGATTTTTCCAGTCAAATCAAATATCCTTTGTCTTGCTAATGTTGAGGGAGAGGTTGTTATCATGGCACCACACTGCCAGGTCTCTGACCCCCTCCCAATAAGCTGTCTCATCGTTGTTGGTGATCAGGCCTATTTCATCAACTATCAGGCCTATTTCATCAACACTGTTGTGTTGTCAGCAAACGTGATGATGGTGTTGGAGTCGTGCTTGGCCATGCAGTCATGGGTGAACAGGCAGTACAAGGGATGGATGGAGCACGCACCCCTGAGGAGCCCCAGTGTTGAGGATCAGCATGGCAGATGTGTTGTTGCCTACCGTTACCACCTGGGGGCGGCCTGTCAGGCGGGAAAGGGCAGTATGGAGTACAATAGAGATTGCATCATCTGTGGATCTTTGGGGTGGTATGCAAATTGGAGTGGGTCTAGGGTTTCTGGGATAACGAAGTTGATGTGAGCCATGATCAGCCTTTCAAAGCACTTCATGGCTACAGATGTGAGTGCAGGTTACCTTGGTGTTCTTGGGCACAGTGACTATGCTGGTCTGCAGACTCGGTCAAGGACTGGTTGAAAATGTCAGTGAAGACACTTGCCAGTTGGTCAGAGCATGCTCGGAGTACACATCTTGCTAATCCTTCTGGCCCTGCGACCTTGTGAATGTTAAACTGTGTAAAGGTCTTACTTAGAATGGCTAAGGAGAGCGTGATCACACAGTCGTCCGGAATAGCTGGTGCTCTCATGTATGCTTCAGTGTTGCTTGCCTCGAAGCGCGCATATAAATAATTTAGCTCATCTGGTAGGCTCGCGTTACTGGGCAGCTCGCGGCTGTGCTTCCCTTTGTAGTCTGTAATAGTTTCTGTAATAGAATCCCAGAACATATTCCAGTCTGTGCTAGCAAAACAGTCCTGTCGCTTGGCATCTGCATCATCTGACCACTTCCGCATTGAGCGAGTCACTGGTACTTCCGGCTTTAGTTTTTGTTTGTAAGCAGGAATCAGGAGGATAGAGATATGGTCAGATTTGCCAAATGGAGGTCGAGGGAGAGCTTTGTATGCGTTGTGTGTGGAGTAAAGGTGGTCTAGAGTTTTTTCCCTCTGGTTGCATATGTAACATGCTTGTTCAAATTACGGATTTAAGTTTCCCTGCGTTAAAGTCCCAGGCCACTAGGAGCGCAGCCTATGTATGGATGAGCATTTTCTTGTCCACGTGACTTAAGAGGTCCAGACAACTTTTTGCTAAAGAATACAGTGATGAGTAATATACAGTGATGAGTAATCCTGTGATAAAATGAAGGGCACTATATGAAAAACGGCATCCAGAGGTTTAATAGTAGAGGCAGCTGCACTTTGATAAATAGTATCCACATAATCAAGAACATTTGAAGGTTGACTGCACAATCGCCTAGAGAGAGACAAGATATTTTTCTGTTACCTCTGAGAATGTCATTAAAATACATTTCAATTCAAGAAGCTGTATTTATATATTGGCGTGTGTTAGGTTTTTATTTTGACAGATAATACAAGAGGGTTCCATGTAGCTTTGAGGTCTTTCTGGGAACTGTTGGGTCTAATAGATTAATGAGTCCTCAGTGTTTGACTATGGAATGTGTTTGAGCCAGAAGGGAGAGAGTGGCCTATATAGCTACCTGGTTGGGGGGAGGGGACGATCCACCAGCCTAGTGAGTTACTTCTCCAGTGTTTGTATTTTTTGTTTTTTTAGATCAGCTTTAATATTGCAGATATACTGTGGCTTTTACCAATGTAATTGTCTGCATCATTTCCAATCGCCCATATATATTTTTTGGTGTATATACAGTATTATTATTATATTATACCAGTCAAAGGTTTGGACACACCTACTCATTCAAGGGTTTTTCTTTATTTGTACTATTTTCTACATTGTAGAATAATAGTGAAAACATAAACTATGAAATAACTAGTATGGAATCATGAAGTAACTAAAAAAGTGTTAAACAAATCAAAATATATTTTATATTTTACATTCTTCAAAGTTGCTTTGATGACAGCTTTGCATTCTCTCAACTAGCTTCATAAGTGTGCATAGCTTCATCACCTGGAATGCATTTCAATTGACAGGTGTGCCTTGTTAAAAGTTAATTTGTGGAATTTCTTTCCTTCTTAATGCGTTTGAGCCAATCAGTTGTGTTGTGACACAAGGTGTGGTTTTCAGAAGATAGCCCTATTTGGTAAAAGACCAAGTCCATATTATGGCAAGAACATCTCAAATAAGCAAAGAGAAATGACAGTCCATCATTACTTTAAGACATGAAGGTCAGTTAAGAATATTGCTTGGGCCAAGAAACACGAGCAATGGACATTAGACCGGTGGAAATCTTTCCTTTCGTCTGATAATTCCAAGTTTGAGATTTTTGGTTCCAACTGCCGTGTCTTTGTGAGACGCAGAGTAGGTGAACGGATGATCTCCACATGTGTATTTCCCACCATAAAGCATTGAGGAGGTGTGATGGTGTGGGGTGCTTTGCTGGTGGCACTGTCTGTGATTTATTTAGAGTTCAAGGCAGGCTTAACCAGCATACGCCATCGCATAAGGTTTGTGCTTAGTGGGACTATTGTTTGTTTTTCAACAGGACAATGATCCAAAACACACCTCCAGGCTGTGTAAGGGCTATTTGACCAAGCAAAGTGATGGGGTGCTGCATCAGATGACTTGGCCTCCACAATTACCCGACCTCAACCCAATTGAGATGGTTTGGGATAAGTTGGACCACGGAGTGAAGGAAAAGCAGCCAACAAGTTCTCAATATGTGGGAACTCCTTCAAGATTGTTGGAAAAGCATTCCTCATGAAGCTGGTTGAGAGAAGGCAAAGGCAAAGGGTGGCTACTTTGAAGAATCTAAAATGTAAAATATATTTTGATTTGTTTAACACTTTCTTGGTAACTACATGATTCCATATGTGCTATTTCATAGTTTTACTATTATTATTTAATGTTTTTATTTTTTATTTCACCTTTATTTAACCAGGTAGGCCAGTTGAGAACAAGTTCTCATTTACAACTGCGACCTGGCCAAGATAAAGCAAAGCAGTGCAACAAAAACAACACATAGTTACACATAAACAGATGGACAATCAATAACACAATAGAAAAAATATATGTACAGTGTGTGCAAATGTAGAAGAGTAGGGAAGTATGTTTCTAAATAGGCCAAGGAGGCAAAATAATTGCAATTTAGCATTAACACTGGCGTGATAGATGTGCAGATGATGATGTGCAAGTCGAGATACTGGGGTGCAATGGAGCAAGAGGATAAGTAACAAAATGGGGATGAGGTAGTTGGGTGTGCTATTTACAGATTGGCTGTGTACAGGTACAGTGATCGGTAAGCTGCGCTGACAGCTGATGCTTAAAGTTAGAGAGGGAGATAAAATACTCAAGCTTCAGTGATTTTTGCAATTCGTTCCAGTCACTGGCAGCAGAGAACTGGAAGGAAAGGCGGCCGAAGGAAGTGTTGGCTTTGGGGGTAACCAGTGAAATATAAAATCAAATAAAATTTTATTGGTCTGCTGGAGCGCGTGCTACGGGTGGGTGTTGTTATGGTGACCAGTGAGCTGAGATAAGGTAGGACTTTACCAAGCATAGACTTATAGATGACATGGAGCCAGTGGGTTTGGGGACGAATATGTAGTGAGAGGCAGACAACGAGAGCATACAGGTCGCAGTGGTGGGTAGTATATGGGGCTTTGGTGACAAAACAGATAGCACTGTGATAGACTACATCCAGTTTGTTGTAGGCTATTTTGTAAATGACATCGCCGAAGTCAAGGATCGGTAGGGTAGTCAGTTTTACGAGGGTATGTTTGGCAGCATGAGTGAAGGAGGCTTTGTTGTGAAATAGGAAGCCAATTCTAGATTTAATGTTGGATTGGAGATGCTTAATGTGAGCCTGGAATGAGAGTTTACATTCTAACCAGACACCTAGGTATTTGTAGTTGTCCACATATTCTAAGTCAGAACCGTCCCAAGTAGTGATGCTAGTCGAGCGGGAGGGTGTGGCAGCAATCAGTTGAAGAGCATGCACTTAGTTTTACTTGCATTTAAAAGCAGTTGGAGGCCTCGGAAGGAGTGTTTTATGGCAATGTAGAAAATAGTAGAAATAAATAAAATCCTTGAATGTATATATATACTGTAGCCTGTAGCTCAGGCCCTGAAGCAAGGATATGCATATTGTTGGTACCATTTGAAAGGAAACACTTTGACGTTTGTGGAAATGTTAAAGCAATGTAGGAGAATATAACACATTAGATCTGGTAAAAGATAATACCAAGAAGAATATTTTTTTTTTTTGTACCATCTTTCAAATGCATGAGAAAGGCCATAATGTATTATGCCAGCCCAGGTGCAATTTAGATTTTGGCCACTAGATGGCATCAGTGTATGTGCAACCTTTTAGAATGATCCATTGCATTTCTGTCCAAAATGTTGTATCAAGACTGCCCAAATGTGCCTAATTGGTTTATTAATAACTTTTCATTTTCAAAACTGTGCACTCTCCTCAAACAATAGCATGGTATTATTTCACTGTAATAGCTACTGTATATTGGGCAGTACAGTTGGATTTACAAGAATTTAAGCTTTCTGCCAATATCAGATATGTCCATGTCCTGGGAAATTGTCTTGTTACTTACAACCTCATGCTAATCACATTAGCCTATATTAGCTCAACCGTCCCGCAGGGGACCCACCATTAAATTAAACTGGTATAATTTTTTATTTGTCACAAATTTCTTTAACCAACTTTGGTCTTTATTGCAAGGTCGACAAACAAGTTCCTTACCTTCTCCACCTTCCACTTGCCTCCTCCATTTTTGCGTTAATGCTGCAATCAGTTGGTTGTAATTATGGATAGAGCAGACATTTCCATATATTTTTGCTAACTGCATGTGTGACATAACTCCACCAGTCCTATTTATGATCTAATTTAGATTATACAGTTGTCTTTTTTCATTCAATTTTATATTTTTTTTATCAATTAGTATATTTGAGTTTAACCACAGTATTTGTTTTAATATTTGTTCTGTCGTTTCTGGTGGATTAAAGTGAAATTCCAACCAGCTTTCTATGGCTTGTTTTTAAAATAGCAGTATTTTGGAGATTATTTATTTTTCAAATAATGGAAAGTGAGAGGTTGTAATCTGAATAAAGGGAAAAAGGCCATTCTTACTAATCTGCTAGAGAACCAGTTTGGATTTAAGTATAGCTTTTGTATAACTGAAGCCTTTAGTGAAAGGTCAAATGCTCTAATATTTTATAATTTCTGCCCTCCGAGTTCATATTCATTATATAAATATGCCTGTTTAATTTTGTCTGGCATGCTGTTCCTAATAAAGTGTAATATATTTTGCTCATATAATTTTAAAAAACAAGTCATTAGGTGGCCACAAGTAAATAGGTAAACTGTGATATGACTAAAGAGATAATCAGGGTGATTTTTCCACAGTCAGATATTGTCCTTTCCATGGTAGCAATATTTGATCTATTTTTGCTAACTTTTTATTCAAATGTATTTTCGTGAGATTATCTATTTATTTCAGGATATAAATACTTCTCCAGTGTTTGCAGATCTGTTTGTTAACTAGGCCTATCCCTCCAATGGACTGACCAGAGCTTCCTTCCACTATATTGCTTACAGCTGGTTCACCACATATCTGCAAACACAGAAGAGATAAAGGCTAAGGAAAGGTTGGAGGTGAGGGAAGAGTCAGGTATATGGGACTGGCGTATTCTATACATTTCAAGCTAATTTGAATAAGTTGGACCAATGATATTGACCGAGTTTTCCATAAAACTTGTTTCAATTCATTACATAGTGTAGGTTAAAGGGAAAGATGGCACTGTACTGTATAGTACAGCCTGAGGGAAGGAGATAGATCATATAGAACACTTGAAGTGAGGAAGCGTGTGAGGGATTAGGTAGCAGAAGGGGCAAGGTGCCCTGTAGCTGAGCACATGGAGCAGATGGATATGAAAGAGAGGGTGGCCTATATTATCAGTCCCTCTCTGTCTCAGTCTCTGGCCTTCCATCTCTCTTTATGTCTCTGTAGCTTTCTCTCTCTGTCTGTTTCTTTTTGTCTCAGTTTCTCTCCCCCCTCTCTGACTTAGACAGGTTCATAAGAAACAGTCTCTCCGTCTTAAGCACTCAGCACAGCAGAAGCAGCCCAGATGAACGCCACTACATGAAGGATTTGCTCTTTCTCCTTTTTAGCATTCTTACATTTTCCCCTTCACTTTATCCCCGTCTTTTAGGTTCACAGATTAGTGCGCCAGCGAACGAATGGGGTTGCCTAGCAACGAGTTGATGAGAGCAGCCTTGAGGCCCGCTGGAGTGATGTCAGTCCGATTATAGTGTGGGGGGTGGGTGGGGCTAACCCTCAGTAGAGTTCAGTGTCATCACAGTGTGCACATCCACATCATGTGCAACATCCTTTGCTAGGCCACGGTTACATAACATTTCAGAGTGGGTGATTGTGTGTGTGATTGCATGCAGGCATGCGTGCATGTGTGAGGGTGTGTGGTGAGATGGAGAAAGAGTCTCATGACTTTTTTTGTGTGTGCATTCGTGTGTATATGCGTGTGTTCAGTACAGTATATCTACAATGGTTCAATTCACTGCACTAAGTTGAAGCATCCAGTACTAACTCTGTAGAAAATGGCTCAGATGATGTTGTGTATGATCTCTAATGACACAGTCAAAGACGACTCATTTATATACAGTAAAACCATTCAGCTTCTGGGCTGTTATATCTACTATGGAAGGTTGGAGCGATAGCTTGGTCATTAAACTCGATAAGCAAGTCAGAAGGTATCATTTCTGCTTCCATTGCTGGACAACGTTTGGTGTGTATGTGTGCAATGTGTGGTCCAGGGTATGTTTTGCTCTGTCGCAGTTGGGTATTGATACCCTCATCCCTCTCCCACCTCATCAGCCTGATGGTATTGATTGCGATCACAGGTCTAACATTGTTCCGTTAGAAATGGATCAGTGTGTCAGATAACGAAGCATCAACTTTTATTATGCAAAGCTGCTCAAGTGCATTCACAGTATATGTGAAATAGACCCGACTATGACTATTAGAGGAAATTACGAGATTCGACCTCTGATCTGTGAAGTGAATTTTTAGTGTCCCATCTTCACAAGAAGGTTATCACGTTGGAGTGAGTTGTCAGTTTAGAAGGACATATGTTCGTTCGTTATGTGTGTGTGTGTGTGTGTGTGTGTGTGTGTGTGTGTGTGTGTGTGTGTGTGTGTGTGTGTGTGTGTGTGTGTGTGTGTGTGTGTGTGTGTGTGTGTGTGTGTGTGTGTGTGTGTGTGTCTCTCCATGTGTTTTGTTGTTGTCTCATCTTTTCATGTGTCCTCTGTTTCACTCCATTCTCCTTACTCCATCACGATGACTTCATGTGGAAAAGCTGGTGCTGAAAAAACAAGCTGTAAGTTTTACCCGTGGTGCAAAGTGCTACAGGTCCAGAGGGGGGACTGGTGCTTTCACTTTGACAAATAACGCCCTTGCCCATTTCACTTCCCCTCCCTAACTTCCCTCAGGGTTATCCATATAGTACGAGGGAAAGAGGGGACAACCAACCTGGTCATCAAGGGCTGCTGTGTCTTCTGGTTTTGTCCAGACTTAGGAGTGTAATTACAGTATATTAAATTACTTCTACACATATATTCGTCAACGAATTAGCAGGCATTGCAGCCCTTCAGAGCCCGATCAGTATGGAACCACAGAAGGAAGTTTAGAGGGGGAATTGAATGAGGGTGTTAATCTGAATTGAATGGGGCATAGTTGTGTGTGTTTTTGGGGGAGGTGATGGGTTTGCCCTTTGTGTCACTGCTCTCACTTCATCCGCCTCTTCATCCATCTCCCCATCACATCACTCAATCTGGTGCTGCACAAATCTCTGTGGTCTGTAGGGGACTGATACGTACACTAGACACGACTACACTGTTCCAAAAAAAAATATTAGATTGACATTAGATTGCAAACCAGATCTAGGTTCTCTCTTCTGTCCCTCTTGTGCTGTCAAGCCCACTGCATGTTTGTGTTAGGTATATTTTTTTGTGAGTCGAGGATACTGTGATGCTGATGCCAGATGGTCAAGTGGTATTCTTCTGGAATGGACTGCTGTACATGAGAGTAATAATCACTTCATAATGATTATTCCCAGCTGAGCTGACCTCAAATACTGTATAGGCCTCGTCCTCGATATGTTGCATTGTTGTTCTATGTACAGTTCAACTACCAAAAGGCATGTTTGTATGAACGCATGCACATAGATGTACTCTCTAAACGCTCACACACACACACACACACATTCCGAGATAGAGAGTGAATCACATTAGGACATGCTCTGTGGACTTAGTGCTGCAAGCTTCCCTCTGGCCTCCGTGCAGTCTTGAGTTTTTTTTCTACATGCTCTGTTGTGTGTGTGTGTTCCTGTTTATCTGCATTCTTCTATTAAACCGAGTTATTGTTACTGTTTTGTTAGAATTCAGTGCAGCTTTTGACATTATCGATCATAGTCTGCTGCTGCGGAAACGTATGCCGTTTACACCCCCTGCTATAGGTCAGATGCCACAAAGAGGGACTTAGGAAAATAACAATTGGCTCAGAACAGTGAAGCACGGCTGACCCTTAAATGTGTGCAGAGAGCTATCATTAATAATATGCATGTCAATCTCTCATGGCTCAAAGTGGAGGAGAGATTGACTTCATCACTACTTGTTTTTGTAAGAAGTGTTGGCAAGCTGAATGCACCGAGCTGTCGGATTAAACTACTAGCACACAGCTTGGACACCCTTGCATACCCCACAAGACATGCCACCAAGTCCAGAACAGACTATGGGAGGCACACAGTACTACATGGAGCCATGACTACAATGGAACTCTATTCCACATCAGGTAACTGATGCAAGCAGTAGAATCAGATTGAATTAACAGATAAAAATACACCTTTATGGAACAGTGAGTACTGTGATGATTCACACACACAGGTACAGACACACGCACACAAACGCTAGCACATTCACTACACACACACACAGTACATTGTAATATTGTTGTATGGTGGTATTATAGATTTTATATTGTAGATATGTGGTGGTGTAATCATGTTTAATGATGTACTGTTTTATTCTTTGTATTAACAATCTCAAAAAAGTACATTTTTTTGTAATTATATTCCTCCATGTTTTACTGTGTTTAGCTCACATAATATAATAAATGTGGCCAAAACTAATGTAGGCATTAATAAATGCATTTCTATAGCTTCGAAAATATTTTTTTTAATGGTGCCAAGATGTAGTCACGGTGCTTGAACACAGCGCCTCCTACAGTCATCTAGTGTACAGTGCATTCGGGAAGTATTCAGACCCCTTGACTTTTTCCACATTTTGTTACCTTACTGCCTTATTCTAATATTGATTAAATAAAACAAAATCATCATTCTACACACCATACTCCATAAACAGGTTTTTAGACATTTTTACAAATGTATATATTTTTTAAATAAATACCTTATGTAAATAAGTATTCAGACCCTTTGCTATGAAACTCGAAAATGAGCTTCCATTGATCATCCTTGAGATGTTTCTACAACTTCATTGGAGTCCACCTGTGGTAAATTCAATTGATTGGACATAATTGGGAAAGGCACACACCTGTCTATGTAATGTCCCACAGTGCATGTCAAAGCAAACACCAAGCCATAAGGTCGAAGGAACTGTCCGTAGAGCTCCAAGACAGGATTGGGGGACGGGTACCAAAACATTTCTGCAGCATTGAAGGTCCCCAAGAAACTGTCCTCCATCATTCTTAAATGTAATAAGTTTGAAACCACAAAGACTCTTCCTACAGCTGGCTGCCTGGCCAAAATGAGCGATCGGGGGAGAAGGGCCTTGGTCAGGGAGGTGACCAAGAACCAAATGGTGACTCTAACAGAGCTCCAGAGTTCCTATGTGAAAACTTTCCAGAAGGACAAGCACCTCTGCAGCACTCAACCAATCAGGCCTGCTAGAGTGGCCAGGCGGAAGCCACTCCTCAGTAAAAGGCACATGACAGCCCATTTGGAGTTTGCGAAAAGGCACCTGAAGGACTCTCAGACCATGAGAAACAAGATTCTCTGGTCTCATGAAACCAAGATTGAACTCTTTGGCCTGAATGCCAAGCGTCACTTCTGGAGGAAACCTGGCACCATCCCTACGGTGAAGCATGGACCCATCATCATCCCCGCAGCATCATGCTGTGGGGATGTTTTTCCGCATCAGGGACTGGGAGACTAGTCAGGATCGAGGGAAAGATGAACGAAGCCAAGTACAGAGAGATCCTTGATGAAAACCTGCTCCACGACACTCAAGACCTGGGGTGAAGGTTCACCTTCCAACAGGACAGCAACCCTAAGCACACAGCCAAAACAATGCAGGAGTGGCTTTGGGATAAATTTATGAATGTCCTTGAGTGGCCCAGCCAGAGCCCGGACTTGAAACAGATCAAACATCTCTGGAGAGACCTGAAAATAGCCGTGCAGCGACGCTCCCCATCCAACCTGACAGAGCTTGAGAGCATCTGTAGATAAGAATGGGAGAAACTCCCCAAATACAGGTGTGCCAAACTTGTAGCGTCATACACAGGAAGACTCGAGGCTTTAATCGCTGCCAAAGGTGCTTCAACAAAGTACTGAGTAAAGGGTCTGAATACCTTATGTGAATGTGATATTTCAGGGGATTTTTTTATACACTTCTAAAAACCTGTTTTTGCTTTGTCATTATGGTGTATTGTGTGTAGATTGATGAGGGGAAAAAATGATGTAATACATTTTAGAATAAGCCTGTAACATAACAAAATGTAGAAAAAGTCAAGTGGTCTGAATACTTTCCGAATGAACTGTAACTAGCTACCAAGAAGCCATTTCAGGCTGTCGATCAAGTCAGAGTACCTAGCTTGTCTGTCTTAGCTGTTACGCCTGCTGACAAGGTTGACAGAATTTAGAAAAGCAAGCAATTACTAAATATACTGAATAAGACTCACATTCCTTTCAATCTTTACCCAGATTTTAGCAGAGATGCAAAGAAGCATATTTAGTTTATTTGACAAAATAACCACCAGTCAGGAGGATTCAGACAGCTCAAGTGGTATGCTTAAATATAACATATTTTTTACACAAAATGTATCATAATGATTATGGCTCTGGATTGCAGGAACAAACTTTTTCAGGTTTTTGAAAAATGCTAAATATGGACCGCCTAATTGGCAAGTAGTAGACTGTAAAATACCTGTGAAGTAAAGTATGGTTTAGGTAAAAATCCACTGACAACACTGCACCCTAGTGGCTTTTTCAAGTATTTCAGTAGAATTCAGTACTTAGAGCAGTAAGATACTTTATGTTCATGAACATGTTTATTTTGAAAGTTCTCAGCGATCCCCACTTCCACACCAAGCCTCAGCAGGTTTACCACATGTCAAGGTCAGCAAACACTACATCTGTTTTACACCAGCCAGGTCGGAACGCACACACACATATCCTGTAGTGGGGGGGTTGGTTGTGAGTCACATGTGGAGGGGGAGGAGTTTGCTTCTTGCTTGAGGTTTTTATCTGGCCAAGTTTCTCTAGGTTGCCATGGTCTTCTTTGGTTGCCATGTTCTGATCATTATGGTCTGGATTAGTTTGGTACAGCCACTCTATACCATAGTTCATCACTGTGCCATATGTATGTTAGGTTCTCATTCTCTCTTTTCTCTCTCTCCCTCTCCAGCTCTCCAGCCTCAGGAAGCCAACGGAACTCCAGCGTGTCCTTCAGCCTGCCCCCCTCCTCCTGCACACCTCCTTCCAGCCTGCCCCCTCACCTCTGCAGCCCCCCGGACACCTCGTCCCTCTCCTCGCCCCCCTGCCCCTCCTCTTTACCCCACTCTGCCTCGCCCAGCCTCAGCGACCTCTTCGGCCTGCCCACCCCACCCATGGGGAGTACGAGTGGCTTCGGCAGCATGGGCGGTAGCCTTGGTGGAGGGTCCTCGTGCGGTGGCTCACGCTCCCCCTCGCCACTGACCCTAATGCAGGCCGTAGCCACCTCGGGCAAGCCCTTTGCCTCCAAGCCCGTAGAGCTGTGGAGCAAGCTGGACGTGGCCGACTGGCTGGACAGTCTGAATTTGTCGGAGCATAAAGACGCCTTCCTGGACAACGAGATCGAGGGCGCCCACCTGCCCTCGCTGCAGAAAGAGGATCTGATTGACCTGGGGGTGACGCGGGTGGGCCACCGCATGAACATCGAGAGGGCCCTCAAAATGCTGCAGGACAGATAAAGCCAGGGGGTGTGGATTTATCTGAAACACTCTCTGTCCTACCTGTTCTCCTTTTCTGTCTGGGACGATTTAGGAATCGGCCTCTGACTCCTCCCTTCCTGCCTTGACTCTGTGGCGTGTTTGTGTTTGATCATTCCCATTCTGCTTCCCGAGTATCAGGGGATGTCGGAACCCTGAAGGAACTGCATCAATCCAGAATGGAGAAAAAGTGGGGGAAATCCTGTATCCTTTTAGGGATGCTCTTGTCACCACACTTTGGAATATTCTTGAAACGTAGCCCTCAAACACTTTGAAATACTGATAGAAATCCAACCTGGACATGTTTGGAATACTAAAAACTACAACTCCCAATTTGCTTTGGAATACTCAATACTTTTTCAAAGCTCCCACAGTGCGGGTGTTTGAAACCAGCTGAGCTGGTTGGCGCTCCTTTTCTATCTTTGCTAGAGTTTCTTCAGAGAATATTTCTTCACTAGAGTCAAACCGTGGGTTATGTTTATGGATGCATCTGACGTTGTAGAGACATTTGAAAAACATTAGAAACGAGAACCTTTGCAGAAATGTTTAGCTTAATCCTAAACCATATCACTCGCTGCGAGCAAACACAAGCACACACACACACACACACACACACACACACACACACACACACACACACACACACACACATCCGGCGATGGCCTTCTCCTGAGAGAAACATAATGATGTGTTAGTCTTTTCTAATGCATGGCTGGAGGGGCTCCACTGTAGCAGGCACCACTGTCCCCTTCACATCCCTGTTCACTGTTGAAGGTGTGTGTATTTGCGTTTTGTCAAAGACATGTTTGTGAGGTGTGTGTGCGCACGCTGTGGGAGGTTTGCTAAATGGGTTTTTAGAAAGACATGAGTGAGAGTGTAAGGCCTAGATTCAATCAAATCAAGCGTTAAGCAGTGCTAGCCGACACCCGCATAGCTGATGTTTTGGCGGTGTCGGAGGTGTAACTGTGTTGGAGCTGTCAAATCGGTGATCATTGTCACGAAGCCTCACCCATTTATTTATTGTTAGAAGTTCAAAAAGAGAAAGTGTATGCTATATATAAATCATATAGCACACAATAATACGCTCAAATTGAAAACCATGAAACCACAAAATAATTGAGGATTTCTATCAACCTAATCAAGGTGTAGACTGCATCTCACATTCCGGTGTTCGAACTTGTAAACAGGGCTGCGTGGGATTTATCTTAATGCGATTCTGTGCAGCCAATGGCAAAGTCTGTTTTAGGTATAATGCCAGGAGCCGCTTGTGGATTTGACAGCTCTAACACAGTTCCACCTCCGACACTGCCAAAACAACCCTACGCTGGTGTTGGCTGGCGCGGATCTGATATAATCTAGCCCTAAGTGTTGGCGTCATGTGTGTTTTCATCGTCTTCCACACACTTGACAGTGACCCGGACAGGAGTGGAATGCCAGACCCCTTACTCCCTACCCCCGAATCAACCAGCCTCCCTTCAGGCCTATGACAGATATAATCCACCTATCACAAGAACAATTTTCCTGCCATAATATCACGATCTCTCTCCTCTCTATTCAGCCATCTTTAATCATGTCTAATCACTGAGTGATTCCTTTCACAGATCAAACATTGTTTTTATATTAATACCAGTGTGTGCTGTTGTGTTATAGGTGAAGGTTAAAAACAATTTGTTGACAATGATTCCCGGCGAGTATTTGAAGACAACCATTTAAAGGATGAGTGCAAAGTGGGTGTTACTTTGTGATCTGTGTTGACTGTGTGCTTGTTTTTAGACAGCTAACTTATACTGTGCATTGCAGGGGCCAAGAATACCATAAATAATATAAATTCACTCAAATCTGCTGCCCAGACATTCACACTATCACCGAAGAGGATATACATTTTTTTAAATGTAAAGGAACATTTACAAAGTTTGTGTATAATCAGTGTTTGCATTGCCGATGAATCACAAAATGTATTTATTGACAAGAAGAGGTGTTAGTCCAACCTGGTGTTTCCAGAGGGAAGAAAAGAGGTGTGACACAGCAGCACCAACTGAGCAGCTATTAGAGGGGTATGGTTTGATCCAGCCAATAGGCTTTCGATTATGCATTTGGTCCCTGTTCATTTGAGAATGAGAGGGAGGGTCCTCCGTAACACTTTACTTAAGCCTGCAGGTAGAAGGCTTGCTTATCAGAAGTTATAAAGTATTATTACTACAGGCTTCAAGTAAAGTGTTACAGAGTCCTTTTCTCAAAAAAAAGTAGAGCAAGATTATCTTCCAATCAAAGCTCCCATCTGACCGCCAATCAATTGTCTCCATCCTTTTTCATGAAACACCGTTATGTCAATGTACCCAGGAAGTGTTTGGTGGCATTGATTTGAAGTAAATTGAATATATTTCTTGTTTTGAATGTGTATAAAGGAATGATTTAAAGAAAAGAGTACATCTACAGAATAATTAGATGTATAATATTTCTAAACGGTTCAGAGAGAATTTCCTATGAAAGACTATGGCCATCCACCCTCAGAACTTATTTTCTTATTTCCACTCAATCCCTGTTTTGTGTTTGGATAGTGCCTCAAATAGCTCATTATTCTCTACATAGTGCCCCATTTCTGGCCTCTCTGCCTCTGAACTAGATTAGAACTACCCCAGAATGGACTGCAAAGAGAAGTGTGGAAGCCATGTATGCCACTGTATCCCCATGACCTATATATTAGAACATATCACTACAAAAGTGAACCGTATTTTGGTGGTCATTCGAGGACATATCCCATGATTCGATCAGTTCACAGTGATGTTCTATGAACATAACCATGATTTTTTGGATTGTGTGCAATTTAGGGTCTCCTGTAGGGCAACAAGAAAAAAAGAAGCTACCTTGGTGAGATTCCTTCTTCTGTCTCCCGGTCCCTGTGTGCAACTGTATGGTAATGAAGGGAAGACAAAAGGGATGGGGGGAAACAAGGGAATACCAGGCCGACAGAAAGACTTGCAGGAGTTATAACACTGCTATAATCCATTCATTATTTAAAAAAGAATCAACAGAAGTGACATAGGAAAAAAAAGCACAGTATTTTTTATGATTTATATAGAATTCTATGGAATTTTATAAAAAAGACATTTGGAGAAAAATATTCAACTCTGAAGTGTGGTTTGCCAAAAAGTGAAGAAGAAAACAGCTATATTATATATAAATATATATTAATAGAAATTAATATCAGATTTATGAGGAAACTAAGAAGCAATATTTATACTGAATGGATATCCTTGGTTGTGTTTTTTTCCCAGTTTTAAGATGAACTATCGTTATGTATTATCACCTGTTGATATTACGAACACTGATAGATGAAGTGGACAGAAGACATTTGTCCAATCAAAATATATTTTATATACTATCCTCTGGCCATCACCTGCCTATCTTGAATATTGTAATTTTTGACAATTCCAAATCGCTTAGTCTGCATAAAATGTGTGTATAAATGACTGAAACACTTTACATTTATACATATCCTCACAGTCCACTGGATTGAAAATTGTCCTGATGACACTTTTATGCTCAACATATATAGAAATGTACAAAAAAAGATTAGTTGTGACTGTTGATTTCATGGAGAGAAAAAAAAAAACATATCACTAAAGCTAATTTATATGTGGAATAGTAGTAGTATTAAGATGCTATACAAATCATCACTGTGTGACTATAAGGCTATGCTACATAAGGACTGGCATGGCTCACTATCCCCCCTACCATCACTTCACTTACCCATCAGCAACTATTTGGATACTTTTCCTATTTTCTCTTCTTTTTTTATCTCTTTTCTTTTTTCTTTCATTCTACATAAATACCAAGACGTTTCCGTCTCTTTTGTGTATATTTGTGTTCATATTCTCTATGTTGTAATTCCTCATGCGTAGAGTCGACTATCGAATTATCAAAAATGAAAAAGAAAGAGAAGTTCCTTGTAACTGCACTCTTCCTTCCCCCAAAATCCTCAATACTTCTTGTATGGCAACCAAAAGTTACTGTAAGAAATAAATATAATATTGCACTATGGTTGTATTAATTTAATTAATTTCCTGATGTGCCTATTTTTGTGTTTGTGCTTCTTTGGATCCGTCTCGAAGGACCATGAAAAAGAGCTGCACCTCCCGGGTCCACAACAACGTATCCCAGTCATGACCCCACTGTAATGGGGGTCACGCTGCCGCTCAACAGCATAGCTTCCTTCCTCACGAGCCTTTACTACTACATGTGAACACCCTCTCACTACACAATTTGATGGCACGGGTGGTGACATTGCAAGCTGTGGAGCGGGGTTAACCAATTCACCTCAGCTAGCACTGTTTTTCTATAGTCGTTGGCAAACTGGACGTCCAATAGACGTCCAGAATAGAATAGAATAGAATATAGAATATAGAATATATTGGATATCCTTTTTTTAATTCCTTTTTTATGTGCTTGTCTCTCTGCGTATTCTCACCTTGAACTTAAGCATGGGAACCGGGTGCTATACACCTGCTATTCATTGTGGGTGGAGATGGAATAAATTAAGGTGTGGCGGAGGTGTGTCTATACGTAGATAATCCATATTATGACCTCGACTTAAATCCTTAATAATTCCACCACCTTTAAATCACAATCAAATTGTATTGGTTGCATACACATATTTAGCAGATGTTATAGCGGGTGTGGTGAAATGCTTGTGTTCCTTAGAGCTCCAAATGTGAAGTAATATCTTAACAATACACAACACACACACACATTTTTAAAAAAGCAAATAATCATGGAATTAAATAACATAGAAATATTAGGAAGAGCAATGTCGGAGTCCAGAGTGTGTCAGACCCGTTTACTTTTTCCACATTTTGTTACGTTACAGACTTATTCTAAAATTGATTAAATAGATTTATAGATCAGTCTACACACAATACCCCACAGTGACAAAAGAAAAGTTTTTTTTATCTCTTTTTTTCTTACAAATGAAAACTGAAATATCAGTATTCAAACCATTTACTCAGTACTTTGTTGAAGCACCTTTGACACCGATTACAGCCTAGGTTTTTCTTGGGTATGACGCTACAAGCTTGGCACACCTGTATTTGGGGAGTTAATTCCATTATTTTCTACAGAACCTCTGAAGCTCTGTCAAGATGGATGGGGAGCGTCTCTGCACAGCTATTTTCAGTTCTTTCCAGAGATGTTCGATCTGATTCAAGTCTGGGCTCTGACTGGGCCACTCAAGGACATTCAGAGACTTGTGCCGAAGCCAGTCCTGTGTGGTGGTTGTCCTTCTGGAAGGTTCTCCTATTTTCACAGAGGAACTCTGGAGCTCTGTTAGAGTGACCATGTGGTTCTTGGTCACCTCCCTGACCAAGGCCCTTCTCCCCCGAATGCTCGGTTTAATTGCATGGCCAGCTTTTGGAAGAGTCTTTCTGATTCCAAACTTCTTCCATTTAAGAATGATGGTGGCCACTGTGTTCTTGGGGACCTTCAATGCTTCAGAAATGTTGGTGTACCCTTCCCCAGATCTGTGCCTCGACAGCATCTTGTCTCGGACCTCGTGGCTTGGTATTTTCTCTGATATACACTGTCAACTGTGGGACCTTATATAGACAGGTGTGTGCCTTTCCAAATCATGTCCAATTAATTTAATTTATCACAGGTGGACTCCAAGTTGTAGAGACATTTCATGAATGATCAATGGAAACAGGATGACGTGAGCTCAATTTCGAGTGTCATAGAAAGGGTCTGAATACTTTTGTAAATAAGGTATTTCTGTTTTTGATTTTTTTCAAAATTTCCAAAAATGTCTAAAAACCTGTTTTCGCTTTGTCATCATGGGGTATTGTGTGTAAATTGCTGAGGATTTTTTGTTATTTAATCAATTTTAGAATAAGTCTAACGTAACAAAATGTGGAAAAAGTCAATGGGTCTGAATACTATCCGAAGTCACTGTATATACAGCACCAGCCAAAGGTTTGGACAGTACTACTCATTCAAGGGTTTTTCTTTATTTTTTACTATTTTCTACATTGTAGAATAATTGTGTAGACATCTACACTATGAAATAACACATATGTAATCATGTAGTAACTAAAACTTTTTTTTTTAATCTAAATATATTTAATATGTTATATTCTTCAAAGTAGCCACCCTTTGCCTTGATGACAGCTTTGCACACTATTGGCATTCTCTCAATTTGCTTCATGAGGAATGTTTTTCCAACAGTCTTCTCACATATGCTGAGCACTTGTTGGGTGCTTTTCCTTCACTCTGCGAACAACTCATCCCAACCATCTCGATTGGGTTGAGGTCAACCCAATCTACTTCACTCTCCTTGGTCAAATAGCTCTTACACAGCCTAGAGATGTGTTTTGGGTCATTGTCTTGTTTAAAAACAAATGATAGTCCCAGTAAGATAGGATTGCATATCACTGCAGAATGTGTGATTTGAATTTGAAATAAATCACAGACGGTGTCACCAGCAAAGCACCGCCACACCATCACACCTCCTCCTCCATGCTTCATGGTGGGAACCACACATGCGAAGATCATCCGTTCACCTACTCTGCATCTCACAAAGACATAGCGGTTGGGCACCAAAAATCTCAAATTTGGACTCAACAGACGAAAGGACAGATGTCCACCATTCTAATGTCCATTGCTCATGTTTCTTGGCACAAGCAAGTCTCTTATTATTATTGGTGTCCTTTAGTAGTGGTTTCTTTGCAGCAATTAGACCATGAAGGCCTGATTCACGAAGTCTCTTCTGAACAGTTGATGTTGAGATGTGTCTGTTACTTGAACTCTGTGAAGCATTTATTTAGACTGCAATATTGGAGGCTGGTAACTAATGCACTTTCATCATAGCGCTTGATGGTTTTTGCGACTGCTCTTGACGAAACCTTCAAAGTTCTTGAAAATTTCCGGATTGACTGACCTTCATGTCTTAAAGTAAAGATACTTATTTTCCACAATAATTTGCAAATAAATTCATAAAAAATCTTACAATGTGATTTTCTGGATTTTTTCTTTCTCATTTTGTCTGTCATACTTGAAATGTACCTATGATGAAAATTACAGGCCTCTCTCATCTTTTTAAGTGGGAGAACTTGCACAATTGGTGGCTGACTAAATACTTTTTTGCCCCACTGTATATACACTGCTCAAAAAAATAAAGGGAACACTAAAATAACACATCCTAGATCTGAATGAATGAAATGTTCTTATTAAATACTTTTTTCTCTACATAGTTGAAAGTGCTGACAACAAAATCGCACAAAAATGACCTCCTTACAACGCCTGGGCATGCTCCTGAAGAGGTGGCGGATGGTCTCCTGAGGGATCTCCTCCCAGACCTGGACTAAAGCCTCCGCCAACTCCTGGACAGTCTGTGGTGCAACGTGGCATTGGTGGATGGAGCGAGACATGGTGTCGCAGATGTGCTCAATTGGATTCAGGTCTGGGGAACGAGCGGCCCAGTCCATAGCATCAATGCCTTCCTCTTGCAGGAACTGCTGACACACTCCAGCCAAATGAGGTCTAGCATTGTCTTGCATTAGGAGGAACCCAGGGCCAACCGCACCAGCATATGGTCTCACAAGGGGTCTGAGGATCTCATCTCGGTACCTAATGGCAGTCAGGCTACCTCTGGCGAGCACATGGAGGGCTGTGCGCCCCCCCCAAAGAAATGACACCCCACACAATGACTGACCCACCGCCAAACCGGTCATGCTGGAGGATGTTGCAGGCAGCAGAACGTTCTCCACGGCGTCTCCAGACTCTGTCACGTGCTCAGTGTGAACCTGCTTTCATCTGTGAAAAGCACAGGGCGCCAGTGGCGAATTTGCCAATCTTGGTTTTCTCTGGCAAATGCCAAACGTCCTGTACGGTGTTGTGCTGTAAGCCTCCTGCTCCTCCTTGCACAAAGGCGGAGGTAGCGGTCCTGCTGCTGGGATGTTCCCCTCCTGCGGCCTCCTCCACGTCTCCTGATGTACTGGCCTGTCTCCTGGTAGCGCCTCCATGCTCTGGACACTACACTAACGGACACAGCAAACCTTCTTGCCCCAGCTCGCATTGATGTGCCATCCTGAGCCACTTGTGGTAGCATGAGACGGAGTCTACAACCCACACTAGAGTGAAAGCACCGCCAGCATTCAAAAGTGACCAAAACATCAGCCAGGAAGCATAGGAACTGAGAAGTGGTCTGTGGTCCCCACCTGCAGAACCACTATTATATTGGGGGTGTCTTGCTAATTGCCTATAATTTCCACCTGTTGTCTATTCCATTTGCACAACAGCATGTGAAATTTGTTGTCAATCAGTGTTAATTGAGCTGTTCTTGCCATTATATGGACTCTGTCTTTCACCAAATAGGGATTTTGTCACCTTTATTTAACCATGTAGGCCAGTTGAGAGCAAGTCCTCATTTAAAACTGCGACCTGGCCAAGATAAAACAAAGCAGTGTGACACAAACAACACAGAGTTACACATGGGATAAACAAACGTACAGTCAATAACACAATAGAAAAATCTATATACAGTGTGCGCAGATGTAGTAAGATTAGGAAGGTAAGGCCATAAATAGGCCATAGTGGCAAAATAATTACAAATTAGCATTAACACTGGAGTGATATATATACCAACCCTACCCTGTCACAACATAACTGATTATTTGTCACATACACATGGTTAGCAGATGTTAATGCGAGTGTAGTGAAATGCTTGTGCTTCTAGTTCCGACAATGCAGTAATAACCAACAAGTAATCTAGCTAACAACTCCAAAACTACTACCTTATAGACACAAGTGTAAGGGGATAAAGAATATGTACATAAAGATATATGAGTGAGTGATGGTACGGGGCAGCATACAGTAGATGGTATCGAGTACAGTATATACATATGAGAAGAGTATGTAGACAAAGTAAACAAAGTGGCATAGTTAAAGTGGCTAGTGATACATGTATTACATAAAGATGCAGTAGATGATATAGAGTACAGTATATACATATACATATGAGATGAATAATGTAGGGTATGTAAACATTATATTAGGTAGCATTGTTTAGAGTGACTAGTGATATATTTTACATCATTTCCCATCAATTCCCATTATTAAAGTGGCTGGAGTTGAGTCAGTGTGTTGGCAGCAGCCACTCAATGTTAGTGGTGGCTGTTTAACAGTCTGATGGCCTTGAGATAGAAGCTGTTTTTCAGTCTCTCGGTCCCAGCTTTGATGCACCTGTACTGACCTCGCCTTCTGGATGATAGCGGGGTGAACAGGCAGTGGCTCGGGTGGTTGTTGTCCTTGATGATCTTTATGGCCTTCCTGTGACATCGGGTGGTGTAGGTGTCCTGGAGGGCAGGTAGTTTTCCCCCGGTGATGCGTTGTGCAGACCTCACTACCCTCTGGAGAGCCTTACGGTTGTGGGCGGAGCAGTTGCCGTACCAGGCGGTGATACAGCCCGACAGGATGCTCTCGATTGTGCATCTGTAGAAGTTTGTGAGTGCTTTTGGTGACAAGCCGAATTTCTTCAGCCTCCTGAGGTTCACGATGCTGTCTGTGTGGGTGGACAAATTCAGTTTGTCTGTGATGTGTACGCCGAGGAACTTAAAACTTACTACCCTCTCCACTACTACCCTCTCCACTACTGTTCCATCAATGTGGATAGGGGGGTGTTCCCTCTGCTGTTTCCTGAAGTCCACAATCATCTCCTTATAGTTTTGTTGACGTTGAGTGTGAGGTTATTTTCCTGGCACCACACTCCGAGGGCCCTCACCTCCTCCCTGTAGGCCGTCTCGTCGTTGTTGGTAATCAAGCCTACCACTGTTGTGTCGTCCGCAAACTTGGGGGCGGTAGTCGTTTAGCTCAGTTACCTTAGCTTTCTTGGGAACAGGAACAATGGTGGCCCTCTTGAAGCATGTGGGAACAACAGACTGGGATAGGGATTGATTGAATATGTCCGTAAACACACCAGCCAGCTGGTCTGCGCATGCTCTGAGGGCGTGGCTGGGGATGCCGTCTGGGCCTGCAGCCTTGCGAGGGTTGACACGTTTAAATGTTTTCCTCACGTCGGCTGCAGTGAAGGAGAGTCCGCATGTTTTAGTTGCGGGCCGTGTCAGTGGCACTGTATTGTCCTCAAAGCGGGCAAAAAAGTTATTTAGTCTGCCTGGGAGCAAGACATCCTGGTCCGTGACTGGGCTGGTTTTGTTTTTGTAATCCGTGATTGACTGTAGACCCTGCCACATGCCTCTTGTGTCTGTGCCGTTGAATTGAGATTCTACTTTGTCTCTATACTGACGCTTAGCTTGTTTGATTGCCTTGCGGAGGGAATAGTTACACTGTTTGTATTCGGTCATGTTTCCGGTCACCTTGCCCTGATTAAAAGCAGTGGTTCAGGCTTTCAGTTTCAGGCGAATGCTGCCATCAATCCACGGTTTCTGGTTTGGGAATGTTTTAATCGTTGCTATGGGAACGACATCTTCAACAGCACGTTCTAATGAACTCGCTCACCGAATCAGCGTATTCGTCAATGTTGTTGTCTGACGCAATACGAAACATATCCCAGTTACATGTGTTATTTCATAGTTTTGATGTCTTCACTATTATTCTACAATGTAGAAAACAGTACAGATAAACCCTTGAATGAGTAGGTGTCCAAACTTTTGACTGGTACAGTATATAAATATATATATACTGCATGACCAAAAGTATGTGCATATCTTCCCATTGATCATCTCACAGAATTATGTCGAGGCACAGATCTGGCGAAGTGTACCAAAATATTTTATGCAGCATTGAGAAGAGCCTTGGTCAGGGAGGTGAACAAGAACCCGATGTGGTCACTGACAGAGCTTCAGAGTTGAACCAAATCAAATCAAATCAAATCAAATCACATTTTATTTGTCACATACACATGGTTAGCAGATGTTAAATGCGAGTGTAGCGAAATGCTTGTGCTTCTAGTTCCGACAATGCAGTGATAACCAACAAGTAATCTAACTAACAATTCCAAAACTACTGTCTTATACACAGTGTAAGGGGATAAGGAATATGTACATAAGGATATATGAATGAGTGATGGTACAGAGCAGCATACAGTAGATGGTATCGAGTACAGTATATACATATACATACAAAGTGGCATAGTTAAAGTGGCTAGTGATACATGTGTTACATAAGGATGCAGTCGATGATGTAGAGTACAGTATATACATATGCATATGAGATGAATAATGTAGGGTAAGTAACATTATATAAGGTAGCATTGTTTAAAGTGGCTAGTGATATATTTACATAATTCCCATCAATTCCCATTATTAAAATGGCTGGAGTTGAGTGTCAATGACAGTGTGTTGGCAGCAGCCACTCAATGTTAGTGGTGGCTGTTTAACAGTCTGATGGCCTTGAGATAGAAGCTGTTTTTCAGTCTCTCGGTCCCAGCTTTGATGCACCTGTACTGACCTCGCCTTCTGGATGATAGCGGGGTGAACAGGCAGTGGTTCGGGTGGTTGATGTCCTTGATGATCTTTATGGCCTTCCTGTAACAACGGGTGGTGTAGGTGTCCTGGAGGGCAGGTAGTTTGCCCCCGGTGATGCGTTGTGCAGACCTCACTACCCTCTGGAGAGCCTTACGGTTGAGGGCGGAGCAGTTGCCGTACCAGGCGGTGATACAGCCCGCCAGGATGCTCTCGATTGTGCATCTGTAGAAGTTTGTGAGTGCTTTTGGTGACAAGCCGAATTTCTTCAGCCTCCTGAGGTTGAATAGGCTTCGCCTTCTTCACGACGCTGTCAGTGTGAGTGGACCAATTCAGTTTGTCTGTGATGTGTATGCCGAGGAACTTAAAACTAGCTACCCTCTCCACTACTGTTCCATCGATGTGGATAGGGGGTGTTCCCTCTGCCACTCCTGAAGTCCACAATCATCTCCTTAGTTTTGTTGACGTTGAGTGTGAGGTTATTTTCCTGACACCACACTGGGCCCTTCCTCCCTGTAGGCCGTCCAATCAAGCCTACCACTGTTGTGTCTCCGCAAACTTGAGATTGAGTTGGAGGCGTTGGCCACGCAGTCGTGGGTGAACAGGGAGTTCAGAACGCACCACTTGTGGGGCCCCCGTGTTGAGGATCAGCTGTTGCACCCTCACCACCTGGGGGCGGCCCGTCAGGAAGTCCCCAGTTGCACAGGGCTCGAGACCCAGGGTCTCGAGCTTGATGAGGCTTGGAGGGTACTATGGTGTTGAATGCCGAGCTGTAGTCGATGAACAGCATTCTCACATAGGTATTCCTCTTGTCCAGGTGGGTTAAGTGTGCAGTGTGGTTGAGATTGCATCGTCTGTGGACCTATTTGGGCGGTAAGCAAATTGGAGTGGGTCTAGGGTGTCAGGTAGGGTGGAGGTGATATGGTCCTTGACTAGTCTCTCAAAGCACTTCATGATGACGGAAGTGAGTGCTACGGGCGGTAGTCGTTTAGCTCAGTTACCTTAGCTTTCTTGGGAACAGGAACAATGGTGGCCCTCTTGAAGCATGTGGGAACAGCAGACTGGTATAGGGATTGATTGAATATGTCCGTAAACACACCAGCCAGCTGGTCTGCGCATGCTCTGAGGGCGCGGCTGGGGATGCCGTCTGGGCCTGCAGCCTTGCGAGGGTTAACACGTTTAAATGTCTTACTCACCTCGGCTGCAGTGAAGGAGAGACCGCATGTTTCCGTTGCAGGCCGTGTCAGTGGCACTGTATTGTCCTCAAAGCGGGCAAAAAGTTATTTAGTCTGCCTGGGAGCAAGACATCCTGGTCCGTGACTGGGCTGGTTTTCATCTTGTAGTCCGTGATTGACTGTAGACCCTGCCACATGCCTCTTGTGTCTGTGCCGTTGAATTGAGATTCCACTTTGTCTCTGTACTGACGCTTAGCTTGTTTAATAGCCTTGCGGAGGGAATAGCTGCACTGTTTGTATTCAGTCATGTTTCCAGACACCTTGCTCTGATTAAAAGCAGTGGTTCGCGCTTTCAGTTTCACGCGAATGCTGCCATCAATCCACGGTTTCTGGTTAGGGAATGTTTTTATCGTTGCTATGGGAACGACATCTTCGAACAGCACATTCTAATGAACTCGCACACCGAATCAGCGTATTCGTCAATATTCCCATCTGACGCAATACGAAACATGTCCCAGTCCACGTGATGGAAGCAGTCTTGGAGTGTAGAGTCAGCTTGGTCTGACCAGCGTTGGACAGACCTCAGCGTGGGAGCCTCTTGTTTTAATTTCTGCCTGTAGGCAGGGATCAGCAAAATGGAGTCGTGGTCAGCTTTTCCGAAAGGGGGCGGGGCAGGGCCTTATATGCGTCGCGGAAGTTAGAGTAACAATGATCCAAGGTTTTACCACCCCTGGTTGCGCAATCGATATGCTGATAAAATTTAGGAGTCTTGTTTTCAGATTGGCTTTGTTAAAATCCCCAGCTACAATGAATGCAGCCTCCGGATAAATGTTTTCCAGTTTGCAAAGAGTTAAATAAAGTTTGTTCAGAGCCATCGATGTGTCTGCTTGGGGGGATATATACGGCTGTGATTATAATCGAAGAGAATTCTCTTGGTAATGCACATTTGATTGTGAGGAATTCTAAATCAGGTGAACAGAAGGATTTGAGTTCCTGTATGTTTCCTTCATCACACCATGTCCCGTTAGTCATGAGGCATACGCCCCCGCCACTCTTCTTACCAGAGAGATGTTTGTTTCTGTCCGCGCGATGCGTGGAGAAACCCGTTGGCTGCACCGCCCTGGATAGCTCTTCCCAGTAAGCCATGTTTCCGTAAAGCAAAGAACGTTACAGTCTCTGATGTCCCTCTGGAATGCCACCCTTGCTCGGATTTCATCAACCTTGTTGTCGAGAGACTGGACATTGGCAAGAAGAATACTGGGAAGTGGTGCGCGATGTGGCCTTTTTCGGAGTCTGACCAGAACACCGCCGCGTTTCCTCTTTTTCGTAGTCGTTTCCTTGGGTCGCTGCAAGCGATCCATTCCGTTGTCCTGTTTGTAGGCAGAGGATCCGCCTATTCTTGGTCGTACTGATGGTGAGTTGACGCTGATCTTATATTCAGTAGTTCTTCTCGACTGTATGTAATGAAACCTAAGATGACCTGGGGTACTAATGTAAGAAATAACACGTAAAAAAACAAAAAACTGCATAGTTTCCTAGGAACGCGAAGCGAGGCGGCCATCTCAGTCGGCGCCGGAAGTAAAACCAACCCACTCCTCCCTCTAATAACACTGGTCCAAGCCAAAGACAAGCCCAAGTCCCCTTCATGCTGGCAGCTAGTGGGAGGATGACTTAGGAGAGGGTGAATGAGTGCCACCTAGCCATGACCAAATTCATAGTGAAAGGCCTACACCCGTTTGCAACAGTGGAGTCCAAGGGCTTTAGGTAACAGTCTGTCAGTATATATTTAGTTGTATTCATTTTCAGGATATAGTAGTATAGAACGGTTGTATGTTAGTCCCATCACTCCACAATACACAACTCAATAATTCAATAATGATAATTCAACACATGAAAACTCCCTCCAGGAGTTACCTCAGTGACACATTAATTCCTACCTGGTATGGTGTAGAAAAGGCCAATGTGATCACTGAGCTGAAGGACGTGCCAAAGCTGGCCATCACATCAGATGGGTGGACCAGCCACTGTCAAGACTACCATCTCACTCTTACAGTGCACTACACAAGCCACGGTAGTGTAAAACAGAAGGTCCTCCACAAAACCATTGATAAATGGGCAGCCCGAATCAGAGCAGTGGTCGTGTGGTTCAAGAGATCCTCAATGCTCAAAACAGTCTTGAAGGAAAAGCAGCAGCTCCTTGGAAAGAAGCCAGTTCAATCTATTGAAGTATTATTTTGAAAATCCTACATTTAACAATTTAATTCAATATTCAAGTGTGCGGTAATTAAATGTATGTTGTTTATTGTTGCTGTTTCAGGCCTTCCGCAACACTCACTCATCCTTGATGCCAAGACCAGATGCAACTCGCTCTATCTAATGAAAGAGAGATTCATGGAGCAGTATCCAGCACCCAAGCAGCAGCCTTGGACCCACGACTGCGAAAAGCAATGACCAAATACAACCTGAACCGTCTGAAGGACGAGTACTTCCATAAGGCTGAGGAGTTTGTCCAGCTCATGAGACTCCACTATACATCCACACTGTGTGTGTCATGTGACAAGAATGCCACCTGTGGACAGATCATACCCATTTTCCAATAATTGGAAGAGCACCTCACTGTGAAGCATGAAGATATGTTTGTGGCAACCATCAAAGAGAAGGTGTAGGAGAACCTCTCCGAGCGCTATCAGGATGAGGACATTCAGGCCTTCCTGCATGAGGCCACAGTAATGGACACCAGATTTAAAGGGAGGTCGGTGAGTGACGACACCTGGGACGGGCTGAGGAAGGCAACTGTTGAGGCCAACGTGACAGGGAGCAACACCAGGGCTGTCAGAGGAGCCTGATCAGAGAGACACAGAGCACCAGCAACAGGAGGAGTCTGAAGGAGGAGAGGAAATGGAGGAGACAGTCCCTCCATTGTACAAAACAAGGAGATCCTTGGAGGAGCTGTTCTCAGAGGAGGACAGGGAGTTGAGGTTGACGATCTAACAAGCCCCCTCGTCCCTCACCCTCAGCGAGAGGTGGAGCTCTACAAAGGCCTGCCTCCCATCTCCATGGCTGAAGATCCTGTGACGTGGTGGTGGGAGAAGAGCTACTCACAAACATTGTAACAAGCTACCTCTGTGCTCAAGCGTCCTCAACCCCTAGCGAGAGGGTATTTTCGACTGCAGGGAACACAACAAGCCAGGAGAGGTCCCAAATTCTGCCAGAGAAGGGAATATGTTGATCTTTCTCCAGAAGAACTGCTAAGAACTATTAGTCCTTTTGCAGCAACCAGCATTCCATTGCGCTATACCACTATATTTTATTTTGCAGGAAAATATTGTTTTTCATTTGTTTTTACAATTCCATCATCACAACATTAGTCTAAAAGTGATTTGTTCAAAACATTGCTGTTTCTTTTGATGTAAAAAATTGTTTATTTTACATTTCAGGAAATAAAGCAATGTTAATTCTGTCCTTAATGTGTTTCGTTTTTTTTCCGTAAAAAAATAAATAATAACTGATAAGTATACCATTGAAGTACCAGATCATTAAGCAGTATCGGTAAGAGTAGTAATACCGTTAAAATCTTAGTCAAGAAGCAGTGTGGCTTGGTTGGGTTGTTTCGGGGGAAACACGGCTCCCGACCTTCGCCTCTCCCGAGCCCGTACAGGAGTCTGCGATGAGACAAGACTGTAACTACCAATTGGATACCATGAAATTGGGGAGAAAAGGGGGTAAAGTAAAATGTTTAAATATATATTTTTTAATCTAGATAATTTTTTATAATACATATACATAAATAAAATAACACCATTCTCCCATGCACTGTAATTTGCAACTTGAGAAAGAGCTAGGTAAATGAGTAATCCGTTTGGATAAGGGAATTGTAAATACAAATTACACTTGTTTTAGATATATAGTGCTTTCAGAAAGTATTCATACACCTTGACGTATTCCACATTTTTTGCGTCTTTCTCACACGTTTGCAGTTTTGCATGTTATTTTGGCATTAATACGTGTCAAAGATTAGTTTGCAAACAATGTAAAAAAAAGTAACTCTCTCCAGTGTCTGTGTTCTTTGGCCCATCTTAATCTTTTCTTTTTCTTTGCAACTCTGTCTCGAAGGCCAGCATCCCGGAGTCACCTCTTCACTGCTGACGTTGAGACTGGTGTTTTGCGGGTACTATTTAATGAAGCTGCCAGTTGAGGACTTGTTCTCAAACTAGGCACTCTAATGTACTTGTTCTCTTGCTCAGTTGTGCACTGGGGCCTCCCACTCGTCTTTCTATTAGAGCCAGTTTGCGCTGTTCTGTGAAGGGATTAGTACACAGCCGTGTACGAGACCTTCAGTTTCTTGGCAATTTCTCGCATGGAATAGACTTCCTTTCTGAGAACAAGAATAGACTGATGAGTTTCAGAAGAAAGTGCTTTGTTTCTGGCCATTTTGAGCCTGTAATCGAACCCACAAACCCAACGACTCATTGGAACACAGGAGTGATGGTTGCTGATAATGGGCCTCTGTACGCCTACGTAGATATTCCATGAAAATATCTTGTTTCCAGCTACAATAATAATTTACAACATTAACAATGTCTACACTCTAGCTCTGATCAATTTAGTTATTTTACTGGACAAAAAACAAACAAAAAAGTGCTTTTCTTTCAAAAACAAGGACATCTCTAAGTGACGCCAAACTTTTGAACAGTAGTGTATATTGAAGTATCGTTGATCGAGATTATGGGGAAATTATCAGATCAAATGTGAGAACACAACAGTTCACCTGATACAAGACTAAAGTTTGATACATTTCTATGGCACAGACCCGATTTGTCCTTCCGAAAAATGTATCAACCCCCGACAAAGGTCAATTTATTTTAATCCACATAATAATCAAGTCAACCTTACAATAGGTCATGATTTATATTATTCCAAAAGAAAGACACATATACAGTATTTGTTCATCAACATCTTTATGCTTTCGTTAATAAAATAATTATAAACAGCTCAATCACAGGTAAAACCTTGCTGAGATGATCAATGTATTTGTTCCATTGTCAGTTTCTCAAGCCAAAGCATCTTGATGGCCTTCACCAGATCATCTTTGCCTGTAGGCTTGGCAGAATTACAGATTGTTTTCAGTTGATGCCAAACAATTTCAATCGAGTTTAAATCAGGAGACCTACATGTAGAGATATACTGTAGGCGAGGTGAGACACTAGTGTTGAGTAATGTGCTTTGAAAAATTGTACTGTAGGTCTACTTACTCTGCTGGCATCTTGACAGAGTGTATGCCCTCATTTGCAATACAAATCTGGTCAGCAGTGTGTTTTGGGTCATTGTTATAAACTCAGCAACAACAACAAAAAAACACTCACTGTCAACTCTGTTTATTTTCAGCAAACTTAACATATTTGTATGAACATAAGATTCAACAACTGATACATAAACTGAACAAGTTCCACAGACGTGGAATAATGTGTCCCTGAACAGGGGGGTACAAAATCAAAAGTAACAGTCAATGCAGCTGGTGGCCACACCTGATACTAAGTACTGCAGTGCATCTCCTCCTCATGGACTGCATCAGATTTGCCAGTTCTTGCTGTGAGATGTTACCCCACTCTTCCACCAAGGCACATGCAAGTTCCCGGACATTTCTGGGAGGGAATGGCCCTAGCCCTCACCCACCGATCCCAGATGTTCTCAATGGGATTGAGATCCGGGCTCTTTGCTGGCCATGGCAGAACACTGACATTCCTGTCTTGCAGGAAATCATGCACAGAACAAGCAGTATGGCTGGTGGCATTGTCATGCTGGAGGGTCATGTCAGGATGAGCCTGCAGGAAGGGTACCACATGAGGGAGGAGGATGTCTTCCCTGTAACGGACAGCGTTGCGATTGCCTGCAATGACAACAAGCTTAGTCCGATGATGCTGTGACACACCGCCCCAGACGATGACGGACCCTCCACCTCCAAACCGAAACCGATTACAGGCCTCAGGCTCATTCCTTCGACGATAACCCCCGGTGAGACAAAACCGTGACTCTTCAGTGAAGAGCACTTTTTGCCAGTCCTGTCTGGTCCAGTGACAGAGGGTTTGTGCCCATAGGCGACGTTGTTGCTGGTGATGTCTGATGAAGACCTGCCTTACAACAGGCCTACAAGTCCAATCTCTCTCAGCATATTGAGGACAGTCTGAGCACTGGTGGGGGGGACTGTGCATCCCTGGTGTAACTCTGGCAGTTGTTGTTGCCATCCTGTACCTGTCCCACAGGTGTGATGTTCGGATGTACAGATCCTGTGCAGGTGTTGTTACACGTGGTCTGCCACTACGAGGATGATCAGCTGTCCGTCCTGTCTCCCTGTAGTGCTGTCTTAGGCGTCTCACGGTACGGACTTTGCAATTTATTGCCCTGGCCACATCTGCAGTCCTCATGCCTCCTTGCAGCATGCCTAAGGCACGTTCGTTCACACAGATGAGCAGGGACCCTGGGCATCTTTCTTTTGTTGTTTTTCAGAGACAGTAAAAGGCCTCTTTAGTGTACTAAGTTTTCATAACTGTGACCTTAATTGCCTACCGTCTGTAAGCGGTTACTGTCTTAACCTTTCCACAGGTTCATTAATTGTTTATGGTTCATTGAACAAGCATGGGAAACATCCCTTTACAATGAAGATCAGTGAAGGTATTTGGATTTTTACGAATTATCTTTGAAAGACAGGGTCCTGAAAAAGGGACGTTTCTTGTTTTGCTGAGTTTAGCTACAGTATGTGCTACAGCATAATCAAAGTGAGGACAATGGGAAGTGTGCTGTATACTCATGGCCTATTGTAACCTGGAGTCACAACTTTCCAGTACTCCTCACCCCACCCTAAACTCTGCCCTTAAAATAATGACCATTAAAAATGCCTGTCCTGCAGGAAGGGTACCACATGAGGGAGGAGGATGTCTTCCCTGTAACGGACAGCGTTGCGATTGCCTGCAATGACAACAAGCTTAGTCCGATGATGCTGTGACACACCGCCCCAGACGATGACGGACCCTCCACGATGACGATGACGGACCCTCCATGTTTTCATTGAGACCAAAGAGAACAGACTGTATCCACTCGTGGACATAGAAAGAAGCTGGCTTGCTGAAAACTATGGCGCTACCGGTACATGTTGAAGAGGGTGAGGGATGAGACACACCTGTGAGCTCTGGAACTCCACCTCTGACAGGCAGAGGCAACATACTTGGCAGGTTCGTCAGGTCGTCGGTTCACCATGACATTTCCATTCCTCTTCTGACAACAAAACTTGATGAACTGCTCACCATGAGTGATACCACGAGTGGACACAGAACACATACTGGGATGGATCCCGAGGCAAATTTGGCTTACCAGTGAACCTCAGAGTATTCATAATGAACTGTGTTTCCGAAGTTTCTGTCCATGAGTGATGCAACCCGAAAAATTATTTGAGACAGAGTTAATGAGTATTTGAGGTCACCGAGAAAGTCTGGGCATTTATTTTATTTAACTAGGTAAGTCAGTTAAGAACAAATTATTATTTTTAAATGATGGCCAAAACAACCAAACCCTCCCCTAACCCAGATGACACTGGTCCAATTGTGCAATGCCCTATGGGACTACCGATCATGGCCGGTTGTGATACAGCCCAGGATCGAACCAGGTTCTGTAGTGCCACCACTAGGCACATTGATAAGGGAAAGCAGGCTAAGGAATTAAGCATACAGTATATAGGCTACAGTAAACATTTCATTGTCCTGTTGGTTTTAGCCTCACTGCACAGTAGCCCATAAACATAATTTTTATTGAAAGTTTAAAAAATAAATGCATATCTAATTCAATAATATATTTCTACCAGTATCGATGCTGTTATTATTTTTAGAATACAGTTCTCGGCTGACAGTAGTGATGGACATTGGTCACAGATCACGCATTGATGAGCCATTAAATTGGACGATGGCCAGCCGAAATCCTCATAGCAAATGGGTGACCGAAACTCATTTGTATCTGGCCACCCAGACAACCCCTACAAATATGCCAATTTATTATAATCCACATAATTCACCCTACAAATAAAATCCCAACATTTCTGTCTGAAAGTACATTTGAAGTCCTGCTTATCCGTTTATAGAATAATTAGAATTATTTTATTTCTCAACTGGTAATTGAAGCGTGCCTCACATTCACCATTCAAGTGCAGGCAACAGGCTATCAAAGCGTCACCCAATGCTTTACAATGTGAGCTGGAGGCATTTTGAAAACATGTTTTCAAACACTTGTATTTCACAAGTGTAGCAGGTCTGCAAACAACGTTTCCCACTCCGATAATGATAAATCACCTGTAATTAATACATTAATTAAAAACATTGGAATACAAAAGCCAGCCAGCCACCCATGATGGGCTAGCAGGACAGACTACGGCAAAGTAGATTTCTATTTTTAGGGACTTGAAATGTATTAAATGGATGTTTGCCTATTAATGATAAATGACATTAAGGAGATCAAGAAGGAGTAAGATCTGCCTGATTAAACTATCATCTAGCAGTTTTGACATGCATCTTCCAAACAGTGGCTGACGAGCAAATGCGATCTAATGCAAACGTCTCGGCGACATCTTGCCAATGAGCAAACGCTCTCCATACTACATCGGCCCAGCCCGGCCAGATGTCGGCGAGATGTATGTGTGCTGTAATGATGGAATGATAGATTGATACATATTGGCCTAAAGGACGACTTCAAAATATAAGACAGCTACAGTAAACAGGACTCTTCATCCTACAGCCCTTACATGTCATTTCAATAAAAACCTTGAACCCACGTCCCTGAATTTATCAAATATTTGTATTTTAGACTCTAGCAGTATGCTTACATTAAGATAAATATCATTAAAAAAATACAAAAACTTACTGAGCATTTCATCCTTAAAAACCCATTGGGGTCTGATGTGCGGTATGCATATTAACAGTAGAATAGCTGGGACTCAACAAGTAGCCAACCAATATCTGCCAGTCTAATAAATGCATTTATACAAAGATCACAAATAAATCCATTAATATTGTGTTTAGGAAGGTCATAGAAAAACATGATACTAAGACAAAATAATAGAATAGCATGTTTTAAGATGCATTTCTCTGTGCTATCGTAGCTGAGGCTATGGTTGCTTCATATTTGTCTGCTTTTCTTTATCTTGGCCAGGTTGCAGTTGTACATGAGAACTTGTTCTCAACTGGCCTACCTGGTTAAATAAAGGTGAAATAAAATTATTTTTTTATTAACTTATGCTATTTCAGGTAAAGCAACTAAAACGTCTGGCCTGCATGAACCTCTGTAGGATTATTTGGGAAAGTAAGCAAGCGCCAACAAGCTTCATAAAGTCCCCCTCAAAGGCATCTTCTGGTGGATTCAACGACCATTAACAGCATTGAGGCCGACAATGGCTGACAGTAAAATACTATGACGTCATGCACTAACATGCTGTACCATACCGCAGCAACTTTTATGAGGAACCACTGTACATTTCAAAAGTGCTGAACAAATAGTTATATTGACGATGTCAGTCTTAACACCGTCATTGTCTTAATCGAAATGAATGGACTGCCTCTTATCTGAATGATTGGATTGCCTCTCTCCCCGTTCCCTTATGCCATAGTTTGTACATCTCAATTGTCAGTAGAAACCACATTTGTTTAAGCAAGTCAGTCATATCAGCTAAGTTTTTTTTTTTAAGGCAGTAAATGAAACTGAATTAACAGTTTTGGTGCCACACAATGTTTCGCTGACGTGAATCCTTAGCCAGGTGTAGCAGTGACTCCATGGTGCTGAAAAGAAAGATCTGCTGTTGGGACAGCTTTATGTAGACCCTAACAGTTTGTGGGCACCGTTTGTCACTGTTATAGTGCAATTAAGTCAAATACACATTTTTAGCAGACGTTATTGTTGGTGTGTCATGTGCGCCGAATACAACCTTACAGGGAAATGCTTACTTACAGGCTCTAACCAATAGTGCAAAAAAAAGGTATTAGGTGAACAGTAAGTAAGTAAAGAACAGTAAAATGACAGGCCATATACAGTAGCAAGGCTACATACAGACACCGGTTAGTCAGGCTGATTGAGGTAGTATGTACATGTAGATATGGTTAAAGTGACTATGCATATATGATGAACAGAGTAGAAGTAGCGTAAAAGAGGGGTTGGCAGGTGGGACACAATGCAGATAGCCTGGTTAGCCAATGTGCGGGAGAACTGATTGGTTGGCCCAATTGAGGTAGTATGTACATGGCTATGCATAGATGGTGCGGTAGAATGTACATGGATGTATAGTTAAAAGGTACGATGCATAGATGGTAAACAGAGTAGCAGAGGCGTAAAAAAAAAAGGGGGCACAATGCAAATAGTCCGGGTAGCCATTTGATTACCTGTTCAGGAGTCTTATGGCTTGGGGGTAAAAAACTGTTGAGAAGCCTTTTTGTCCGGTACCTCTTGCCATGCGGAGTAGAGAGAACAGTTGATAGCTGGGGTCTTTGACAATTTAAGGCCTTCCTCTGACACCGCCTGGTGTAGAGGTCCGGGATGGCAGGCAGCTTAGCCCCAGTGATGTAGTGGGCCGTACTTACAACCCTCTGTAGTGCCTTGCGGTCAGAGGCCGAGCAATTGCCGTACCAGCGAGTGATGCATCCAGTCAGGATGCTCTCGATGTTGATGGCTTGTTGATGATGGCTATTTTACAGTCTGATGGCCTTGAGATAAGTAGATCAATTGATGTATTGTTTAGTGTTGTGGGTTGGCTGGCATGCTTTTTTTGTTTGCCAGATGCTAAAATGCACACGGATACCTTGTAATCGCGGAAGACAAATGGGAAACCAGTCATATGTAAGTAAACTGAAGCATATGAACATAACATTCCCACAGTAAAGTTTATGAAATGCTGTGCCATTATGCAACATTTACATTCTAGGGCCTTTTAACTTGCAGGGATGGGCACTCTCGAATGTCTTAATTATAGGCTACCAACCTTTTCTGTTTCCTATTTTCAGTGGTGTAAAGTACTTAAGTAAACATACTTTAAAATACCAGTATTTTTCTTTTTTGTAAATGTACTTTACCATTTGTATTTTTGACAGCTTATTTTCCTTTAGGAATGTAGTGAAGTAAAGTACAATTCACTCCATACATTTTCCCTGGCAACCAGAAATACTCAATACATTTTGAATGCTTAGCAGGACAGAAAGTGGTCCAATTCACACACTTATCAAGAGAACGCCGCTGGTCATCCGTACCACATATGACTCACTAAACACAAATTCTCAATTTGTAAATTATGCGAGTGTTGGGGTGTGACCCAGGCTAATTGTAAATGTAATATATTGTGCCATCTGGTTTGATTAATATAAGGAATTTGTATTATTCAGACTTACTTTTGATACTTCAGTATATTTAAAACCAAATCATTTTAGACTCACTCTAGTAGTATTATACTGGGTGACTTTCACTTGAGTAATTTTCTATTAAAAAGGGATCTTTACTTTTACTCAAGTATGGCTATTGGGTACTTTTCCCCACCACTGCCTAGTTCTACTATCACATTAAATATTAAGTAGACCTAATAACTTATGATCATGTTAAGTATCCCTACATTTCTGTTATTAGTGCGCCTGCTCAGGAGTCTCACTGGAGATGGACCTGGCCCGAGTGTGATGGCGACTACGTACTGTGGCCATACGGTGACGTAAACGTTGTTAAAAACCTAGTCGTGTAATTTTAGTTAACAATAACACATATTCAACTGATAATTTACTGTATTAACTTTATTTAATTACATTGTTTCATTTACCTTAATTTGCTTCCTCTGTAAACGCCGTCACGGCCAGGTGTTTGTTGCTGAGGATCATTAACAGTTGATATAGAATAAAATATAATAAAATACATAGGCTAATTAAATGGTTAAGGAGTGGAGAGCAAACCAAGCAGTAACAGTTTAAAAAGCGAAGCATGGCTCAATACTGCCATTGTACACTATTCTCCCCATTATAAATATATGTACACCAATCTCCAACATTACCATGGGTGAAAGAAATGAATGTGGTAATTTTCAGAAAGAATCAAACCACTTCTCTTTCATGCATAAAGGCTCTCCAAACCGGTTTATGATTCATAAATACTTTCCTAACACTAAATAATCTACAAGATCAGAGTATTTTGAAATCTACCAATTAGTGCTGGAAGAGACAAATCTGACCCCTAATATTCTGAACCCGTTCTCGCTATATATTCTATTGAGTCTGTGGACAAAATTCCAGCAAAAACAAATAAAAGTACACCGTATTTAAAGGGAAGGCTCAAGATAAATGTACTTAAACCCCTATAGAATGACAACTCCACAAGAAAATGTGTTGGCCAGCAAGTGGGAGGGGTGTCAGTGGTTGAATTACATTTATTCAGCGCGCAAGGGAACCATGCCAAGAAAGCCAATTAACGCCCCTTCCTGAAATGAACAGCTTCTGTATAACAAATCCTCATGATGTACATAGTAGTTGTAAAGATGAATCGAAGTAACCAAAATACTTTCCATACGTTTATTCAAACAATTGACTTACAAATAAAGAACAAGCAGATAATGTGGCGACTTGAGCAAGTAGAAATAAACAAATATAAAAATGGTCACTTTTTATTATAAAACCACAAATAATTGATTTGATGAGATCCCCATCCCCACACACCTACTGAAGTTACACTACTGCATTAGATCACCGTGACATTGGGGTGAGATTGTCATCGGTTAAAATAAAATCACTCTGCCTTTTAGAAACAACCACAGTCAAAAATCCCCTTACAGCCAAATATTGCTTCAGAGCCTTATTTAGTACTTATAGCCCCCTATAAATAAATATCACTCTTCAGTCACTCAGTCAAATAGTACACATGTTGGTCATGATAAGGATGTCAATGTGGCCCCAGACATAATAATATACCAAGTCCCACATACAGTACATGAACACGCAACAGACATGACACAGAACACGTGACAGACTCCAATCTATTCCCATGTAGACAGGTCTTGTCCACATCGAACACGCAGCGACGGCAGGGATTTGAAAATCTGGTACTTTCTCGACCCAATATATTTCTCAGCGCATCATAAAAACACCTTTCTGTACATCATTTACTTTCAGCATGCTATCTGATACGATCTACCGCAGGACTATGGGCAGGTGAATAAAAAGCAAGACAATTACACAGTTTATTTTCTTCTAATGCTTTCTGGTGTCTTTCATGACAATGAGAAGAGGTGGAGACGAGACGCAACAGAGATTCACACCATCTACGGTGATCGTATTGGCCCCATGATTAAGCAAATGCAGGCATTACACCAAAAATGTGGGTAACCCCAGGCAAACATCCCGTTTTCAACAACACCTCCTCAAAAACCGAAATCCCCATTTCGGTTTCTTGGCATTATCTGATATCTGCTAACTAAAGCAAACAATAGAGTTCCAAAGAGAAAGAAATCGCCGCAGCTCAGACAATGCACTATGTCAGACCTCTCTCCGAACCAGCTACACACCAATCAATTCACCACTGGTCTGTACTATTACAAAACTGATCCAAAGTGCTAGTTCCCCAATCAACTTCCGGAAGTGGCATTATTTAATCAAAACATAATAAAAAATGTCCAGTTGTGTTTGACATCATACTAGTTCCAAGCTTGTTCTGAAAGCTACTTCATATCGTCATAAAAAGAGGACGCCAAATTCACTATATGCACATAAAGCCTGGTGTTCATTTCTACATCACCTCTGATCTCGATCTTTGGTGATCGTAATACCTATACTGTGCGTGATAATGTAGCCGCCAGGTCTCAATCGATACCTTGGAAGTTTAAATACATGTCAACGAGGGAACATTTCAATTTATAAGTAAATTAACTAACAGGTGCCAGTGGGGCAAAGCAGCAAGAGTGCCTGGCATGTTATAGAACCAAGAATATAACTAGATATTATAATGGGAGTAGTGTTTTTCTGATGACTTGCTTTACAATAAAAAGGCCTTTCTGTCAAAGTTGGGCTCGCCCGCTTACTCTTGCTCTACTGCGTAGCCGAGCCAGGGTGAGTGTTGTCAGTGATTCTCCTTTTATTCTGAGTCCTTGATCAGCCTGAAGCCTCTTCCCGAGGAGAGAGAGAGAGAGAAAGGAAGAAAGACTGGGACAGCTGAAAGACCTGAGAATGTCGAGCACACTTGAAAGAAGCACCGTGATCAACAATATGACAGAGCGCAAGAGTGGATTTAGAAGAGATGGAGGGATGGGGAGAGACTGTTTGGTGTAGTGGGCGGGCTCATTGCCGAAGCTCAACGTAATTGGCTGGGAAGAGGCCGTAGGCACCCCGGCACACACCCCTCCACCAGCCCTCGTCAATAGTCTCAATGTTAGTGATGATGTCATCAGGGTCGAAGGAGATTTCGTCATCACCAGCTGGAAGGCAGACATTCCATAGAAGTTGACTTCGCATTCCATTGCCCTCATATTATAAATCATGTCAAAAGGGTTTGTGTATATCATGAATGTGTCCGAGTTATTGTATTTTGGGGGTAATTATGAGGAGCTCTTGATCTTAAAAAATAGAGTTTTGATAGATGTGATTAAAGTATAGATTATAGAGGGCTTGGCTCCACTCACCTGCTTGGTAGTCATACAGGGCTACTGCCGTTACCCCCAAGTCCTCACCGTACTCGTATGTCTGGGCGTCTGCAGGGAAAAGATCACAGGTCATTCACAGAAGACACAGGAACACAAAGGGAGATTGTCTATTGGGAAAAATTCAGTCCTCTCCTTGACTCCTCCATCCTCCTCTCCCTCGTGACCTGGAAACCTCTAAATTGTCACCATATATGAATGTCAATTCATTAATAGCTGAACGGAGGAGCATGCGCCTCTCCTCGATACTCTTCTCCGGCCGAGGATACTTAAGTGTATATCCTATGGGGAAAAGTGTTGTAATCCACCACACCCATTTGAATCAGCTGTAGTTTTCATGTAGGATGAAATGCACACGATTAAAAACAATACTCTAGCAATCTTTTTATCAATAAAATGTCTGGCACTAGCTCTCCTGTTTTTACTACTTTACACATGTTGGGATTCCTCCCCTGTAAAGGCAATTTGCCTGATGACAAGCTACTGGAGAAAGGGAGTCATTTAATGCATTTGTATCCAAGTTCTCCCTCTTCCCCTCCTCACATAATTGAGGAGAGGACGTAAGGAATTGAGCAAATCCAATCGAGATTCTCCCAATGGCTCAATCGCTTAACAATGTCGTTCACACATCTTCCCTCCTTAAATTTGCACTGATTGAAAAAGACTTGACAGGTGAAAACAATTAGGTAGAAGCTCATCATTAGACTGGCTTTCACCTGGTCAGTTCTTTCAGACCAGTGCAATAGATAGGACAGAATTTTTTTAATGAGAAAGAGCCAAGCTAGAAATGGGGTTCACAGTGACTCAGCAAATGGCATGTCCTGCTCCTCCCCTCTCACCTCATTCACTCTCATTCTCTCACCTCCTGTCTCGTCAGGACTCTGGTAGAGCGCCTCCTCCTGGACGGGAGGCTCCTCATACATCTGCTCAGCAGAGGAACGGGAGGTGGGCTCCGCTTCGTACAGCTCCTCCCCATTCTCTTCTGCTGCAGGATCCTCGTACACACCAGAGTCCTGACACAGCCACCCGAGGGAGACAGTCAGAAAACAGCTCCTAACCCCACGGGTCAATTCAAACTCCTCCTTAACTATGAATATTTTCAATCTTTGGGACTTTACCTTCTTTTTCTTCCTCTATGAAAACATCACAGAAAGCATAGTAAGAATGAAGGAAAGTCAAGTGTCAAAGGAAAAGCGAGAAGTGGACTGCGGCATTGGAATAAAAATCAGACCATCCTTGTTCACGCCAATGTCACTAAACTGCAAGAAGGACTGATGCATCCATTTAAGAATGTACTCATCCATATTTTACACAGCAAACTAACTACTGACAAAAAAAAAGTGATGAGCATGTAGGCATGTTAACCGGTTGTCATTCACCTGGTAAACTGGGTCGGCAGCTGCAGGTGCAGGCAAAGGTACGGCTTTCTGGACAGGAGGGGTGGGACTAACGGTAAGGCTGGGCTCGGGAGACGGGGAGGGAGGCTTGGCCTTAGCTGTCTCCTCTATCTTGCGCCACGCCTCCTCTTGCTCCTGCTTCTCCTTGGCCTGGCGGCGAGCTCTCTCCTCCTCCGCCCGCTTCTTGTCCTCCTCCTCCTTCTGCTTGGCGATGTTCTCAAAGCGGGCCTTGATGCTGCCCGTGCTGCTGCCGGCTAGGGAGGGATGACACAGGGGAGGGCAGATTATAATCAAACCAGTGGTTCAAGTTCAGATTTTGCAATGATCTTGACAAACATATTGCACATTTACAGTGCCTTGCGAAAGTATTCGCCCCCCTTGAACTTTGCGACCTTTTGCCACATTTCAGGCTTCAAACAAAGATATAAAACTGTATTTTTTGTGAAGAATCAACAACAAGTGGGACACAATCATGAAGTGGAACGACATTTATTGGATATTTCAAACTTTAACAAATCAAAAGCTGAAAAATTGGGCGTGCAAAATTATTCAGCCCCTTTACTTTCAGTGCAGCAAACTCTCTCCAGAAGTTCAGTGAGGATCTCTGAACGGGGGAATGATCCAATGTTGCTTCTCCTTGGCGTAAAACCCAGTATTAAACATACAATCAATATAACAATTACTTTACCACAGAACCTTAAAGCGGATCAACTCTTAATTAAGTCCTCAACTACCACTAACTACTGCATCACATCCAAACAAATGACCTAAATGACTAATGATGATAAATACAATCCACCTGTGTGTAATCAAGTCTCCGTATAAATGCACCTGCACTGTGATAGTCTGAGGTCCGTTAAAAGCGCAGGGAGCATCATGAAGAACAAGGAACACACCAGGCAGGTCCGAGATACTGTTGTGAAGACGTTTAAAGCCTGATTTGGATACAAAAAGATTTCCCAAGCTTTAAACATCCCAAGGAGCACTGTGCAAGCGATAATATTGAAATGGAAGGAGTATCAGACCACTGCAAATCTACCAAGACCTGGCCGTCCCTCTATAAACTTTCAGCTCATACAAGGAGAAGACTGATCAGAGATGCAGCCAAGAGGCCCATGATCACTCTGGATGAACTGCAGAGATCTACAGCTGAGGTGGGAGACTCTGTCCATAGGACAACAATCAGTCGTATATTGCACATATCTGGCCTTTATGGAAGAGTGGCAAGAAGAAAGCCATTTCTTAAAGATATCCATAAAAAGTGTTGTTTAAAGTTTGCCACAAGCCACCTGGGAGACACAACAAACATGTGGAAGAAGGTGCTCTGGTCAGATGAAACCAAAAATGAACTTTTTGGCAACAATGCAAAACGTTATGTTTGGCGTAAAAGCAACACAGTTCATCACCCTGAACACACCATCCCCACTGTCAAATATGGTGGTGGCAGCATCATGGTTTGGGCCTGCTTTTCTTCAGCAGGGACAGGGAAGATGGTTAAAATTGATGGGAAGATGGATGGAGCCAAATACAGGACCATTCTGGAAGAACCTGATGGAGTCTGCAAAAGACCTGAGACTGGGACGGAGAATTGTCTTCCAACAAGACAATGATCCAAAACATAAAGCAAAATCTACAATGGAATGGTTCAAAAATAAACATATCCAGGTGTTAGAGAATGTCCAAGTCAAAGTCCAGACCTGAATCCAATCGAGAATCTGTGGAAAGAACTGAAAACTGCTGTTCACAAATGCTCTCCATCCAACCTCACTGAGCTCGAGCTGTTTTGCAAGGAGGAATGGGAAACAGTCTCTCGATGTGCAAAACTGATAGACATACCCCAAGCGACTTACAGCTGTAATAGCAGCAAAAGGTGGCGCTACAAAGTATTAACTTAAGAGGGCTGATTAATTTTGCACGCCCAATTTTTCAGTTTTTGATTTGTTAAAAAAGTTGGAAATATCCAATAAATGTCGTTCGACTTCTTGATTGTGTCCCACTTGTTGTTGATTCTTCAAAAAAAAAATACAGTTTTATATATTTAAAGCCTGAAATGTGGCAAAAGGTCGCAAAGTTCAAGGGGCCCGAATACTTTTGCAAGGCACTGTACATACACACACTGGTTTTGTGATTACTTACCAGTTTCCACAGGCTTGGTCCTCTGGTAGGCAGGGCTTGGTTTCTCCACATCCTCAAAGTTACCTGCGCTCTGCCATTCAAACGAGGTGGAGGAGAGTAATTACAGACAATAGATGAGAATTCCCTGGTCTTTAGATATTAGGTATAGAGACATTGTACCTTGTCCATTCGGTCCTTCTGGATGCCAAACTTCCCTCCGAACCCATGAGAGTAGTCTGTAAACAGCAGAGAATAAATAGTTAGAATGACTTTAATTCACAGATTCAAGTGATAGTTCACCCGTAAAGTGATTTTTTAGGGAACCATCGCATAAATTCAAGAAAGGGTTAAAGTAAAAAAAAGGAATGAAGCTCATGGTATAAAGAAATAGAAATGTAATCTATATTTAACTAGGCAACTCAGTTAAGAACAAATTCTTATTTACAATGACGGCCTCGGAACGGTGGGTTAACGGCCTTGTTCAGGGGCAGAATGACAGATTTGTACCTTGTCAGCTTGAGGATTCGATCCAGAAACCTTTCGGTTACTGGACAAACGCTCTAACCACTAGGCTACCTGCCGCCCTGACAATGGAGAAAGGGTAGGGCTGGGCAATACTTTGTGTATTTGTTGGTATCGCAAAACAAATGTGCACTGATAAGCATTTAGCCAGTTGTCAGTTTCCACGATATTCACACTACCTTTCTCTTTAGCCGTAATCTGTAGCCATTGTAGCCTACTTGTGTTTATGTTAATATTTCTGAATAAGGGTTGCGTTACCATACAATAGGAATGTCCAAAATGAATTTATTTATATGCATTTGTAATAGCAACTACACTACCAGTCTAAACTTTTAGAACAACTACACATTCAAGGTTTCTTTACTGCTATTTTTTTTATTACTATTTTCTACATTGTACATTGTCTACATTGTGAAGACATCAAAACTAATGAAATCATGCAGTAACCAAAACAGCATTAAACAAATCAAAATATATCTTAGCTAACATTTGCTTTGACAGTTTTGCACACGTGGCATTCTCTCAACCAGCTTCATGAGATAGTCACCTGGAATGCATTTCAATTAACAGGTGTGACTTGTTAAAAGTTATAAATTCCACAAATTTTCATTCTTAATGTGTTTGAGCCAATCAGTTGTGTTGTGACAAGGTAAGGGTGGTACACAGATGACCATATTAGTCCATATTATGGCAAGAATAGCTCAAATAAGCAGAGAAATGACAGGCCATCATTACTTTAAGACATGAAGGTGAGTCAATACGGAAATTTTCAAGAACTTTGGAAGATTCTTCAAGTGCAGTCGCAAAAACCATCAAGCGCTATGATGAACCTGGCTCTCATGAGGACCGCCACAGGAATGAAAGACCCAGAGTTACCTCTGCTGCAGAGGAGAGACTTACTTGGGTCAAGAAACACGAGACATGGACATTAGACTGGTGGAAATCTGTCCATTGGTCTGATAAGTCCAATTTGGAGATGTTTGGTTGCAACCGCTGTGTCTTTGTGAGACGCAGAGTAAGTGAACGGATGATCTCTGCATGCGTGATTCCCACCGTGACGCGTGGTATGGGAGTGCTTTGCTGGTGAGACTGATTTATTTAGAATTCAAGGCACACTTAACTAGCATTGATAACACAGCATTCTGCAGCGATACCCCATCCCATCTGGTTTGCACTTAGTGAGACTATCATTTGTTTTTCAACAGGACAATGACCCAAAACACACCTCTTGGCTGTGTAAGGGCGATTTGACCAAGAAGGAGAGTGATGGAGTGCGGCATCAGATGACCTGGCCTCCACCCAGTCGAGATGGTTGGGATAAGTTGGACCGCAGAGTGAAGGAAAAGCAGCCAACAAGTGCTAAGCATGTGGGAACTCCTTCGAGCCTGTTGGAAAAGCATTCCAGGTGAAGCTGGTTGAGAAAATGCCAAGTGTGCAAAGTTGTCATCAAAGCAAAGGGTGGCTCCTTTGAAGAATCTCAAATATATTTTGACTTGTTTACACTTTTTTTGGTTACTACATGATTCCGTATGGTATTTCATAGTTTTGATGTTAGTCTTTAATATTATTCTACAATGTATAGTAAATAGTATAGTAATAGTAAAAAATAAGGGAAAACCCTGAAATGAGTAGGTGTCCAAACTTTTGACAAGGACACACAATTGCTATTGGTGATGAATTTCTATTTTGTCAATATCGTCCGACCCGAGGTAGGTTTGTACAGTAGGGGTGACGTTTTGAAGGGGAACTAGGACGGGTAAAGGGCAAAGGCACTTTAGACATTGAAAACAGTGCTGGGGCAAAAGAGAGAATACACTTTGGAAAGAAAAGGAAGGACAGTATGCTGTGCCTTGCTGAGACTCGTGGAGTAGCAAGACCAGTGTGCCCTGGGTTATGAGCACAAGGAGAGGCTGGCCAAGCACCTCTACCCCAAACCCACAATACACAAACAAGCACATTTACATACAGATATAAACAAGTACACGGATCAGCTGCACTCAGACCAAACACACGCTGATCCTGTGTTACAGTATATAAAAAGCACAGAAATGAAAACTTTGTTAACAACTTAAACCAAAAGAACCAAGGTGCTAAACACAGCCAGTAAATCAAGCCTGAGCACTAGACTGATCAGTCCTTAGTCTGTCTAGCTCCATCTGTTGTCACTTCCTCTATTATGAGCCTGTGGCAGATGCCACGCCACCAGACAAAGGAAGTACTTTAACCTCATTAACTCAATAGTAAAACCATAAAATGACCATATCAGTAAAAATCAAATCAAATTTATTTATATAGCCCTTCGTACATCAGCTGATATCTCAAAGTGCTGTACAGAAACCCAGCCTAAAACCCCAAACAGCAAACAATGCAGGTGTAAAAGCACGGTGGCTAGGAAAAACTCCCTAGAAAGGCCAAAGTGTGTGTGAACATATCCTGTGTTTTCCTGCTACTAAGGATATGTGTTAGGTGGAATAAAACCCATGTAAACACAGGTCAAACAACCGGTACCTTTCTGCGACT